>NC_056739.1:374586888-374941888 GCF_019279795.1 Protopterus annectens | reverse complement strand
TCTGTATCCCTGGTATCAGCCATGCTAATTATATCTGCTATATGCATTATTTTATCATTGCATACTTTCTAAAGATGGCCACTATTTCCTAAGCCCCTGTCCATATTCGTCTTTCAAACTGTTCATTGAAAATAAAGCATTACATGCAGAAAAAAGTCTCAATTCTTTCATCAGTAATACTGTTCCTAAAATGTACCACGACTTTCTTTTAAATTTCAGTTTAGTGGAGCAAAAACTTCGAGCAGGGTGTGCCCACTTTTCTGAGTTTAATGGTAAAAATTATTCTACTATCTGAAAAGATTCAACTTACTTCACAAAACTACAACTTACCAAGATGAGTAAAGAAACCTATGTCTTGCAGTTTAAAGCCTAATGGCACAATGATTGTTCCAAACAAAGTACGTCTGTAATACATAGTGTCCTTTTACTTATTGTTTAGTCTGGTCTGTTGTTAATCCAAATACACAATGTCATTTAAGTACTTGGTTTGTGTTGCTAGAACTGCAAGCATATGATCTTATTTTAGGTACAGTCTGTCGAATACCCTGCTCTTCTCCCGTATAGTCTGTCGAACACCCTGCTCTTCTCCTGTATAGTCTGTCAAACACCCTGCTCTTCTCTCATATAGTCTTCTGGACACCCTACTCTTCTCCCGTATAGTCTGTCAAACACCCTGCTCCTCTCCCGTATAGTCTGTCAAACACCCTGCTCCTCTCCTGTGTAGTCTGTGGAACACCCTGCCCCTCTCCTGTGTAGTCTGTCAAACGCCCTGCCCCTCTGCCGTGTAGTCTATCGAACACCCTGCCCCTCTGCCGTGTAGTCTGTCGAACACCCTGCCCCTCTGCCATGTAGTCTGTTGAACACCCTGCCCCTCTGCCGTGTAGTCTGTCGAACACCCTGCCCCTCTGCCATGTAGTCTCTCTCTCAAACACCCTGCCCCTCTGCCATGTAGTCTCTCTCAAACACCCTGCCCCTCTCCCGTGTAGTCTCTCTCAAAAACCCTGCCCCTCTCCCATGTAGTCTCTCTCAAAAACCCTGCCCCTCTCCCGTGTAGCCTGTTGAACACACTGCCCCTCTCCCATGTAGCCTCTTGAACACATTTCCCCTCTCCCGTGTAGCCTGTCGAACACACTGCTCTTCTCCCGTGTAGCCTGTCAAACACACTGCTCTTCTCCCGTGTAGCCTGTCGAACACACTGCTCTTCTCCCGTGTAGCCTGTCGAACACACTGCTCTTCTCCCGTGTAGCCAGTCGAACACACTGCTCTTCTCCCGTGTAGCCTGTTGAACACACTGCTCTTCTCCCATGTAGCCTGTCGAACACACTGCTCTTCTCCCGTGTAGCCTGTCGAACACACTGCTCTTCTCCCGTGTAGCCTGTCGAACACACTGCTCTTCTCCCGTGTAGCCTGTCGAACACACTGCTCTTCTCCCGTGTAGCCTGTCGAACACACTGCTCTTCTCCCGTGTAGCCTGTCGAACACACTGCTCTTCTCCCGTGTAGCCTGTCGAACACACTGCTCTTCTCCCGTGTAGCCTGTCGAACACACTGCTCTTCTCCCGTGTAGCCTGTCGAACACACTGCTCTTCTCCCATGTAGCCTGTCGAACACACTGCTCCTCTCCTGTGTAGCCTGTCGAACACAGTTTCTCTCCTTCATGTAGTCCAGCACCCGTCCTGTAATCACTTCCATATAATTCTGCACTCTGGCATCCAAACCCACACCTGCTCTACCAGTATGATTGATTTCTCCTTTATGTGATTGCTTACACACATCATTCTACTGTGTCTGCCCAGGCAGAGTGGTATTTCCTGCAGCATTATTAGTCTCATTGTCTAAATTGCCATTTGACATTTCCATAGCCTCCATTGTCTTTTAATTGCTCTCAGGAATACTCTGTACATCCTAAATGTCACTTTTCCTGAACTTATTCCTCTACTCCGCTGCAGTCTTTTCACACCACCAGTTAATAGAGGCAAGTGTTTCTGAATCCCTGTTTACCAGGGGTGTACACCTGTATGGGTCAGTTTGCCAGTGCAAGATCCAAAAAAGTAATATAAAGTATAAAAGTGAGCACAGACACATGTTAAATAAACACTCTACTCTTGATCATCCCCACTTGATTATACATAGCGCCAGTCTTTCGACTTAGACTTTACTGCAATATGCAAACCAAGCTGAAATTTGTACAGGGGTGAGGCTAATTTAGTGTTTTCTAATGTATAATTGCAGCATCTTCTATTTTGATAATATTACTAAACATCTTTTACAACAACTGTGCAATCAAGCTATCAGAGACAAATTACAGTATACTTTAGCCAGGATTCATAGAGATGCACTGTATTTGTGCACAAAGCTTGTGCAGCTAAGCATTGTTGTGGATTTGGATTTCCATTTTCTCTTTCTGTCATCACTAATGAGGATGTTTAGCCCTTTTGGGCAATACCAGCTGCATTATAGTAATCTCAGTAGCTGAAGATGTAGCACACTCCTTTGGTGAAGAAGGCTGTGGGTTCTCTTCCCATACCAGGTGTCTGGATTAATTTTCCAGCACTGACACCACAGTGCAAATGGAGCTGTGCCATCCTTCACATGATATGATAAACTGAGGCCCCATCTGCCTGCGTTGGTGGCAGCTGAGGTAGACCTACAAGTTCCTATGGGATTTACTGAAAAGAGTAGGAAATATTTCCTGGTGCTCTGGCCAAATTTCCTGTATGGATAGCGCCTCACGTCTTCTCTGAAAACAAGGCCATTGGCATAGTGTGACTTACTTGGTCAACAAATTATAAATAAAATAAAATTCAGGGGTATATAAATGAGACAGGCAGCAAGTGGATCTAGCTGTGCAGTGAAACTGTGAAGTTTGGTAAAGGCATGTAGTGAAATGTGTCTTTCAAAACCATAGGAAACAATTTACAGAGCAATCAATATGCAATTAACATGATGTACCAGGAATACAGGAACTCTGACAGCTGTATAAAGCATTGGTTATAGCAGATGGGTTGTGAGTGGTACCATGGTGTTTGGCAAGATGGCAACAAATACTGCACTCTGCCTGTATCTGCTCTCATGTCTAAAGATGGTGGCATATAGCTGCTGATGGATGTTTTGGTTTCAGAGTTGCTATCTATTTTGCTTCTTACACTTCAGATTTTGTTCTTGCCGTATTTTCAGTGGATTTGTTTTGAGCTTGAGCTGTTCATGTTTGTTAATGTCCTTCAAGAGTGGACAAAGTAAGGAGACAAAGTGTGTTTTTGTTTTAACTCACTGGTGGGAGAGTCATGGTGCTCTGAAGAAAATCTCCACATATTTGATACTGGCTGTTTGCTGAGCCACCTAACTGATTTTTTTTTCATTAGATTTTGTGCTAGACATTTTTTTGCTGCAGATTAGGACTGCATTTTGGTATTTGAAGTGCATTGCGGGCTATCTGATTCCCAAGCCATATGCTTTATTTCATTATATGACTTTGTTTTAGTCTTAACGGAGTATGGCATCAGTGCTATCTTACTGCTAGAGAGAGGAATGTGTCATAACTGATAATTGAAGACCCTGTTGTTACAGTCACTCTGTTATTAGTTATCTGTTATCTTTTATGCAGTCCAGTAGAATATGCAACAACTGCAAAGATACTATTTGTGTAAATTGTTAAATTTTTGCTTTTATACATTGCAGTGTTGTAGGCTATATATGGACTGCTTGCACTTAAAGAATTTTACTTGTTAAGGCATTTCAGTCTGTAATTACTGATTTCTTTATATCAGATGGGAATTTTAAATATCAAATGTAAAAATAGAGTCATATTGTGTTCCATTACATGTTTGTAGGTAGCTTCATTTTGGTTGTTTGAAAGTGTATGCAATTTAGTAGCTATTCATTGTTTTTAATATATTTTGCGGTTATATTTAAATAATTTTCTTTGCTTTTTTTTTTTGTAAAGAGCTCAGGGCCTAAGCTCTTATAAGACTATACATTTGACTGTTAAGGAGGCATATTTTTGCAGCTGCATTACTGTAGTGTCCTCTGTATGTTGAACACCTGTTATATTCAAAAAAGGGAAGGAAATGAGTGGAAAGAAAAGTAGGAAAAAGGGAAGAACAATTGGGAAAAAAGGGGTGTGCAGGATGGAGTGGAGGAGGAGAGGGATTTTCTTTCTTAAGAAAAAAGGTCAAAAAGGGGAATAGGATAGTGTGCAGGGCAGGCTGAAAGCAAAAGTGAGTGTAGTAAAGTGGGGATAGGTTAGTGCATGGGGGAAGACTGATGAAGATAATACATCCACTAACAGGGACACAAGTGTGAATTACATGGATGGAAGTGCCAATTACAGGGTGGGGAGTCAATTGAAGGTCTGAGGGATAATACACAAATGTAAATGAGGTGCAATGGACAATGTACAGTATATGGGGCAAAATATACAAGGAGCACACATGGCTGGAACAAGGCAGGTTACGAGCATCTGCCATGTCATTCCCCTCCTGGCTCAATGGGACATCAAAGGGATCAGCACTTGATATACCATGGTGGCCAGTTGTGAACTAATTATGGCTGGCAGCAAGCCACTCCTGCCTCCCACAGAAGGGAACACTGTTTCCATGCCATTCTGCTTGCGATGAAAGAGAAGGGGCCATGAGGAAACCATAATAACTGCAGAGTGAAATGCTAGAATAATAAGTTCACTATTCCATAAGTATATTACATCAGATGTAGCATGTAAGAGTGTATCCTTTGCACATATGCTACATACCTAGATTTAGGCCTATCAAGTGGGTAATGCGTGAGGAGACTTACAGATATGTCTCTCGTAGGGCAGGGTCCAGTATTGCCTTGTAGGCAAGACACAGATCAACTCTGAGCGATCTATACAATACAGAGTAGAGTGATAGTGATATGAACTTGTCCACATAGGACAGGTGTTGGAGGCCATTGATTCTCTGTGAGGTATTTCTATGGCCTTTCCAGTTGGTGCAGGTGTTTGGAGAGGTACATACCAAACTGGGCATTATACTCAATTATGGGTCTAATGAGTGAGGAGTACAGGGAGGTAATAACCTTTTTTTCTGGATGCAATCCCTTTACTTATGAGGTGAACCAAGTAAAAGGCTTTTCTGACTACTGCCACCACATAATGGTCAAATGTGAGATTGTTGTCAACCTGAGTACCCTGGTCTCTCACCACGGATTGTGTGTTTAGAGGGTTGCTGTTGATGTGGTAATTAGAAGGGGCTGTGCTTTTGCCGAATGGTATGATAATACATTTTTTGCATTTAATTTATGGCCATGACTTTGGCACCAGTTATTTGTAGCTGTGAGACCCTCTTGGCAGTATGATAACTTCATTTGGGGGAGTCGGTGACAGCACCCAACTTACACTCATCCACAAACTTGGTCAGCCACAGTCCCTTTGTCTTTGCCTGGACCTCTGAAAAGTAGATGCCAAATAGTACGGGTCCCAGGACAGATACCTGGGGAACAACACTAGTGACAGGTCTGCTGTTGGAGGTGGTGGTGCCTATTTTGACTTTGGGGATCCTATTTGTGAGGCAGTTGGCCACCCATCTAATGAGATGGGGATTAACACAGAGTTGTGTTAGCTTTTTGATGATGCCCGAGTGGGGGATTGTGTCAAAGTCCTTGGCCAGGTCAAGGTAAATTGTATGTACTGACTTTCCCTCATCCAGGGCCTTGATGGTAGTCTCAAAGAAGTCAGCTAGGTTCAGTAGGCAAGATCTGCCCCTGACAAATCTGAATTGGGTGGGTTAGAGTGTTTGGAGATTGCCTATGTCCTTGTTTATGAGATCCATAATAATAAGCTCCACAGCTTTACAGATCAGACTTGTCAAGCTAATGGGGTGATAGTTTCCCAGGTCAGTAGTGACACCAACTTTGTACAAGGGGATTTTCTACTCTGCTGAAATGAAGCCTGTAATTAAGCTGTGGTTGAATAAGGGTGCTCACTGACAAAAGCTAGTTCTTGCTGGAGATGGTGCAGAATACAGCCTGGGATATTATCAGGTCCCATGGAAACTGCGTTCTTTGCCTTCGATAGGGCCTCTAATACTTTATCTATGGAGATATGAGGTGTGGTACAAGTATTGTGGCTGTCGACTGGGCCTTTAGGGACTGGTACGGGGGTGATGTTTGCACTGAACTTATCAGCTAGCAGTTTGGCTAAGTTGGCAGGATCAATGTGAGTGGTACCATTCAGTATTAATTTGGAAGAAACTTGGGCTTTGCCATGGAGCTTCCTAACGTAACTGAAGAAGGACTTGTGGTTTCCCTTTGTTTCAGTGGCTAGTTTCAACTCATAATTGGCTTTGGAGTTTTTCACTAGTGATCTAATTTGCTTGTTGAGGCGGAGGAGGAAGATTTTCCAATTTGGGACTTGTTCCTTTTTACCCTTGGACAACAGTTTCTTCCTTTTGTTCTAAAGCCTGTTGATAGAGGATGTCCACCAGACAGGTTTGCATTTCTTTGAGGAGCAGGTTTTATTTCTGTTAGGTATGACTGAGTCCATGCAGTTGTACAGGTGCTTGTGTAATGCACTGGTGTACTGTTCAGCATAGTTGTGCATCCTTTGAGGGGGGGCGGTGGTGTAAAGCTGCTGATACCCTCCCTTAGGAGGGTGCAGTCAGCTTTTGAGATGTGTTTTAGCCTGTTTATGGCTGAGGAGGGGTTGGATGGGATAGAAACGTTGAATGAGACAGACTGTTCTTCCCTGGTGAGATCAGATCATCATACTATGGGAGTGGTACAGCGGTCACCCATGTTGGTGAGAACAAAGTTCAGTATGTTATCTCCCCTTGTAGGTGATGAGACCAGCTGGTCTAGTGCATTAGAGTTGATGACGTCAAGGAATCATTGGTTGAGTGCCTTAGTGGAGGAATAGTTCACCCAGTGTATGGTGGGGTAGTTGAAGTCACAAAGGATCAGAGTGTTAGGGGGATACCTTGATGGAGTCAAGTCCAGGTAGGAGGAGTGGGTGTCCCTGGATATTGAGGGGAGTCTATAGCTGGCTATAACTTAGATGGGTGTCTTGCCAACTGTCAGTTGCACCTGGAGTAATTCCAGTGCATCATGCTGGTAAACCAGTCTGGAGGTGTGCCTGTCTTTAATGAAGATAGAGACTCCACCACCCTTAGTCTTTCTGACCTCATTTTGGGGTTGGAAAGTGGGGAATGAGGTATAGTCTGGTAAGGCAGGGGGGTTCTCTGTAGCCCTGAACCATGTTTCTGTGACTGCACAGACATTGGCATCTTCCAGCGTGAGGAGAGCCTCCAGTGAGTGCATTTTCAGATTAAAGCTCCTAGCATCGAGCGGCATGACCTTCAGTTTGCTTTTTGATTATCGTTCATGTTGAAAGATTTGTCTTTGTGCATATCCCAATGGGGGAGGCAAGAGCCTTGGCCAAGATCCAGAAACCCAGGGGTAACAGGTGGAGGCCATCTCTGACAAAGCATCAAGGCTTGTCAACGATGTCTTACATGGCAGACAGATACTGGGTCCCCTTGGAAAGACACCAGAAACTAATTGTTGAAGTCAATAATTTTTTGTTGGTATTGTGGCATCATTCTTGGTGAAGGCAGGATGCTGCTCTGGGCCAGGGTCACACCAGCCTGGAGCACATAGTCTGAGAGCTCAATCATTTCTCTCTTCATATAGTCCAGGGAGGTACATCTCGGGTCATTCACACCAACATGGGCAGTGACAGAGTTGTACTTGTACCTGTTGTAGAGAGACTTAAGTGTGTGAGTGATGTGGCAGATTCTAGTGCCTGACAAACAGCTGACCATGACCTTCTCCTTGTTAAGCCTGGTGAGGGGGGCATCAGTGTGTCTCACTATTGAGTCGACAATGAGTAGTATGTTTGGTTTATTGTTATGTCAAATGGGCTGTGTTTGTGAGACACTGGTGTGTTGATTACTGTGTGCAATGTGATTGGCATTGTGTGTGAAGTGTTTGTGAGTGTGTTTTGGGGGTCTCTGTTGTTTAGGTAAGTTTTTGTTGAGGACCCCTGCATAGGTGGGTGTTTGACTCTGTGATGTGGGTGGTGTGGTGTTTGTGCTGGCAATCTCCTCTTTGTCAGGAATACTGAATGTGGTGTGAGAGAGCATGGATTCTAGATTACTTATGTAGATGCATCTCTTGCAAGTAGAATTATGTACTAGAAGAAGGGAACTGTCTGTGAACATGAGGCAGTTGCTACACTGTCTCAGTATGCCCATGTCGACCAGACAGGCAGTGGAAACTGATGGGAATTGTCCAGACATAGTGCTCTGAATACTTGGTGGACTTGGGGAGAGCAGGGTTTATCCTAAAAAACCCTAAGTGTAAAATAGCTAAAACCAAAACCAAGATGCTTAGAATAGCAGGTAAATGAATCAAGCTACTAACAAGCAGTAATAAGTGCAGAATAAAAGCACTTGTGCACTTAAGAGCACACACAACGGCAAACTAATGTGATAAAGAAGGTAGAAGAGAGTTACAGTAAAAGCAGCTGAATACAGTATAAATATATTTTTTACATGGTACAGTATGACCCTAACCCAGAAGAAAGCCTTGAAGAAACCAACAAAAAATGTAGAGGCAGATCATGTGCAGTGCCAGTCTCACCACAACTGCCACCACCTCCCCCTTGCATGGAAGATCACACAGTAGCCATACTTGATTACTAGGATGAGCTTGACATTTATTTAACAGAAGCTACAATAGTTCCAAACCTATAAAAGAGAAAAAGCAATAAATATACTTCATAAACTTCTGGATATTTCTGTTTAATCCCCATTTCCACTTCCCATGCAGGGATTTTATTTAAATTCCTGTACCTCAGGTAATGAAATTAATATATGCAATGATCCCCTAGCATGACAATAGATATTTACTATAGCAATAACCCACGCCTGGGTGTGGGTAATGCTGGATTTACCCATGGTTGGTGTGGTTTGGTCACGAGGGCAAAGCCCGAGTGGCCAAACAAAGACAACCGTGGGTAATTACCCACACCCAAACGTGGGTTATTGCTATTATACAATGACATTATTTAAGTAAAAAAATAATTACTTTTCTTAAATAATGGCATTGTATCATGCCTACTTGATGCCCTTCCGCAGCAGTCTGGTATTCTGCGGCAGTTCTGATGTACTGCGCATGCGTATGCTTATGCAGTACATCATTGCTATGGGCAGAAGCAACGGAGAAAGCAAGATCTCTGCTGCTTTTTACAAAGTGTCTCACTATGTTAAAGGAGTTTAACATAGCGAGACAGCTTTAAAAAATGCAACGGAGAATCTCCATTGATTTTTTTAAAGCTGTCTCGCTATGTTAAACACATTTAACATAGCAAGACACCTTTAAAAAAAGCAACAGAGATAGGAAGATCTCCGTTACTTTTTTTAAAGCTGTGTCTCTGTTAAACTTGTTTAACATAGCGAGACAGTGTGTAAAAAGCAACCGAGATCTTGCGTTCTCCATTGCTGTAAAAAAAAGTGTTATACTAATGAAAAAAGTCCGGGCGACTGGACCTTTTTCCATTACTATAACTCTGATTTACAATGTGCAAGTTGACCAATCAGCATGCAAATTTTGGAATATTAATGGGGGGGGGGTCGTTGTATAATTATTTTTATTGCATATGTTTGCTAGGATTGTCCAACTGAGTTGGAAATCCTTTTTAGTGGAGGCATGAGGAGAAAAGAAATATACAGCAGAGCAAATGTGGATTACAAATATACAGTATACAGTTGAATGCACATACAAATATATACATAATACACAAACATAAACCTTGTATAATGCTTGTTGATAAGGTAAGGAACATAATGGAATGTAAGTGATACAGTAGTAGTTGTAGTAAAGATGAACATATAATTAATGAAAATAATAGTATAGCACTGCACATTCTGGAAGTATCCAAAAGAGCATAGCAGTAGAGCATATCAACTTCAGAAAACAAATATAGTGGCAGTCATCATTAATGAGCGGAGTGGACAGCAATATACATTCACAGGAGGAAGGCTTTGTCACTACAGTGTTGTTGGTAGCATATTCCTCCACCCATGGGCAAAGTTACTTAAACAAATTCTGTCATTGCTAGGGTGACAGCAAGAAAGCAAACTCTCCAGTGTCTGCATGCATGATGGCCCTTTCAGAGTGCACTCACTCTAGTGAACTTGGGGATTCCCCACTGGTAGGGAATAAAAGGGCCTGAGTGTGCTAGAGGAGGCATGATGGTCAGCTGGTGGGGGGGGTAGTTATTCAAAAGACATTGTATCCTATGATTAACACCTTCAGTGGGATTTCTTCAGTGTAGTTACTCAAAGTAGAGCTATTCATTTGTGCATTTCTCCAGTGTAAGCTCAAAGTCACAGACTATACAAGATGAAGAAGGCAGTAGGTTGCTCCGTGTGCAGCAAAATAGAGTAGTTCATTGAAATGTGTGTTTTCTGACCTAATTTGCCTGTGTACTGCACAGATAGGAATAAACTTGCTTACTAGTTGAAATGCCCACCACCACCATGTTCTAGGCCAAGTCATGAAACGTTCAGTGGTTGCACAGCATATTTAGACAGCCTTATCGAAAGCACTTGTAGTATTGCTTAGCTCTATAGGCAGTCTGAAGAGGTATGCAGTACTGCGTATTTGGTAAGCTGATTTTTATTTCTTCCTAATGTACACCCCTTTTCTAAAACTTGCATTACAAAAGGATGAGCATCAGTAAGTTGTTTGGCTGCATGTATCCCTTGTTTATAGTAGGTACTGGCAATTATGTAGAGCATAGTATCAAAACAGTGATACATGCCTAAAGAGTTTCAGAAGGACAGCTCAATTTGTTTCTTTCATGGAATCGAAATTGGGCAAGCCAGTTGCAAAAGTAACTTTTGCCAAATGGTTAATTGATTGCATCTTCTTTGTCTATAACAAATTGGGTTCATCTTTGCCAAAGCCATTGAAAACCCATTCAACCAGGTCCATGACAACTTCATCAGTATTTTTATCCAGGTCTTCTATGAATGATATCTGTGCAGTTGCAACTTGGGCTAATTCTCATAGCTTTATTACTCATTATAAATTGGATCCGGTCCCGAGGGGAAGAGCAGCCTTTGACTCAGCACTGCTCAGGAATATCCTTCTTTAGACTCCTCTTGGGATTCTGGTAGCTGTAGACTCTGTCCAAATTGCTGAAGAATTAATAAAAATTGACAACATCAGGTAAAAAAGTTATGTACTCACCATAACGTTCCATCTGTGTTGTCCATTTTCATTCTTCAACTCCCTTCCTTCCAACCCCCTACCATTTTGTTTGGGACTTCTGGAAGAATGAGCAGATTTATAAGGGAACCAATGTTTTGCCTTTGAACTGTATTGGTTTCTTGTCCTGGTGTTGTTTCTAATGTTCTATGAAGTTATAAGGCCAGCAAACAAGATCTAAGTTATGGTAGGGGACTAGAACAAGGGATGAGCTTGACTGTTTCCAGTATCCACAAGCTGTAAAAAGTGGCTAAGTCAGATCTGAGGTTCTGATTCGAACCCAACTGTCGAAAATGGACAACACAGGTGGAACATTATGTTGAGTACATAACTTCTTTTTTTCCTCAGTTTTTTTTTTTAAGTGTAATGGGGATACTAATGTAAATAGGTGCTCTTATTTTTTGAATTTCAAGAAATGTAGGCACTGCAATGTAAAAAAAAAGTCTGGTTAAAAGAGCATGACAAAAGAAAATTAGTGTAATTTTTCTTATTCTTACATAGGGGAGTGACTGAATTAAGGCCCTTAGCTTGATCTAGTAACAAGTTTTAAGAGAAGGCAAGTAAATGAATAAGAATATTGAGTATTATAAGGCTTTTTTTTTCTAGTAAACAAATGTATGCTTGGCAGTTTTGTGTATGGTTCTCATGTCTCTTGGAGGAATCTGATAAAGAAAAATGGCTTGAAGATAATGTTCTATGAAAGGATTCAAGTATTTTCTCAACTGAGAGACCTATAAAGATGGTACAAAACCAGACAGTACTTGAAGCACAGCTTGCACCATGCATCTTAGCATGGATAACCATTCTTTTAGGTTAACTCAAGTCTATAAGCATGCCTGTCAGTTTGGAACATTTGTTCCTATTAGGAGGGTAAAACATCAATATTTGAAGATGTACATTATTTTGTGTGTTAGTATTAAGTTAATAGTTTTAGTGGGGGAGTTGTTTTTAGGGCTTTCAATAAAACAAAAGGTTTGTTAGATGTGGCATAGGTTCAAATGGATATAACAAGAAACAACTGTATAAAATATAAGCCTGCCAAACAATGTATGCTTGTAATACAAAATCTGGAACTAGACACTTAACAAAAAAGCTCTTATACATAAAAGGTGGGAATATGTTTTTAACACGATGATGATTTCTGTAATGTCTTTATGCCAATGGTCTCACAGATAACTACAAAAAAGAAAAAGTAGTGAACTGTATTAAAAATGTAGAGTACAAATATCTTTGCTACAGGAGTTACACTTGGAAAGAACTGAACATGTGAATTTGATAAAGAAAGGTTTTCAGTATGGTTAACCAGCAGAATACCTGGGGCAAAGGAAAAGTGTGAATGCTTGTATTAATTGCAAGAGGTGCTCAAATAGTGATAGAAGAGGATAAAAAAGATAATGGTAGATTTGTAGTATTATAGGCTACTGGCAAGGGAGGAGGATTATACTACATGCATTTATATTCCACCTAAAATGGCTTTAATGATAAGAAAATCTGGGAGAAATAATTAGTTTTCAGCAAGGAATATTACTTGAAGATCTCTCTGGGGAACCCAGAAGGGAAATACAACAAATGAGGATAGATTTTTGAAGACATTTGTGAAAATATTTGGCATGGAAGATGTGAATTCAGTACTAGGAGTTTGGAGTGAATTTACATATTATTCCCCAAGATACAAAAACTGGGCTAGGCTAGACAGGATTTACATTTCACAGGAATGTGTGCATTTAATTGAAGGTCTTGATGTGCACCCAATAACTATTTCAGATCATGCACCAGTAATAATAAACAAAATAAAAACAAAGGGCAATGAAATAAAAATGAAACACTGTTGCTTTCCCACCTATCTGTTAAAAAGAGAGGAATGTAAGGAATGGGTAGTGGAAATTATTCAGGAGCTATTAGAGAAGATAGATTTTTTTCATGAAAATATAGGTAGGGAGTGGGATAAAATTTAAAGTGGAGATGTACATAACTTCTTGCAAGCTGAACTTCTTTAAAAGTTTAACTGTGCCACCAACAAGAAGACGAATCAGTTCAGAGATTCTGTGCAAATCTTAAAAGTAATGTTGCATATATGCCATCTTGTAGTTTGGATGCTTATGTACTAAAAAGCCAAAACAAATACTTAAGAATTTCAGAATGTATCAGGAATATACAAAGTGTTTAATATTACTGACTAAACATATAGGACACTGTTTCAAATTAGTGTTTACAAGCTTTGAATACAAATTTATGAGGGTCAGACTCTGCATTATTATATCTTGCTGTTTGACAGTGCCACCTGGTAGCATACAAACCCCAGATCTGAATTGCACATTTTTTACACTTCTTTAAATCTGAAGCAACTACAATTGGAGTAAATGTATCTGCATTGTGTAAAAAAAATAAAAATAAAAAAATAACATTGGTTTTGTAGCATTTGTAGAACATAAAGTTGTTGTGTCTTTCGGCTTTTCCCGGTTAGGGGTCGCCACAGCGGAACACCGGTCCGCTAATGATTGGCAGTAGATTTTTATGTGCAGAGTTGCCAGCCCTGATGCACAACCTTCAACAAAGGTATGCCCATTCACGCATGTCTCCATACAGAAGACTCTCTAGTTGAGAATCGAACAGGACAAAGTCTTACTGTGAGGCGACAATATCCCTGTATATTTTTTCTGTCTGCTGAGTTTTGATTTTTGGTATAGTACAAGTTTACAAGAGACACTAAATCTTACAGGGGTTATTTAAGGATCAAATGTAAGGTGAGCAACTTTCAGGAAGAAATTCCTTATGGCAATTTTATTGAAAGGTTAATAAGTCAGTGGGGAAAAAACGAAGTTATGTTCTTACCATAACATTCCATCTGTATTGTTTATCTTCATTTATTCCTAACTGATGGGGGGTCAGTTCAGTCTTCGGAGCGGTCGGCCATTTAATAAGCTCATCCCAGCCAAAAACTCTTGAGAAAAGCTTTTATCCATAGTGCCCCTCTCCCTGTTACCTCAGATTGTGTCTGCCCATGATAAGGAAAGCAGAGGCTTTTTAGATCCCCTAATGTGGGATTCGGGCCAAATCTGAACCTCCAGGAGGGGAAGAAGGGTGGGAAGTAATGAATGAATGAAGATGAACAACACAGATGGAACATTATTATAAGAACATAACTTATCTGATGTTGATCTTCATTCATTCCTTATTGATAGGACAGAGACCTTGCTACTTTATGCCCTGAGAGGCCCTTATGGAAGAATGTTCCTGAGTACCATCGAACCAAAGGAAACTCTTCCCCTGGAGACCAAATCCAATTTGTAATGAATGATAAAGGTATGAGGGGTAGCCCAAGTTGTAGCTGCACAGATATCCTCCATTGAAGCCTTAGCATGAAAAGCCACAGAAGTAGCCACTGATCTAATGGTGTGTGTGTTGACTTTGCCTGGTAGTGTAATTTTATTATGACTGTAGACAAAGGATATGCAGTTTCTTAACCACTTGGATAAAGTTACTTCAGAAACAGAGTTTTCTAGTTTAGGGCCTGAATAGAAAACAAATAATGGGAAACAAATAATTGGTCTGATTTACATATCGACTTTGTTCTATCCAGATAAAAATGTAATTGTCTGTGTACATCCAGTAAATGAAGGAAAAAAGACTGGTAGATCAATTGTCTGGTTAATTGTCAATTCCAAGATGACCTTGTGCAGAAAGGAAGATATTTAGGGCTTGAAGCTCAGATATGTGTCTTGCGGAATTGATGGCTACTAGGAACAGTGATTTCCAGGATAGAAACTTTACATTGCAATTTGCATTATGGATTGTAGAAGTAATGTTAAACTCCAAGGTTCAATAGTTTCTTTGAAGGGTGTTTTGATATGGGAGACCCCTTTCAAGAAAGTTCTACAGAGATGATGGGAGATTAAGGATGAGTCCTGGAATCCATCATGGAAATTTGAGATAGCAGCCAGATGTACTTGAATGGTGGAGGCTGCTGCTCCTGAATTAAGAAGACCTGACAAATCTAAAATGACATTAACAGGAGCTGAACAAGAGTCTAGTTGTCTTTCTCTGGACCAAATAAAGAATCTCTTCCACTTGCTAAGGTAGATTTTTCTGGTGGATGGTTTATGTGAAGCCAGAAGGATGTGACATACTGGGGAAGTTAGATTATTTTGCCTGGCAGTTACTGGAAGTGGAGAAACCAAGCTGTCAGCTTGAGACTGGATACGTTTGGGTGAGTCAACCCCTGCAGGTGCAAGATCAGTTCTGGAAATGGATCCAGAATCCATGATTGGCATACTAGGTGAGGCCAAAGGAAGGGTAACCAAACTTGTTGTAGCCAGTAGGGTGCAGTGAGGATCACTTTGCTTCTCAGCCGAAGGGTTTTCTTTAGAAATTGTGGGATCTGGGGAATAGGAGGGTAGGCATATAAAAGTCCCGTGGGCCAATCCTGTATTAGCATGTCCCTCTGGGACTCCCCTGCAGAGGGGATTGGGCAAAGTAGCTGCTGCATTTGAAATTTACTGGGGAAGCGAACAGGTCGCAGCAAGGCTGGCCCCAGTGGCTGAGAATCCTCATCGCTATAGTTAGATTGAAGGACCACTCGTGAGACAGAAGGATACATCTGCTCAGCTGGTCTGTGATTACATTGGAAACCCCAGGAATTTGCATTGCTATCAGAAAGCGGTCAGAAGTTATTGCCCATTGCCAAATCCTCATGGCCTCTCGACACAATGGGTAGGACTTGGTTCCCCCTTGTTTGTTGATGCACCAGACTACTGACATGTTGTCAGACTGGATAGCAATTGTTCCTGATGGGAGGACAGATTGGAATGCCTGCAATGCTAGGAGCACTGCCCTCAGTTCTAGAACATTGATATGCAGGTTGGCCTCTAAGATGAACCACGTGCTTTGAACTGTTTCTCCCTGGAAAATCCCCCCCACCCTATCAAGGAAGCATCCCTGGTTACTGTGGCCTTGGGCTGTGATGGAGAGAAAGGACAATTCCAAAGGCCTTTTTCTGGCTTCATCCACCAAGTTAAATCTTGTTTGCATCAGTTTGTTTATGCGACTCTGGAAGGACATAAGATGATGCACTGGATATCACGGTGTTAGAGGGAGCCACTGCAGGAGTTTCAGGTGTAGTCTCACTAGAGGGCCAAATGTGATTGATGCTGCCATTGAACCTAGAAGTTGGAGGACAGCTCACACTGAAGCTGTGTCCTGACAGAGTATCACCCAGAGTTGTGCCCATAGTCTCTCCAGTCTGTGATACGGAAAAGAGATAGACAAGATTGGGTATTGAATGTTGCTCCTATAAATTCCAAATTTTGAGAGGGAGTCTGGTTGCATTTCTCCCAGTTTATAGAGATTCCTAGGAATTTTGCCAGTGTCATGGTGTAGTTTAAGGCCGTTTCCAGTAGATGCTTGGAGGGGGCGGTAAAGAGCCAATCATCTAAGTATGGAAGCACCCAGAATCCTTGTAGTCTCAAGTGAGCAGTAATTACTGCCATGCATTTGGTGAACACGCTGGGGGATTTAGAGAGTCCAAAGGGCAGAGTGCGGAATTGGTAATGATTGGCTCCCAGCCGGAAGCAAAGGAATCTTCTGGAGCATTTGTCCATTTCTATATGGTAATACGCATCCTGAAGATCTATAGAGCACATCATCGTCTTTGTCCAGAAATGAGAGGATAGACTGAGCAGTGACCATCCAGAATTTTGCTTGGGTGACAAATTTGTTCAGAATGCTGAGATCCAAAACTGGTCTCCAGTTCAGACTTCTTGACACCAGATGGTGAAGAAGGAACAGAGTGTGGTCTTTTCTTATGTTCTCTCTTTGGAGGGGAAGAGCCCTTCGACCCAGAAATAGCCTCTCAAAATGGCGTTTTTAGAAGTCCCTTTAGTATTAATTTGTTCTTTCTCTCATTCAGGATATGAGAGCTGAACCCTTTACATATGTCGCAAGGAGACTGAACTAAAAGATGTGGGACACCCAGACAATATACACAAGTCTAAATCTCAAAATGCACGCACTCGAGGGCCTTCTCAGTATGGAGAACATCGATGTCTGTGCTGTGACTGAAACCTGGTTCAAGGCTCCTGAGAGCACCCCGGCACTGTCAGGTTTTACCTCATATCATGCGTTCTGGCCCCAAAACCTGGACCACACCACAAAAGGAGGGGGTGTATCCATATTCATCAAGGATACCCACACCTCCAGGTTGGTGGCAACGCACGAAGCATCGGAAACCATCCAGGTGCAATTAACCATAGGCAAAACTGCTCTACAATTTGTAGCATGCTACAGGCCACCCTCTCAAACTCAGGAACCCCACACAGCCTTCCTGAAGACACTGGAGGGTATAAATGTATCTCCAAACACCATTATATTCGGTGACTTCAACTACCCAAATATAGACTGGGAACATTACTCAAGCCCCAACTTTCTAGCCCAAAGGTTCCTGGAGTTCATAAATTCAAATGCCATGGAACAGCTAGTCACCGTTCCCACAAGAGGAGAAAATATACTAGATCTCATCATCACAAATATGGGGACAAAATGCTCCACACCGGAAGTATATCCCTCATTGGTGAGATCAGATCACAAACTTATCTCACTGGAAATCCACATCCCGCCCCCACCCCAAACAAAAAAGACCACAGTGAAGAACTTCTCTAAAGCAAACGTCACACTACTCAAGACTGGTGTGGTATCCTTCAAGGCCCCCGAGCCAGTGGAAACCACAACCCAAGCTGCGGAAGCCCTTACAAATGCCTTCTACGAACACCTCCAGGACTGCATGGATCAGGCAATCCCTAATAAAACCAAGACTCTTTCCACCAAGGGCAAACGTCCAGTCTGGTGGACCCCAGCCATAAACAAACTTTACAATAAGAGGAGAAAGCTGTTACATGATAGAGCAAAATCCATAAAAGAAGACACCCTTGATCATTATTAGTAAAAAAATACGAGCACTCATAAAGTCATCCAAGGCCAACTTTGAGAGAAAAATTGCAATAGATTCAAAAGACAATCATTAAGGCCTTCTTCAGCTATGTTAGAAACCTGGGTGGAAACTCCCAGATATGCGCAGAATTAGTCCAAAATTATACAAAAATCACTGAACCCACAGACATTGCCAACATACTGGCAGACAGGTTCAGTGCAAACTTCACCCCCCTCTCCCCCCCAAAAGGAGAGATAACTATCCCAGCGGAGTGTAGCCTCCCAGACATCTCAAATGTGCAGGTGAAAGCTGCTCTCTCTAAAGCTAAAAACACAGCATCAATGGGACCGGATGGTGTCCCCGGCTGTGTGCTACATGAACTCAACGAGGAACTAAACCCGCATATAAGGCAGCTGTTTAATCTTAGCCTTACCACAGGATACGTGCCCAAGGAGTGGCGTACGGCAACTGTGGTCCCACTCCACAAAGGCGGTACCTCTACGGACCCTGGTAATTACTGCCCTATAAGCTTAACAAGCCTGGTCTGCAAAGCTATGGAGAGGATCATAATGGAACTCATAAACAAAGACATAGGGGACTTGCAGACATTGAACCCGACCCAGTTTGGCTTTGTCAAGGGCAGATCTTGCCTTTTGAACTTGGTCGACTTCTTCGAAACAGTCACCAAGGCCATTGATGAGGGAAAGGCAGTCCATACAGCCTACCTTGACCTTGCAAAAGCTTTCGACACAATACCCCACTCGGGTATTATAGAGAAACTTACCAGCTTAAATGTAAACCCATATGTCACAAGATGGGTTGCAAACTGGCTAAAGGACAGAACCCACAGGGTTAGAGTTGCTGGCGCCATGTCAGACTCCAAGCCAGTCACAAGTGGTGTCCCATAGGGCTCAGTCCTTGGCCCCCTGTTGTTCGGCATCTACTTCTCAGAAGTACAGGCAAACATAGGAGGACTATGGCTGACAAAGTTTGCAGATGACTGCAAACTGGGCCATAGTGGAAAGTACATCGGACACAGATATCCTTCAGAGGGGTCTCACAGAAACTGATAACTGGTGCCAGAGCCATGGCCTGAAGTTAAATGCCAAAAAATGTATAGTCATACCCTTCGGGAAAAACAAGGTAACCCCAAGCTACCATATAGGTGGCAATCCATTAAGCACAGAAGAGGTTATCAGGGACCTGGGGACCCAGGTTGACAGTGGCCTTTCTTTTGACACTCACATTGCTAAAGTGGTTAGAAAGACCTTCTACATTGCCCACCTGATCATGAAGGGATTCACATCGAGATCAAGTGAGGTCATTGTTCCCCTGTACTCTTCACTTATCAGACCATGATCGAGTACAATGCCCCATTCGGGATGTATCTCACCCGACACCTGCAGCAATTGGACAGACCCCAAAAGTTCCTCACCAAAAGGATAAAGGGACTCCAAAATCTGTCCTATGCTGCCAGACTGAAGAAACTCCAGCTCTATTCAGTCGCATACCGCCTGCTCAGAGGTGACCTGTGCCTGACATACAAGGCCATGTCCAACCCGGAAATAATGGACATGCTCCACCTCAAAAAATCCAAATCTACCAGATCCACTAGAGCAAGCGACTTAAACCTTAGCACGGATATAAATAGGACATGCTGGAGGGATAGATTTGTCACCCAGAGACTCTCTATGCTGTGGAATAAAATACCGGTCCATGTGAGGCAGAGCACCTCGCTGGCTCTGTTCAAGAGAAATCTTGACCGGTGGATGGGAGATCGTAGGTTTACCCCGGGAATCATCTCTGTGTCACTGCTGGACAGAGGCACAACAAACTAATGGGCACAGTATTTTTTAACATAAGGGGTGGCGTAAGCCACAAAACTTTGGGCTAGGCTTATAAATGCCTTAGGGCAGATAGCCTAGTATAAACCTATGAACCTATGAAACATGGGTGTCTGAGTTAGGCATTTTGTGACCACACTAGTCACATTGCTTAAAGCCTGTAGTCCCTTTTTTTCTCTGGTGGAAAAACAAATCAGGTTAATCAAAGAGGAAAACACCAACAATCACCATTAAAGAAATAACTGTTTAGTACAGTGGAAAGAATTACTTATTTTTTTTGTTTTATACAATAGAAAAAATGGAAAATTAACAGAAATACCAACAATGGTATTAAAAATATTACTTCAAGAGGTAAGGGAAGGGAAAGAGAGGGGGAAAGGCCTATACCAATGATGGTACTTGAGATTACCAAGATAGTAAGGGGAGTAGGAGAAAACACTTAATGTGGGTAAAAAGTTTAAAGACTAATAGAACAAGGGTATAAGCAAGGTAAATAAGAGTAAACCTGAAGAAAAAAGAGTTTAGAAAAATAACTTGGCTGAGAGCTGGCTTGTCACCTCCTGATGGTTATGTGGCAAATGAAATCTGAGGTAACAGGGAGAGGGGCACTAGGAGTAAAAGCTTAGCTCAAGAGTTTTTGGCTGGCATGAACTTGTTATATGACTGACTCAGTTCTGAAGATGGAACATATACCCCATCAGTAAGGAATGAATGAAGATTAACATCATCACATCACATTTTTCTTAAAATTCTTGGGCATCTGATATTGGAGTTGGGATTTTCTTGACAGTAGAAAGTCCTGTATTAGTCCTTGTATTTTTTGCTGAAAATAAGTCTCTGGTTGACCTGCATATTGTATGTCTGTTAATGAGCTTATAAGCAACGTTCTTTGTATTTAGATTCTAGGATTAGTCCAGTGTGAAAATATGCAAGATTTTTCACATACAACCTTGGTGATTATAACAGTTATAGAAGGCATTTAGATAGAAAGGGGTTATGTTCCATCCACGATGAACTTTTAAAAATTATTACATCCATTAACCATTCAACAGGTTTGAAAGGCCTTAAGGTATTTCAGACTGTTGGGACTT
Source organism: Protopterus annectens (assembly GCF_019279795.1). Taxonomy (NCBI): domain Eukaryota; kingdom Metazoa; phylum Chordata; order Ceratodontiformes; family Protopteridae; genus Protopterus; species Protopterus annectens. The sequence continues at coordinate 374,920,785 of NC_056739.1, read as the reverse complement.
ATGTTTAGCAAGAATGTGTTTTTTGGCAAAAGGAATATACTCTCTGCATCAAGTATGTGATATTACAACTGTTATAAGAATAGCCCTTCATCTTGGCACTTTTGGCTAAGGGATGGTAGAAAGGTAATATGATTACAAATCTGAAGGTAAATATTACATACAGGAATCTGACCTTTGACATAATTTGGACAATGTCATGGAGAAAAAGAAGGTGGACCAGATGAATGGAAGACTTTTTCTAACATATTAAATCATCTGACTTCATACTTCATGCCATTAGAGATAACTGTGATGTCCCTCCTCTGAGACATTGATCAAGGAGTCTCAATCCTCATCATGGACACCGGTGAGGGATGTTCACTTGGAACAAAAATAGATACACATAGTATTTCCAGATGCAGCTATCTGCACCAAGCACAATTTCCTTAAAGAGCACACAGGGAACACACTGTCCTGGGGCTGGGTTTACCTCTCTCTCTCCAGGCCCTAAATTTGACTCCCCACTGACACAGCTGTGGGGTTGAGTCCTCAGCCGAGTGTTCCGAGTCTAGTTCTACACCACCATCTCTGTGTAACCAGTGCTCTATGTCCCTGCTACAAGTAGCTGACACACAGTCTTTGAGATTTGATCCCCCCTCCCCACACACACACACACACACACACTTGGGAAAGGCTGGCACAGATTTTGCAGCTATGTCCCTTTTGCCCAGACTATAAGGTAGATACTGCCAGCAGAACACTACAAAGCCAACTGCTCTAAAACTCTTGCCAGGGTGCCCAATTATACTGAGTAAAATTAATACCAATACAAATGGTAGTGTTTGACCAATCCAACAAGTCTTTCAGGAGAGGCCACGGTGTCACCGAATAAATATAAGTACCCTCAAAGGTTCAATATCTGCTAAAAAGACAGCCACAATGAAAAGTTTAAATATATTTAATAAATAATAAAATAACATAATACTAAATATCTATTTGCAATTAAACACCAGAGTTTTATTCACAGGAAATATTAAAAATAACACTGATGGAAAGATTAACACAGATACAGAAAAACAATACTTAATTAATCTTGCTCTATTTTCCTGACTGATCTAAAGAATTACTGTCCCTAGATCACTTACTAGAGCAAGGCAGGATGATGTGGATGAGTAGTCTTCCTTTTTATCAGGTTTCACAAGCAGACTGCCCAAAGACTTCTGTCTCATCTAGTATTAAAACATCATTTCAGTGCTGGATTACAGAATGACATCACACAGGGAACACACACGGTCCTGGGGCTGGGTTTCTCTCTCCAGGCCCCAAATAAGATTTCCTACTGACACAGCTATAGGGTTGAGTCCTCAGCTGAGTGTTTCAAGCCAAGTTATCCATCACCTTCTCTGTGTAACCAGTGCTCTGTGTCCCTGCTCCAAGTAGCTGACACACACTCTGAGGTTTGATTTTAACCCACACACCTGGGAAAGGCTGGCACAAATTCACCAGCTATGCCCCCTTTGCCCAGACTATAAGATAGATACTGCCACCAGAACACTGCAAAGCCAGCTACCCTAAGGCTCTTGCCAAGGTACCCAATTATACTGAGTACAATTAATACTAATACAAATGGTAGTGTCTGATCACTACAGCAAGACTTTCACAAGTGGCCACAGTGTCACTAAATAAATACAAGTACTCTCAAAGGTTAAATATTTCCTTAAAAGACCAGCCACAATGAAAAGTTTAAATATATTTAACAATAAATAATAAAAGAACATGAAAATATTAAATATCTGTTTAGAATAAACACAAGTTTCAGTCACAGGAAATATTAAACACACCACCGATGGAAAGAGTCACACAGATAAAGAAAAACAATACTTAACTACTATCACTGTATTTTTCTGACTGATCTAAAGAATTACTGTCCTCTCGTTCACTTACTAGAGCAAAGCAAGATGATGTGGGTGAGTGGCCTTCCTTCTTGTAAGGTTTCAGAAACAGACTGCCCTGAGACTTCTGTCTCATCTAGTATTAAAACATCATTTCAGTGCTGCATTACAGAATTACATCACTTAGAGCTAGTCACCTGACCTCTGGTTCCCACACTACCCCCTTTAATAGAAATTGAACCATAATCTAGCATATATGTGCCATAATACATACACGAGCTTTAAGATGTGTTATAGCATATGGAAGCTATAAAACCATTTCAAAAACTGCCATTCTTCCAAGGTAGCAATTAGTTCACCCCTAAGAACAATACAGTAGGATTCTTAGTCCTGGATTTCACAGACAGTTTATCTCTGGCTGCAATCAGAACTGTAAAATACCACCCCTGAGAACAATACAGTAGGATTCTTAGTCCTGGTTTTCACAGACAGTTTGTCTCTGGCTGCAATCAGAACTGTAAAATACAATCTGTATGACCTAAACCAGGTAATTTAAATTCAGATTACTTTTCACAGTTAGCTGGACTGAGATTAACTTATTCTCTTCCAGTATCCTCTGTTACAATATATTCCGTTCAACAGTTACAATACAGTCTGGCATGCAGGTATATTTATTTTCTGTCTAGTAGGACCCACTGCTGGTACTTTTTTTTTTTAACTCAACCAACTTTACAAATATATTTTCAACACAAGCACTTGTACAAATCCGTTTGATATATAAATGTCATGTAATTCTTTACAAAATTCCAGCTAGGTATGCTGGCATATGATACACATCCACTGCTCTACTTCTCCTGGCATAGCTGGCAATACCTCATATCATTCCCCTAACAAACTGTATTTTTATCGGTGTTTTAGGCATTCAAATTACTGTTTAAAATTAAGGTGCATTGAGCCCTGGAATTTATTGAAGAAACTCTGACTGCAGTACATTTTTGTGTCAGTTGTCACCCATGATAATGTATTCTCAATAATATCCCAAAGTCACAGTTGATGAGAATTAGGTGTATTTGCTCAAGTTAAGAAAAAAACAGTAGAAACTGAAAGCTTGAAATGAACTGTAAGCCTGATAAATATGGTCATATGCAAGAAATATTAGACATGGATAGAAATGGTTGAAAAGCAAAAGATAAGTGGTTTTGAAATTATTGGTTTTATAATGTTGTACCTCAAGAACACATTCATTTAACCCTATATTGATCATCTGCACTTTTTAATGAGCAAGCCTGCTGTTAAAAAGAATTATGTATGACCTGTTTAGAATTACTTCGAGAAATGGGAAAATTCATCCCAGAGTAACCAGGAGTACAGCATCCTTAATATTACTAGTAACAAGGAATACAGCATTCTGAACATCACTAGAACTAAAAAATTCTTACATGTGGCCATTTCATTAGTTCTAAATATTTATTTATTTATTTTACATTTGTTTACCGGGAAAGTCCGACTGGACACAAGTCCATTTTCAGCAGAGGTCCAGGAAGAAAAGCTCCACAAAAGCAAAGAACATTTGCATTAACAAATAGAAGAATTAGCAAAATTAATTACAGTAATAGAGTATGAGATCACACAGATAACATAAAGATGTATTGGCAAACTGTTTACATTTCACAGTTATAATAGAGTAAGAAGTCCAACATGTATAAATGTTTTTAATATGCAACTAAATATGTAAAGTAGTGAATAATTTCATAATAGTTTGTTTACAAAGTCAGAGGATTAGATGGTTAAACATCATGTCTAAAGAAAACTGGTTATGAGAATGCTGAAAAAGGAAGTGAGGTCTACCCAGGAGTATTGCATGATCATAGCCTAGATTTAGATAGGTAGGCTTTCAGTAGTTCCTTAAATTGGAAAAGGTTATTACAATTTGTTATATCAGGTGGAATAGCATTACAGATTTTGGTTATATAGTTTGAGAAGCGAGTCACCTGCAGCATCATTTGCTCTAGTTATTTTCAATAGAGATTTGTTAGTGGAACGTAAGTTGCAGTAAATGAGTAGGGGAGAACTAGATTTTTGAAGGAAAGGGATTTTCTCTAGTTGGTGCAGAATTTTATGGGCTATGGTGAGTTAATTATAGTGAAGAAGTTGGTGAAGCTCTAACCACTGAAGTTTCTTAAGTGCAATGCAGTGGATGCGACCTATAAGGAGTGTCTGTGGTAAACCTAGCAATTCTGTTATAACATGATTCTAGTTTAGCTATATCAGATTTCTTTAGGTTGGTGAGAATTGGTGAAGCATATAAAAGGGTTGAGATAAGATGGGCTCGCAAAATGGTTGCTTTAGTATTATTGGTAAGATATTAGTTGTTTCTATAAAGAGTTCCACATTTTTTGTGCACTTTCTTTATGGTTTGTGCAATATGGATACCAAATCTCAAGTTACTGTCGATTTACAACTCCTAGTAGTTTAGCTTGGGTTGTGGGTAAAATGGTGGTGTTATTCATGGATAGAATGTTAAATGTAGGGAGAGACAGTGTGTGTTTCGTAGGTTGAAAATCATGAGTTGAGTTTTCTTGGTGTTAAGAATTAGATGAGTTAGTTAGCCATGTTTCTACTTTTGAAAAAGAATTTGGTGTTATTTGTTTGTAGTTGTATAGAAAAGGCTGCAGATATCAATGTGGAATACTCCGCATACTGAATTACAGAGGAGTGCTTTGTTGAAATGTGGAGTCTATTAGTAAATGGAGAGAAGAGTAGGAATCTTATGAGAGATCCTTGAGGAACTCCTATGGTAACCGTAGAAGAGGAGAGAGGTTTTGCTGCCATTGAAAAGTTTGTTGTCGGTTGGTTAGATAATCAAGGAACCATTCAAGAGTGTCCTTGCTTAAATTCAGGTCTGCTGGTACATTGATCAGTTTAGTATGAGGCCATGTCAAAAGCTTTTGAGAGATCAAGAGATACAGAGGATACAAATCTGTCATTATTTCTGTGAGTAACTGTATTAGTGAAGGTCATTAGAGCAGATGTAGTGCTGTGGAAGGGCTGGTAGCTGTGTTGAGTGTTAGATATAAGATTTAGTTAACAGATAGTCCATGATCTGTGTGTGTATACATCTCTTGAGAATTTTGGACAGAGGTGATAGTATGGCTGTTGGCCGATAATTTGACAGTGCTGTTAAATTGCCCCTTTATGTAGTGGGATAATAGGTGACATTTTCCATATAGTAGGCACTTGGTGCTTAGAGATGAATCTGCTAATGAAGCTGGATACAGGGTAAGCGATTGCTTCGGCAGTAATTCTATGATGGTCAGCAGGGTAGTTTATCGACTGCTAGTCTAGTGGTTTTAAGTTTTTTGAGCAGTTTTGTTATGAAGTCAGTTGAGACAGGTTGAAAGTAAACGGTATTGGTGGCGTTATTAGATGTAGGAAGGACACCAGTAGTGTTTACATTGCAATTATTAGAAGTAGTTAAAATTGTTTCTGTAAAGTATTTGTTAAATTGGGTGGCTACATTTTCAGTATAGTTGGAAGTAGTTGGGGGTTGTGCTAGCATTGCCTGGTATTAGAATGTTATTTATAGCTGACCAACACTTTTTTTTTTTGGTGGGGGGGGGGGGGGTTGATTCTTAATTTGGATGTTGTGATAGAACTTGATTTTATCTTTTTGCCTTATGTCTAAGCTCACTGTAGGCCTGTTTGTGCCCAGGCTTTATCTCGTGTTTTTAGTAGTGCTCTAGTTTCTTTGCTTAACCTTGTGGTATAGTTAACTTTTATTCTTACAGTTCTGGGTGGAGCATGGATGTTCATGATATTTATTAAGGTTAAGTTAAAATGTTTAACTGCTCCTTCTAGAGACAGGTGCTTAAGTTGAGACCAATTGCAAAGTCTGAGTGGAGATGAAATGTTGGGGGTTAAAGTTTTTCTTGCTCCTTATTTGATGGCAAGTTTGCAGTTTAGTTCGATTGATTTGATGTCTAAGTAGAAAGGTTGGGAGATGGTCACTCAAGCTATCAGGCAGGCAGCCTAAGTGATAGGAGAGGGTAGCCCTATTTGTTAAAATCCAGTTGAGGACAGAGTGTCTTAGATTTATCAATTCTGGTTGGTATTTGAATTATTTATTACAGGTTGACCAGTCTATATTAAAATCACTCAGGATTAGTGTTTCTTGAGGTAGGGCTTTTGAGGTCCAGTGTAGAATGTTTTCAATTGTGGAAAGGTTGTTTCTGGGTGGTACATAGGTTCCTATTATATTTGTGTTTGTTAGTGTTTATCTTAAGTTTTGTATAAGTCATTTCTGCATTATCTAAGTTGGATGCATTATGATTAATGAGGTGTATGTTCAGGTTGTTTTTGGATAATATGGCTGTACCACCTTCTGTTTTGGCCTTTCAATCTGCTCTAAGAGTATTATAACCTGGAGGGAGAATTTCATTATTTCTAGTTTCAGGTTTTAGCTACGTTTCTCTAGTGAGTAGAGAGAGAGTAGCATCTAGGTCTTGGATTTTGTTAGTTATGCTTCTAATATTAATATTTAATAATAAGAGGTCACCTTTTTCTCAGCTGGTTTAATAAATACTCTTACAGCTCACCCAAAACCTCTCTCTCACACATACAAAAGTATATACATTTAATTTATTATTGGAGCAATTTCAAATTTTGCACTTTAGCAATTTATTTGTGACACCTTTTTCTTTTGAGGATGCTTGTGTGAAGAGCCGAATAAAATTTTAAAATGAAAATTACTGAGCAGCCTAGTGACATCAGGAGACAGTGTATTGCACTGTGTGGATGTTTAAGTATGAGATGTACATGTAATGTTTTTCTTTATCCATATTGACAGAACTTGTACACAGAGGCAAGGGGGTTACATAGAAAATGTTACTAGTAAGCATGAATATGAATGCATGTTTAGACTAGGAAACAGTCCAGGATTGAATGTTACCTCTGAAAACGAATGTAAAGTGTTGTCAAAATAAAAAAAACTGAATGAAGAAGCACAATAACTTCCTCTCCTCCAAAGATATCAATACACAACCACATCAAACTCTATTTACAAAGATACAAACACAGTAAGAAACAATTTAATAATTTCATCCTTTAACTTATAAGGACTTCATCAGAACTAAAAGAAATCTTTAAAAGCACCTTTCTTATATACCATTGCAGCTTCAGGGTGCGTCAGTATTTAATGAAAATTAAGTCCTCTAACATGTTATCCATTCCAGAATCCTTAAAAAAAATTAGTAAAACATACCTAATCACGAATGACAAAATAAAAGAAACCTAAGCCATGTACATCCAAATAGCCAAAGCTTGTTAAAATAATTTGGGTTGAAAAGACTATACATATGGTGATTGATAATTGTGATAAATGTGTAGGAAATATGTTAAATAGCAATTGATATTGCTGCTTTTCAAATGTGCTATATTTTTTATCGACAGCATACTTAACTGTGCTTCTGTGTGGCTTATCTATTCACAGATGTTGATTGTCAGCCACTGCTGTAAGTGGGTACAGAACAGATTCAAAACATTCCTGATGAAGTTTAATCATTATAGTCACTGTTCTGAATATTGCTGAATAACCTGAGCTGCCATATTCAGACTACTGTCAGTAGTTTGTTCGTATTTTGTTGGCCTTAAAATGTGTAGCTGGTATTTAGTTTAAAAGCTGGTGTGTTAATTTTGGGTTGGCTTCTTCAGTTAAAGCAGCCAGAAAAGGGTCGCAACCTCAAAAATTTTTGACTATCACTGAAATATATTTGCTGATGTACCTCTTCTTTATATAACGATTCATTCATGTTCTGTCTTAATTTCCAGATGCTGGCAGGCATTCTGTTCTGCTTCATAAGTCCATCTTTTGTGTACATACACAGTCTGACAAATCCAAAATGGTGTATTAAGGTTAAAATGTGCTGTGATTTGCCTGAGAGGTTCTTGGTGGAAACTTTGATTAGCAAGATGAAGGAAAAAAATATGCTGCAATTAGTTTTTGACTAAAATACTCAGTGCTTAGAGTTCTAATGATTTACTCCAGGCTCAGCAGGTATGTGTTAACAAGAATATTAACATGCGGGTCTTTGAATTTCAGGAAGCTATTTATAATACTGATTAAATGAAATGCAGTTTGGAATTCATGTGACATTATGTAATCAGGAGAATTTCACTGTGACCATATCTCTTGACTGTCTGTGATTTTGAAACCTATTTGTGATATTGCCTAACATTTTTGCTAGGTCTCTCATAAAATTTTTGATGTTATATTAAATCACAGAGGATAATGATCAATCATTAATGCAGACATTAGAGTTTCATACTTATTTTTCAGAAACTGCGTATCGGTTCAAAACCTGTTGTTCATGTAACTTTTTTAAGCCAATTAGTCATATTTTAAAATTGCCCCTGGTTTTCGGCTTTTGTACCTCCATCATTTTTGGCTTTGTCCAGAATATTTGAGTAAATAAGGTAAGAGATATCCAATGGGACAGTAAGCTGTTAATTTCTAACCTCGTATTGGATAGTCATTGTTTAATGTCATACTCTGAGTGCATCTCCAGGAATGTGGTACAGTGGGCATTAGGCTGACACTTTCTCATTTCTAGGACTCGTTGTTTTACTGGCATCATTCTTCAGTTTGTTGGCAACTTGACAGAAGTTAGCACAGTGGGCAGAAAGCTAAAACTGGTAACCTCTCATATCATTTTAGTATTGTTTAATGGCATTGTCTTTTGGTCCTTTGGTAGCTTGCCAGAATAGAACACGGTTGTTAGCAAGCACTATTAAGCACGCTTAAATCATTTAACCGGACATGACTTTGAGGCAATTTGGAATTTGGGCTAGGCTTCTGAATGGTCTCCTGTACTGTGTGTGCCTAGTATCTACTTATGAACCTGTGTGTGTGTGTGTGTGTGTGTATGTGTGTATATATATATATATATATATATATATATATATATATATATGTGTGTGTGTGTGTATGTATACAAATATATATATATAACATTGATTCTGCACTAATGTAAAAAAAAAAAAAAAAAAAAAAATCATTAAATATTTTTGAATTGAAGTTAGAGCTACTGTTCCATGAGATTAAAACTAACACTTTACTAATTAGCGAATTATTTGCAGGGCTAGTTAGCTGGCAGTATGAACATTGGCCCTAGACTGTCACTGTTGAAGTGATACCCCTACCCCATGTGCAAAAGTGGGAAAAAGTGGGTTGTAGGTGGATGGACTTGATATAAACTAGTTTAAATGGGATGGTGAAGAGATTAACTATTTAGAGGGTTACTCTTGCAATTGTTAATAACTAGCAATAATAAATTATAAAAATATTTCAGACTATATTAGAAAAATAAATAAAACAAGTTATTCTTTTGTATGGAAACTAGATTAATTTTAATCAAAATGGAAGTTTCACCCAGTAATAATATACATTATACAGATATCTTCTTTGAGTGGCCGCAGTGGTGCAATGGTTAGCATTGTCACCTCACAGCAAGAGGTTCTTCTGTTCGAATCTCAGTTGGGGTGCCTTCTGTGCAGAGTCTGAATGTCCTCTCCGTGTTCACATGGATTTCCTCAGGTTTCCTACCACATTCCAAAGATAAGCAGTAGGTGGATTAGACACTCTAAACTGGCTGTAGGTGAGAGTGTGTGTGCGAAAGTGTGAATGAACTACTGCTGCAGGGCTAGCCACCTGGTGGTGTAAACCTTGGCTCAAGATGATTGTCACTGTGGAATTGACACCCTGAATGCATGTGCAAAATGGGAAAAAAGGGGTTGAGGATGGATGGGTACAGATATCTTATTTACCGCCATGTAAACAGTACACTAAACAATTTAACAACATTTGTTTGAAGTTCTGGTTAAGCAACAGCAGCAAAAACTACTCTGTACAGCATGCACAAATCATGAATAATATGTAGTGGTTATTAAATATTTATTTAAAAAAAAAAACAATAATCCAATCAGTTCTACTTAAATAAGATATTAAAAACATTTAGCAACATTTTATATAGATGTCTAGAAGTAAAAGCATGGCATTTCATTTTATTCCTTATAGTATTTACACCAGAATATATAGACATTCCGACCTTTACAAAGATGTTAAGCTTGAGTTGAGTTATTGGAATCAAATGATGAGAGTCTGTTTAATGGATGATTATGATATGGAAAACTGGCTTACTGTACAAACGAGTAGATATTTTTTAAACTTTGAAGTTTACTTAATAGCAGATAAAATTTAAAAAGAATACCCCCCCCCCCCCAAAAAAAAAGTATCTTGAAACAAGTGCTGGGACAGGTGATCATATTTATACAAAATGTATAAATTAATTAGGAGCTATAGATTTTGTAACAAGATCACTATCAAGATTATGATCTCCAAATGAGTAGCTGAACATTAGCTACATTACGTACAAATGATTTGAATACCCTCATAAAAAACACTTCTTTATTTTGGAGCTTATTCTCTTGGAAGTTTAGCATAGATTTATCACTTCACCTAAAGTTAATGTCATATACAAAAAAGGAAGGTATTGTGTGGAGGTGTAAACTCTGTAAAGCACATTAGCAGTATAAGGTCTACGATTGCAAAGTTTTAAAATCTGTATCTTTGGGGGAAAAGTTCAATGTTTTCTGCAAAGACCGAGGTGTAATAATGTCATACTAACTGGTGTTATTAAATGCTCTAATTCCTGGATGTTTATCAAAGTCTCAATTCCCACTTCTCTGGAGCTTATTAATAGTAGCCAGGAAAGTTACTACAGTGAACTGGAAAAGTGAGATTATACCTTCATTTACAGAATTTATAAATACTGTTGCTTTTGTGCTGTAAACAAATGCTGTGCTACCAAGATAAAAAACAAACCATAGAACCATAGAATGCATTTAATTGTGGGATACAATTGAACGCAGCAGAGAACTGTTGATCTATGATCAGCTTATGGCTGTTTAATGTCATTATTAAAGTATATAACAGGAATTGATGTAGACAACTATGTAAAGAGTTTTATGTTAATGTGTTTATATATATATATATATATATATATATATATATATATATATATAAAATGTGTGTGTTTAACATTTCATTTAACTACTGACAAGGTATTACTACTATATTTTACATGTATTTTAAGAGAAGTTAACACAAGATGTTTATTTTTCTTGCCCTCACCCCTGGTTAAAGAAAGTTATTATATGTAGCTAATGCTGCCAACTTATGGTAATTTTTATTAGGCTGTTTAATTTTAAGTTTTTGTTTTGTATTAATGTACATTTTTTATTATGTGAAATTGAAACTTTTTATACTGTATCCAGTAGTGATGATTCTTACAAACCAGTTTATTAACAGGGCTTAGAGTGATGGTTTTGATAATTTAGGTATTCTTATTGTCACTTTTACTCCTAGCTCAGTGTTACTTACTCTGGCCCCTTAAAGTATCCCAAGAATACATTTATTGTGGTGAGCTATTGCAGAAGGGGCATTGACTTGACTCACCACACCAGCAGATAACTTCATAATCTCATTGTACCGTGAAAAATATTTTTCTAAGAAAGTATAATTTCTAGATAATGTTATTGTTTTTGACATTAACAGCCTACTTTCATTTTATTTTTTTCAGCCTGTTATCAACATTTGTAGACAACATGAAATTTGATGTAGAGTTTACCTTTAATCGTTTACCTCTAAGACTGCAACATCGAGCTGCAGAAATGGTGAAAATGAATAAACTGAATGATGTCCTTTTTCCATCCTTTTCTTATGGAAAATGTATTCTATCGCCTGATAAAAAACTGAAGTAAGAAAAGGTTTACCCTCCTTTAATTGATTGTCTTCCGTTTGATTTTTCTTACAAATTTGTGTTGTATGTTTGAAGTATTTTTTTTTCTAGAATGAAATGAGACACGAGTGTGATTTTTTTTTTTTAATATCCCTTTGCCATATAACTTTGCTTCCCTTGATCATGTGAACAGGTTTGCTTCATAGCCTGAGAGGGCTACATCAAGCATCACACATGATCTGCAATAAATAAATGAATTCTTCCATTGAGAAATTTTACTACATTTAATGAAAACCAAAGAACGCTTTAAGACTCATTAAACAAGATATATTGTTTATAAACTAAATGCAAGCATTAGATTTTTGAAGAGACAACTCTATAAGGTGCAAATTTGTTTTCTAGAACAGCATAAGTAAAACGAGGGAGAACAAATGATCAGAAGTAGCTTTTGAGACTAGTTTCACTAAATCTGTTCTACTTAAGCCATTCAAAGAAACCCCAACTATGAGGAAATATTGTATACTAACTTTTTAGAACATTTGGGAAAATTTATATAACTGAGGGTGACTATGGTTTTGGGGGAGGCATTTACTCCTATCCAGCTTAACTTCAGCACAACCATGTTTCACTGAGCTGTGTTTTGCAATTATATGAACAACCGATAAAAAAAAAATGCAGCAACAGTTTGTCTTTATTTGTTGGGAGCTTCTGCTACTGGCAGTGTCACTAAAACAAACTTTTTAGCTAATTTGAGGGAGACTGTTAACCCAAGGTTTGTAAAAGATGAGGTTTTCTTAGTGTGCTCCGAGTATGATGGTTGCCGTTAAAATGTTCATATCTATATATATATATATATATATATATATATATATATGCATACATACATACATACATACACATACACACGGGCCTTCTTCTAAATTTTGAAGTTTCAAAACTTTGAATGTCTTATGGCCGAGACCATAAGATCGTAGTCTTGAAACTTCAAACCTTTTAAATAGAGATCGCCATACAGAGCGGAATGGTATATTTATTATCTTCCTCACTGTAGTGCAATCTCAGACTTGATATATTTCATTAGCATTTGCTGTGGGGGGGGGGGTGCAGGGGGCCTGCCCCTCTGCAAAAATGTAAAAAAAGATTTTCTTGTTTTTATTTTTTTATTTAAATTTCGAAGTTTAAAAACATAAATTTTATGGTCTCAAACATAAGAAATTTGAGGTTTTGACACTTCAAAATTTAGAAGTAGACCTATATATATATATATATATATATATATATATATATATATATATATATATATATATAAAATGTGTGTGTGTGTGTAAGAAATCAAACCTTTTTTTTTACGTTTAAGCCCCCCTTGACCTCAACATTCCCTGCCAATTAAATATACCAGCTCCAAGATTGCACTGCAGTGAGGGGAAAAAGAAATTTCCTGTTCCGTCAATTTTAAACCATTTTTAAGTTTCAAAACTTTGATCATATGGTCTCTGCCATATGAAGATCAAAGTTTTGAAACTTTGGTAATTATAGATAGGAATCAGGAAAATTTTTATTTTTTATATCTGTGATTCTTGTTTTGGCATGAAAAAACTGAGGTATAGCTTGACAATCTGATATGCTAAGCTGCAGATGGCTGTTCGTGTGTGAACAATATACAACAAGATGAAAGTGCAAAAGATTGATATTAATCACTTTTTATATCTGGGTTCAGACTATTACTCTAGCTCTTCTAATTACAGTTTTGACCTCTACTCTGTTAGGCCCCAGTTAGCAGGTAAGAATTTTCCTCTCAATGAATGAGCTTTAAGGTAGACATCTGTTTTCATGTGGGGTTACCGAATTACTTTGTTCTTGTACTGTTTGTTGCTGGGTTGTCTGTTTGGATCAGTGTTGAAGAAACACACTGCTTTACTGGCATATGGGGTAGTAGTGCCCTGCTATCCTTCTGGCAGTCTGTCACAACTCGGATCTCCTTCCACTGTCTGTCTTTGATGGTGAATTACCTGGCAGGACCAAGATAAGCCCTTCATACTCTCTGAGAGAGCCCTTTCAGTTTTCATGTGCCAGTCAGAGAAGGGTCTATTAGGTTATTGCTTCTCTCTGTGTGTGATTTCAGCTGCAGAGCTCATAAGAAACTCTTTTTTGGGCTTTATTTCCTCCCTCTGTCTTTTTCTATAATTGCTTGGATAGAATATTATGCCGATCCACTTATTTTTTCTTGTGAAAATTTGATTTATTCTTTAGGGTGATTTATCTTACAGTATGTCTTCTACTATTAATTTTAAACTCTTTCTTGGTTTCTATGTGGGTTTAACCCCTTTAAAAACTGTCTTATGGCTATTTCTGAATATTAAACTGAATTTCTGCATTAAGGCCATTTTATTGCTGTTCCTCTCATGGCCTTTTGCAGCTAGAACCATGACTTATCTGTGGCTGTTGCTTCCATTGACTAAAAGCTTCTTTTATTTTTTTTCTTTGGGCTATAATTATTTGCAATCCTAGAACACATTTACATTATTTTAAAAGATGTTTTGCATTTAATTGCGATTTTGGAGACATTATTTGGGTAACATTTCTGGCAGGAATTTTACTTAATATTAAATTTAATTCCTGGTCTATGACTATTTGTAGATATTTCTATTTATGTAAGGCTGAAAATAGCCTTTATTTATATTGGGGGTCTGTGTTGGTGTGTTAATTATACTTTGTGTTGTGGTGCTGAAATTGCTGTCTTTTTTACATGATACAGTAGTATAGTTTTTATATAGAAATGGATATAATTTTGCTATTTAGTGGGAATTTAGTGGGATTTGTCCTTTTTGTACCTGGCTTATCATGTAATGAGTACTTATTATTGATCTGGCAAGTTTTTGCCCCAGTCTGGATCCATTCATCCATGCCCCCCCCCCCCCCATCCCCACCATCTTCCCCATCTGCACCTAAAAAATGAAAGAATATATCAAAAAATATGTCTCAGCATATGTCTTCTGATTCCACAGTAGCCTTAGCTTTGGGCATGCTATTGGACCGTTCACCTTCCGTTACCTGCAGGTAACCTGGTGTGGTTGTAATATCACAACTGTATGTGACACAAGAGTTGGACACCTCCTCTGGGGCTGTGTACATATCATCTGCAGGTATGAGAGAACCAAACCCTTTAGGTGCAAAGGAATTTAGGGGTTTAGAATCTGTTGCCAGTATTGATACTTTCCTACAGAGTATTCTTCCAGTAGTGTAGAGTATTCCAAAAAGAGAAGAAAGATCTAGGAGGTGATGGGACAGCAGTCTGTCTTTTTTCATAGGATCATAGGGGGTGCTAGGTTAATGGCCCTAGAGCTTTTTTAAGCCAAAACATTAATTGAATGATATTCCCAATTATTAATTCTCATGGGCTAGAATGGCTTTAGTATATGCCTTTGCCTTAGGGTACCTGCAAACTGCCTCTGTCCATATGGGCCACAGGCAACAAGCCGGGGTTAATTTGCGATTGATGTCCATTGGTCCAAATTGAATTTGAATAGGCTTAGGGAAGTGCTCTATTTCACGTGAATGGGGGAGCCTGTTTCAATAGATGGGGTAATCTTTGAGACCCATACCTGTCCCTCCAACATGTTATTTTGTTAGAGATGAGGTTTAGCTCTTTAGATTGGGTAATTCTAGTGCTGTTTGTTTTGTGAATGTGAAGCAGATCCATCAAGGCTGGACTGGACAATGTCTTGTAAGTTAGGCATTGATTGTCTCTCAGCAGTCTGTAGAAGACCAAGTACAGGGACAGGGCTTTGAGGAGGTCTGTATAGGACATATTATTTACATCCTGTATTCTGTGGCCACTCCAGCTGTTGCAACTACCTGGTCATTGTACTTGTTTATTGATCTAATAAGGGCTGACTGTAGTGGGACTAGGATTTCCTTAGACCTGGATGCCATGACCTTACTTACAAGTTGGGCCATATTGAAAGATTTTCTCACTGCCATGGACACATGCTGATCATAGTTCAGGTTACTATCAACCTGGGTTAGGGGAGTGTTATGAGTGTTGCAGTTTTCAGGGTTGGTTGCCTTCCCAAAGGGTATAATTACTTTTTTAAATAAACAGTTTTAGGCCTTGCTTCTGGCACCAGTTATTTGTATGTCAGACCCACCTGAAGGATATCTACATATTTGGGATTCAGTAATTACACCCAACTTGTAGTTGTCAACAGATTTGGAAGGCCCTGTACATTTGCCTAGACTTCAGAGAACTATAATCTAAACAGAAGAGGTGCCAGTACCAAGCCCTGTGGAGCAACAAAAGTAACAGGCCTCTTGGTAAAGATGGATTCCCTCACTCTAATTTCATATGTTCTGTGAGCCATTTGGCTGTCCATCGTATGATGTAAGGATTTATGCCTACATCTGTGAATTTATCTATAATATCTGAGTGATGTATTGTGTCAACTGCCTTTGGAGGGTTAAGGTAGGCAATATGTACCTTTTTGCCGTCATCCATGGCTCTAGTGACCTTCTTGAAGTCTACCAAGTTTAGTAAGCATGATCTGCCCTTGACGAAACTGAACTGAGATAGGTCCAGTGTTTGAAACTCTCCTGTGCCTTTGTTTATCAGGTCCGCAATAATTATTTCTTGGCCTTTCATATAAGACTAGTCAAACTTATGGGTCTATAGTTCACTGGGCCTGTTGATGGCCCACTTTTGTGTTGAGGGATGACCTTTGCATTTCTCCATTCCCACAAGGATGAGGCCTGTCTACAGGCTGTGGTTGAATAGAGATTCTAGTAGACCTGACAGATCATGCTTCAAGTTATTTGGGAGACATCCTGGGATATTATCAGGACCCACTCATGCAGTGTTATTAACTCTGGAGAGTGCCATGAGGACCTGTTCTTTAGTGATAGTTGGGGAGAAATTATATTGGGGATATCCTGGCAGGGGAACTCGGGGGTGATAGGGTGATGAAATAGGAGCTAAATTTATCAGCCAGAAAATTGGCTATATCCCCCTTTTCTGTATCGGAAGTTCATTTACTATTAGTTCAGCACACTGTTGAGTGTACCATTTTAAGGCATCATGCCTAACTGAAAAATGCCTTATGGTTATCTTTAGCCAGACAGTCTATTTCTGCCTCAAAGTTGGCATTGGTGGACTTGATTAATCCCAGAGTTGCTTCTTGAGACTGATGATGGTGTTTTTTTTAATCATTTGGGCATAGCCTTTCCTGTTTTTGTGCAAGATTTCCTTTCTATTGTTGTACAACCTCTTTATACTGGGAGTTCACCAAGGGGGCTTGCTTTTGGAGTTTGTCCTATGTTTATTTTTGTTTTATACTGCTGTTTCTATGCAGCTATTTTACATACTTGTATAGGGTTTCTCTAAACACTTCCACATAGGCCACTATGTTCCCTGAGTTTGGCGGGGCTTGGAATTTAGCTATGCTATCGCTTAATAGGAGGTAGCTAGCCATGGAAAAGCTGTTTAAGTTTTTAAGGTTTGCTGGAAGTTCAGCCTTTATATTTATTTCAAGAGTGACCTTTTTATGATCTATGCTGGCCATTGAGGACATTATACAAGGTGGGGTGCAGTGTTCCCTCATATTTGTGAATACAGGTCCAGGATATTTGCACCCCTAGTAGTTGTGCAGACTAGCTGCTTCAGGGTGTTTGGATTGACAAAATCCAGGCATCTCTGATCCCGCATGTTAGTGGCTGTGTATGTATCTCAGTTTATGGTGGAATAGTTAAAATCATCCATGGATATGGTGTTGGGCTGAATTGTGATCAACTCCAGTACATTCAAGTATATGGTATGGTTATCCTGGGTTAAAGACGTATAACTAGCAAGGATATAGTGTTGAACCTTACCTAAGGTTAGTTGGATATGGAGTAGCTCAAGCATGTCATATTGACTTGACCAGTCTTGAGGTGTGCTTAATTTTTATGTAGATTTGATATACCTCCACCTCTTGTCCCTTCTTGTACGGTAGCTGGTCTAAATGTGTGGAAGGTATTATAGCCTTGTACTGCATGGGTCCCTTCCATGGCTTTAAACCATATCTCAGTAACTGCACAGATGTCCAGAGTGTGGAGCGCTTCCAGTGAGTGGAGTTTCATGTTGAGACTCCTAGCATTGAGCAGTAACACGTTTAGTTTATATCTTATGTAGAATGTACTGCATTGAAAGGTTTATCAGTTTTGGCATTGCCTAAAAAAGGCACTATAGGGGTGGATAATGTTTTGGCCAATATCTGAAAGTCCAGTGGAGACAGGTATAGACTGTCCCTGGCAACGCAACGTGGCTTGTTGATCATGTCCTATCAAGCTGACAAATGTTGGACCCCCTTACAATGACACCAGTAACTAAGCCAGTTGTTAAAGTCAATCTTGTATTTATATTGTGGTATCCTTGGAGAAGGTAGAATGCTGCCTCAATGCTAGGCTCATACATACCTGGGACACACAGTCTGAAAGCTGTATTGTGTCTCTCTTCAAATAGTCCAGGGAGGTACATCTAAGGTCATACCATTATGACTCTGTCATAGTCCATGTATTTGTGGTTCAGTGTCTTGGCAGAACCATGCCCAGATAGGCAACTAACAGTATTTGTCTCCTTGGTCAGACCTATGAGGGGTCATGAGTATGTCTCACAATAGTGTATCCACTGATCAATATGTTGTGTTGTGTGGCAGTTTGCCTTAAGGAACTAGATGTTGAGATATTGTGAGATGTGGTTGTGTGTGTCCTGGTGAGTCTTTGTAGAGTGTTTGGGAGGTTACTAAGGATGGTATATGCAGAGGTCTTTGAGGTCTGGGTAGATTGCATTTAATAACTAGAGTATATGTGAGTTTTTATGTCTGATCCAACCATGGTAGGTGTACTGTGTTACTGAAAACCTGTTTGGGGATACCAGTGTCTGTATGCAAGAGCTTTGCCTCCAAAGACGGTGTAATTACAACTCTCACATATTGTCCGTTTGCTTAAGAATGAGGTGGTTGTCAGTAAACCTGAGATAATTGCTACATTGTCTCAGGATACCCATTTAAACCAGGCTGGCTACAGAAACCATGGGAAAATGCACATCTATGACAGTGGATCCTCTTTTTTGTGGTCTATGAGGGGTGGTGCTATCAGGGTTTGAAGTTTTTGGGCTGGGATGATTGGTCTAGGATTGATCTAAAACACTGTTTAGGTAATGCTTCTCAGCAGGAAAATTAGCTGCTGTACACTCAGCTAGATATTATTTTAGTTGCCTACTTCTTTGCAGGGCACTGCAAACCATTACTACACAGCCCAGCACAGGATATAGGAGATGAGTTAGAGTGGAACTGAATCTGGAAACTGTAAAAATGGTGTGTGTGTCTGTGCGTGTGTAATATATACAACGCTCAGATCCTGCAACAATTCACAATTCTCTCACTATTGTGAGTGGATACTACTAGACTAAGATTCCCAGACCAAGTAAAATACAAACAGTAAAAAAAAACTGTAGAAATTAAATAAATAAGGTTCAGATCCTTCAGCAGTTCACAAGGCACTCACTATTGAGTGATAATATAAAACAAGACTAAGGTCCTCAGGTAGAGTGAAATACAAACAGAAGAAAATACAGTAGAATTGTAATAAATGAGGCTCAGATCCTGTAGCATTTCACAATGCTCTTACTATATGAGCTCCCCCCGACTAAGTAAAATGCAAACAGTAAAAAGCAATAGAAATGAAATAAATTAGGCTCAGATCTAGCAGAAACTATTCACAATTCTCCCAGTACTGTGAGGGATACTACAAGACTAATGTTCCAGACCATGTTAAAAATGCAAACAATTGAATTTTGGTTAAAACAAGGAAAAATTCAGAAAAGAAAAAATACGCAGTTCATACTAGTACTATAAAAAATTGCAGTGTGCACTAGAAAAGCTAACTTCAATTTTAAGAGTCTAATGCGACTGTCTTAGTTTGAGCTATCAGTGGCCAGTAGCCATAGCACTAGAAGGGTCTTGCAGACTATAATTTACAGTAGGGGTGGGCAGCTAAAAAGGCACCATGTTTAAATGCACAAGAATTGGGCAGGTGGGCTGTCAAAAATCAGTGTAGTTAAACAGCAGTTTTAAACTCAGAGCTCATGTAGCTGAGGACTGTTTCTCAGCTCCTCCCACTAATTAGTTGGATTAAATTCTTTTTCAGTCAATAAATGCATAACAAATGTTTCCTAACTGACCCTAGCCAATAACTCTTAAGACGTAAAGGAAAAAAGACGTTGCAGTAAAACAATTTTTAAAATACAGCAAATGTAATAAAATACCAAAATCAAAAAGTAATGGAAATGTCCAAACCTTAAATGTGGAAAATACACAAATCAGTGCAGTCCAACAGCAGTTTTAAATTCTGAGCTCTTGTAGCTCATCTGAGATGGTTGCTGTGGCTATAGCGAGATCCATTGTTCACTCAGTTTATTGCAGGGTGCATACCCATGTTATATATAAAGCAGGTACTTCCATCGTCAGTCAGCCTACTAAGGACATCCTTTTTCAAGGGGATCCTGTCTGAGGGTTATGATCTCTCTAAGTCAGATTAGTCAGGTTCCTCTGATGATGAACAGGTGCAAGTATCCAAACAGATGTTTTCTTTTTCCAAAAATGTTGAGTAGATTTAGAGATGTATTTAGCTGGGAACTATTTTTATCTGCTCCTAAGATTAACAGCATTTATGATCTCTCGGAGTTGAGGCTCCAAACATTGAGACTGTTCCTCCATTAATTCCAGAGTTGGAGGATGTCTTCAAGAGAGCTTTGTAGTTCCCCTCTTTGTACTGTCTTTGCCTAAGAAAGTGTTAAATTTAGGGTATTCCCAGCTTTGCCTGGCCTCCAAGCCTCTTCGTCTGCAGACCTTCCTTCAACATCATCAGTGACATTTGCTAATGAGAAGACCATGTCTTCTTCTAACCCAGTCCCTCAAGTTAAACTAGGCAAGTGGCTAGAATCTCTGGGAAAGAAGCTAGCACAGTCCAGTGTGATAGTTTTAAAGTGTTTAACTACCAATGTTTTATGCTGAAGTTTGTTGAGATGCATGTACAGTTTAGATAAGTTTGCTACATTGTTGTTTGCAGAGCAAAAGGTTTGTTAGATATTGTCTCCACTGTTTCTCAATAAAAGATATTTTAAATAGTGTGTTGGAGGGGGCAGATTTTATTTCTAGAAGTGCAGCATAGTCTGTGGTAATTAGGTGATATGCTTGGTTGCACTACCAGAAATTTTCTGATGAGTTCAGAAATGAGATTTTGAATTCTCCTTCTGAGTCTGATTGTTTGCTTGGTACAGCAGCCAATCAGATCTTTAACACTGGGATGAAAGCAGTAAATTGATAAAAGGAATGTTGAAAATGTTTCATATTTCCAGGTTCTCCTGCTTTAATCAAGACAAATTTTAGCAGCCTAACAAACAGAAGTCCAACCAAATCAGAACCAAGGCAAAAAAGAAGAAACCGCAAGATGACATCTCCACCAAGCCAAATAAGAAGTTTTTTTTCCTAAATAGGATATTCTGGTTTCTACTTATGGCTATGCTGAGGTGCAGCAACCATTTTTATCAAATCCCCTGTCAGTTGCCTCATCTCTTAAGCTGACTGTCAAAATGGCAGCCTGGCCTTCAGCATTTTCTGACAAATGGATGTGAAACATTACTTTCGGGGGGTTACAGATGGCAGTGGAAAGACCATCCTCCTCCAGTGGGGTTGGGTTCCTCTTATTCTTCGGACCAAGCTTGTTACTTCCTCCTATTCTTTATAAATTCTGGATGCAGAGGCCATAGAACTAGTCCCTCCTTTGGAAAGAATAAGAGGTTGCTACTCCAAAATTTTCTTAGTTCCCAAAAAAGAGCAGTTGTAGAGACCAGCATTGGTCCTTTCTTTTCTAAATACATTTGTCAAGGTCCTCAAGTTCAATGCTTCACGAGCTTTGGAATCTGGGTCCTTTTCTAGTGGCATCTGACAACACTACAGTGATGTGATACCTCAAGAAACAAGGGGTACAAGGTGTTACCCACTGTGTCATTGGCAGTGATAGCTTGGGAGTGTCTCAGTATTAGAAAAAAAAAAGCAAAAAAACTTTTGTTATATATTATCGGCTGTGCTGGTTTGGCACTTTTATTATTTTTACACTAGTGTCTCAGTATTCTCTGACTCTGCAGGCATCATACATACCATCAGAGGAGAACATTGTGGCAGACTACAATTGCAACAATTTACTTGGGCCCAGTTAGGCCAGTTATTGAATATAGAGACCCCTTTGGTATGTATCTGTCCAGACACGTGCAACAACTGAAACACTCACAGAGATACCCAACTAAAATGAAATGAGGCCTAAGCAACATGCCCTACATGGACTGTCTCAAAGCCCAGTCACTATACTTTGTATCCTACAGACTGCTAAGTTGTGATGTGTCTGGCATACAAGACATCCTCTGACCTGTTACTGATGGATTTATTGCACATTAACAAGTCAAATGGCATCAGAAATGCTCAGTCTAGGGATCTAAACCTCTTCTGCAACATCAACAGAAGGTTTAGAGGGACAGGTGTATCTCACAGAGGATACTGCTGTTGTGGAACAGACTTTCCATCCACATTAAACAAAGTTCTTCACTGTCCATATTCAAGCACAATGCAGGTCTATGGATGGGAAACTGAAAATTTACCCCAGGAATGTCTCCTGTACTACTAAAGGGCAAAAGCATCTCCTAAATCCTTTATCTCATGTATGGGTCCCCTCAAATTATCTATGGTATGATCTCAGGTATTCTCATTAGGGGTAATACATAATTATTACTATGGGATGAGTAAGGCCAGTCTGTAAACAAATGGGATAAGTTATTTCGAGCAGAAAAAAGGGAAATTGGCTAGGCTTAAAAAGGCCCATAAGGGCAGCTAGCCTAGTACTTAGCTATGAACCTATGACAGATTAAGCAGATCCTGGGTAGACCTACAGGGTCTATATTAGAACATCGAAGTTTCAAAACTTTGAATGTTCTAATATCAACCCCTGTTCAGTGAAAGCTGAAAACATCGAACATACAGAATAGCGAATTTTTTCCTAGGGAAAAAATTTGCTGTTCCAAAACACATACACATAACACATGCACACCAAACAAACAGCAATCCACACACATACACCTAAAATCTTACACCTAACCTGACACTAAACTATACACACCACTAACTATCCACTTACCTTAACCCAAACCCTAACCCTAAGGTCCATCAGTATCGCACACTCATCTCATCCGCGCCCTAACCCTAACTCACCTACCTCACCCTAACTCACCTACCTCACCCTAACTCACCTACCTCACCCTAACTCTCACGTCCACACAATTGCACACTTACCTGACCTGTGCCCTAACCCTAACCTGCCCTAACCCTCATGTTCACGCAATTGCACAAATACCTAACCCATGCCATAACCCTAACTCACCTAACCCGCCCTAACCCTCACATCCACACAATCGCACACATACCTAACCCACACCCTAACCCTATATAACCTAACCTGCACTCAGTCGCACATTTACCTGAACCCGACCCGTAACTTTCCACCACAGTGCTGAAAATACCGAAGCAACAGAAACGGACAACCAAATTCTTTCCCTAGGAAAAAATTTGGTTTTCTGTTGCTTCAGTATTTTCAGCTTTCGCTGAATAGGGGTCGATATTAGAACATTCGAAGTTTTGAAACTTCGATGTTCTAATATAGACCTGACCTACATGTGTGGAAGCTCAAGGCAGAGGTGCTCCAGGAACGAGTCCAGATGTGGAGAATACCTAAAATAGATCTGCTCACCTCCTTTCAAACAGACAGCTGGAACATTTCTGCTCCAGACCTCTCTCAGCCATGCTTGGAGGACAAATGCCTTCTCATTCCCTTAGACAGGAATGTTCCTGCATGGATTTCTACCCTTTCCACTGATTCTTAAGCTACTCCTGAAGGATCAAAGAGAAATGTCAGAGATCATTGTGTTGATATGCTATTCTTCAAGGCAATCTTGGTTTCTCCCTTTCAATGATGTTGGCCAGGGGCAATTACTACAGACTTCCTCCCATGCTGAATCTGCTCGCACAATGTCAGGGGTAACAGATGCATCCTAATTTGGAGAATCTTCAGCTGACAGCCTGGATGATTCAGTCTTGACTCTGTTTAGGCACTTGTTTTATTAAGATGTGCAGCAGGTATTAAAGGAGACCTGAAAACCTGGTGCTAGAAGTCATACATTTACAAATGAATGAGGTTTTCCAAGTGGCATCTTATTTGAAACAGTGACAATTGAAGTTAATATCCCTATGGTCTTGTAATATTTGTGTGAGCCACTTCAGGGTGGCTTATCATATGCATCCATTAAGTTGCATTTAGCAGCCACTCAGCTTGTCTGCCAATGAATCCTCCTCTTTCATGAACTGTTTTACTAAGAGAGGAGTATTGCATATAGACCCCCTTGCAAATTCTGCCTTTGTGGGACCCAAGTCATATTCTTGAAAAACTGACCTTACCATCTTTTGAACCAGAAGCTGAAACTGATCTTAGCTTCTTAATGTGGAAAACTGTTTTGCTTATTGTTGTGACTTCTGCAAGGTGAGTCTCTGAGCTGCATGTTCACATGGTGGGACAAACTTACCTGATATTCCATACGGATAGGGTAGTATTATGCAGTAATCCTCCCCTCATGCTGAAAGTGATCTCAGAATTCACTCTTAATCTCTGTCTTAATCTCACTGTGTTCTTTCCAGAATGTAAGAGTAAGAAAGAGAGAGGATACATCATACCTTGGCTGTACATAGGGAGCTCAGGTAGTATCTTGACAGAACAAAAACCTTTTAGGAAGGCCAAAAGGCTTTTTATTTCCTTTTCTGTGGCAAAGAAAGGTCAACCCGTCTCTAAGCAAGCCATTGTACATTGGTTGTCCTCTGGTATTTTTTTGTCAAACTCCTCATTCCAAGGTGAATCTAGACAAGGTAAAGGCACATTCCAAGAGGGCCTTTTTCCTCATCAGTGGCATATTGGAAAGGAGTGGACTCTAGAAGAATTTTAGATGCAGCAAATTGGTCATCCATCCTTAACTTCACAAAGCACTACAGACTGGATGCTTTTTCTAGATCCGGAGCATCCTTTGAGTACCATTCTCCAGGGGATTCTGGACTGTTATCCTTCCTCCTCCCTGGTCGGGTACACCTTGGGAATCTACCCATATGCCAGTAAGGCAGTGGGTTCTACGAACATCTACTGTTACAAGTAAGTGGAACTTGCACAACTGTTATTTTTGTACTATTTTACTGGTTTCCATGTTCACTGATCGTACTGGATTGATGTCTTTCATTTTTTTTATTTTTATTGGTAAATTTTTGCCCCATGCTTGCCAGCCATCAAGACTCGCCCCCTACTTGACTTGAACTATTTATTGCTTTGTGTTAGTGCTCCACCCAGTACACTGGGGCAAGGGATGTCCGGAGAGGCTGTCATTCAGGCAGCTATGATGGTTGCTTTTCCATCCTAGCTTCCTGTCTGAGGGTATTCTATGGTGGCAAAATCTTCACTCCCTGAGCAGGAGAATTTGTGACCCTCATCACCACAGTTGCCCCAGTACCCACCCCATGCAGTGCATGCTTCACACCTGCTGTGGACACCACTACCAAGCAGTGGCTTGGTGAGCTAAATGTCCACCCCCAAGACTGCAATTTGCATTGCTTTCTGTCTTTAAAAGAACAGCAGCAGCATATGTCGCCGAGTCTGCCCCCTCCCAGGAATTGCATCTTCCTCTGCCATTTCCCTCAGTCACCACTCTGCTACTTGAACTTGGGTCTTCTGGGTCATGTACAACATTATTCATATCCTAAAAATGAACAATTTCTGCCATAGACCTTGGTTCAACAAGACTGTTCTTAGTGCATTTTAAATGAGCACATGACGCATTCGAGTTTATATTTTTGTCTACAGTTGCATGCAGTTTTGTGTAGTAGAAATTAAATTAAAAATATAATCTTGTTTTTCATAAGAAGACAGACTTGCATTGTTGCAGCTGGCAGGAAAACATTTTTTTATATACTTGCAGAGACAGAAAACTTTCACATGTCGAAATGTTCTGCGACCTTGTAAATTAATCCATTTTGTTAAAGTAAAAAAGAATGGTTTCCTTGGAGTACTTTATTCTAATTGAATAATTCAGTTAACTAAACACATGATTAATGAATCAGCCTACAGTAGTGAGATCACTTTCAAGTATTCTTAATAATTCACATTCGTAACATTAATGGAGCAGATGTCATTGTTTGCATTTACTTTCTAGATTTTCTTCATATTGATCACTGCTGCAGTAGCTTTAGCTAAATGGGTTATATCCTGCCAAGGATATAACAGCTGGCCAGCTTCCAAAGCTTCAGGGCACCTTCCACGCTCCCACACTGTCGAGTAACAAAAGCTGAGCTAACTAAAAGGCAAGTTTGAGCCCAAAGCCCTTCAGAGTGTAACTGCCACAAAAGAGTACTGTCCTCTGAGGCTTTTGATGTTCAGTGGTCAGCTTGTGCTTTCCATAGCTGGGCAGATAAGTTTCCTTTTGGGGGTAAAAAACCTTCCATTTTTTATTTTTTTACTGATGTTATATTACTTTCCTCTTCAGGAAAGTTATTTTTAAGCTGGGAGTATTGTGGTTTAATGGATTGTCTCAAGACTGTAACTTAGTTTTAAATAGCATTTGTTTCTGTCATTTTAGAAGTAGTGATCTGATGTCCATTTCATTCTTCCTCAACACATGGGTTTGGGTTCAGATCCAATCCTCGGATCCAACTCTGACACATACTCGAGATATTGGATCCAACTCTTGAGCTCCTTCATCTACCCATAATGGCCCAGTCTATCCCAAATACTTCAGATCTCATTTGCTGCTATCATGCTCAGATGCAAGTTCCTCTCTCGAGTAAAAAGTTAGTGAATTTTTGTGAGTTCTTTGCATATTTTTTCTAAGTTTCTTCAAAATTATTCTTTTTTGACTTTCCTGTCCTCCCTTAGTTTTCCCATGTGTTAGGCTTTAGACTATTTTATATAGTAGTTTCTTTTACACCTTAGTTGATATTGGTTTTACCTATTACCTTCTAGATGGGCTATTTTTCTAAATTACCATAGTTGGTAATCTTTCTTCCTTTTTTTTTTCCCTAGTTTTTGCCGTCTTTCCTGTCATGTCTGAAAAACCAACAGGGTGCAAAAAAATGCATTTATTGTGGTCATAAATATCTGAACTTGGATGCCCACAAAGTGTGTTTATTGTCTCTGAGCTGGCCACTTGGATACCAGCTGCAGTATCTGCTCCACCTTTAAAGCAAGGGCTCTGGCTGACTAATGCAATCAATTGATCTTAAAAGACCTACTTACCTGTTGCTACAGCTTCATCTACTAGGGCTCAACCCCCCCCCACCAAGACCTGATGACCCTCAGATTCGACCTCATTGGATCTAAGGATCTGATCTTAGGATCCAAAGTCTTTACAGTCAAAATGTATTTATTATTTTATTTATTTTACATTTGTTTACAGGGGAGGTCTGACTGGACAGAGCTGTCCGATTTCAGCAGAGGCTTTGGAGAAAATCTCCAGAACACTTGCCAACATACTATACATAACACATTTACATGAGCATTGTGGTTTACACATTCACTTATAAAAATATAGCAGATAATATATGATTGCATAAGATATTTACATAAGCATAGAGATTTAGACCTACAATTAAATGTATAGCAGGTAATAACATATGATGGTTGTTCATACAGTATGTTTAGTAGAGATAATCTTGAAGATGTACTGAAGGTGAGATGAAGGGAAAACTAAAAAAGGAAGAGAATATAGGCAAGTTCATATGAGGTGCATTGACATTTTAAGGAAAAGCTTTCCAACTTAGTCTATGGGAGAGTTAATGGGTATAGATGGGACAGTGGGGAGTAGGCGGGAGTGAGTTGGAAAGTAATGTGTGATAATACATAGTGAATCTCCTGATCTGATAATTATATCAGCTAGTCCTACAGCACCTTGTATCAGAAGCCTGACACCTCTCATGACATTCACATGCCAGAGTATTTGATAAAACCAGTTTCTCCTACTCTGCATTCTCCATTCTTACAAACTCCAAAGAAACATTCAAGGTCACAATCCAGTACATCTGCCAGGTCTTCCAGATGTTTATCAGAAGCGAATGTGGATAGGATGATGTGAAAATTTCTGAGCTCAGATCCAGATGGGGTCATACTGGCTCCATCTCCCATTGGATCAGTGAGCCTTCCAACTATGTCTCATACTATCTTCTCTCCTTCTCCGATCCATCCCATGGTTGGATTCAAAGAAGATTCCTTCTTTGACTTTGACAACATCCCTGATTAGTTCCACTTCAATAATTTTGGATCAGAATGGGTCCCAGAGCTGAAATGTCAGAACCGGGTCCATGGGGCCTAGATCAACTCCAATGTTGTTGACTCCATCCCTGTCCCCTCAGAGCCTCAGCCTTGGACAGTTTGGGTTTGGTTTCATCTTCAATGCAAGGATCCAAGAGGAGTCACTATCTTCCAGTGGCGGTTGGTGACTTCAAATCACAGGGGGGGCTGCAGGAGACAGCTGAATGGGTGGGGTCAAGGGGAAGGGGTGTGGTCAACTAGAAAGGGGAGGAGCTATGCTCAAAACCACAAAAACTAACTTTAATTAAATACGCTGCCCTGGGTGGCAAACCATCATTATGAAAGTCCAATCAAGACAAAAATAAGTGTAGAAGAATAAAAATATTTCAATGCATTGGCTGCATGACAGCTTACTTAATATCTAGATGGAAACAAAAGGTTGTGAGGCATGAAAAAATAAATTACTTTTTAAATACATTACTGGAATACCAGTCAAAATCAAGTACAAGAAAAACCAGAAGCACTCAACTCAAACCACTTCTCCTTGCACTGCAGTTCTAATTATAATTTATATTCAGCTTTATTAAAGTACCAAGTAACATGCTGAAAGTAGAAATCTCTGTGATGCCCCCACTTGTAAAAATGTTTCTTATCCAAAAAAGACCTGCTGCCTGACAACTTGTTTCATGGGGAAAACATGATTAAAGTAAAAAATGAAAAGCAAACAAGAAACAAGCTCAAGATACATTGCTTAAAGGATTACTGTACAGGTTATGGACCACACATGATTGGCATTCTGTTTAGTTTACGGGTAAAGTCTGTAGAGATGACTGGAAGTCTCCAACAAGTGTAATGAACTTTTTTAAAATAATAGAATCCTGTCCTTTAATACCCAAGGCTTATACATTATCTAGTCAAGTATTCTCTGCATGGCAACAACAGAAAGGCTTTCAGTGTTGGCAATTCTTTAACAGTATGCTTATTAAAGCTTACTTGCATCTTATGATCTCAGACAAGCTTACCTTATGGTCATTAAAGCATTGCTACTTAAACACAGAGCAACAGGCACTTTGAGTAATAAGCATAAGTCTGAGTAATAAGCATAAATCAACAGTACAAAAATATGACAGAAACCAGACCATTCTGCAAAATCAAGGACAGATGAAAAGCCACTGTAGTACTTGTGTCTACCTTGGATGGGGGGGGACACACTGCATAACTACTCCTTGCCTTGCTTGGACACATCCAGAGTCACTACATGGGGGAGTGGGGTGCAACAAGTATGTCACAATTTGAAATGTCTCTGGCTGACTGTGATGGCCTTGACACATATGTCATACCTCTCAACCTCAAGAGTAAGAAATCTGGAGAAAGCCATACACAGAAGTGGGACAAAGGCCCAAAAATAAGGACAATGTTTAAATATTGCTCTAATAAACTTAGAAAGATAATAGAATAGGTCTTGCATTAGTATGACTTTTCTGAAGGGTATAAAATCTGAAGGGTATAAAATCTGAAACTCAAATGTCTGTCATTTTCTAACTTCAGTCTTTAGTGATTTGTCACTAATTTGCCAAAAAACACAATTTTATGAAAAATGGACCAGAAATGTGATGTAAAAATATAAAATAGACACACAATACAGCTGGGAACCTGTCAAAGAAGGGACCCTTTAATATTAGCACTGCTACCTTGAGCAGCTGACAAAATAAAAGAATCTACATGCATTTCAAGTAATCTATAACTTTGATTATTACAGTTATTTCTTAATTGTAAACCCTCCATGTTTTCTTCCAAAATTGCTATTTTGCGGAGGGATTATTAGGGGGAAGAGCAACATTTTGAGCCAAAATCGGGGACAGTTGAGAGGTTGGCTATGCCTAATTCTGTAAAGCAATTTATTTGCATGTACTTCTCAACCTGCTAATGCAGTAAATCTGAACAAGGCAAATATATTGGGGGCACATATAAACAGTACTAAAAATTGCTCTTGTATAAATTGAGACAGTTGATAGAACAGCTCTTACTTTAACATGCATTTTTCTGAAGGTTATGAAGTCTGAAACTCAGTGTATCATTATTTAGTGACTTAATTCCTAAATGATTTGCCAGAAAACTACAAATTTTATGAAGAACAAACCAAAAATAAGAAGCAAAAATCTGTTCATTCTTTGAAAATCTGGACAGTTGGGAGGTATAGTTCAGCTGGGGCTGTCTGAGTTTGCTGCCCTTCCTCCCCTGACAAAATCATGGTTGAATGGAGCCTCTGCAGCCATTCCAGTGAACCATTACTTGGCTATTTCACTCCATTTACCATAAACACTAATGTGCATACTGCTTTACTTCTATGATGAGTTGGACTTCATTTGAAAGTTTTATTTTGTATTTTACAGTGCAAACACTAAGTCATCTGCTAAACAAAGCAATGCAGTCTCACAATGAAAACTTAGCATTAAAACTTCTCTGCCCTTGAAACTCACATTCATTGAAACAGCATTGAAACCCACATTCAAAGAAAATACATTTTGCCAGTGGCAGATAAAGATTAATTTTGGGCTGTTTTCAAATCATAGGCCCCTTGCATATGAAACATACATGTTGCTCTTTGATACACCTTCCTCATTGTACTAAAATTATATTCCTTGTACAATACAGTACAGTTGTTAGAGGGTGTTTTAAATTTGTTTTGAACATTTTTCCAGTAAGCAATGAAACAAAACGCATGCACCCATAATGGCAAAACTGCCCAGTTCAGAACATTTATCATAAAAAAGTCTACTCAGACTTCCACAGTCCAACATTATTAGTAAATATGCACAATTATACAGTCCACCATTATTAGTAAATATGCACAATTCTACAGTCCACCATTATCAGTAAATATGCACAATTCTACAGTCCACCTTTATCAGTAAATATGCACAATTCTACAGTCCATTATCAGTAAAATATGTACAATCTCTGAAGTAAAAGTCATCTAAATAATTCCACATTAAAGAAATCTGTAACTAATGAAGAGGTTGCTGCTAGCAATCACCTTTATATTTCATGATTTCATCGAAAAATAAAGTGTCTGTTGCCCCTCAGGAATAAATTGCCTATATTACATTAAAAAATGATAAGCTAGTAATAATATTGCAAGAGGAAATGGATGGCAAACTGATAACAGACTCATAGTTAGTATCTTCACCAAGGAGAACATTCTCAGTACGGCAGCATCCACCCCTTGTGGGAGTAGAACCCACAGCCTTCTGCATCAGAAGCAAGTACACAACCTGTTGTGCTATTAACAAGGCAAAACACTAAACTTCTGTTCCCCTGCAGCTCTCAGCTCCTTGTAAAATCTATTTAATACTCAACTGCATCTCAACTTCGCAGCACAAGAAAACTGGAAAAAGCCAAAATGTATTGGGGGGGGGGGGTCAAAAGCCCAAAAACCAGGGACACATTAAACATTGCTTGTATAATCTTGGAAAGTTGCTAGAATAAAATGCTGTGTTACCACCATACATTTTACTGCCAAGGTCCCTGAGCAAAACAGTCAGAGTAACATACCACTACGCCAAATCAGCTGCTTTGTAAAAGAGAGGAAGACTGAAACTTAAATGGCTATCATTTAGTGAATTCAGTTCTCACCATAGCTGTCAACCTCTTAGTACAAAACATGTGGACAAACCCAGTAATGAGGGAATATAGCCCTCAAACATATTCAGTGAATTCAGTTCTTGCCATAGCTGTCAACCTTAGCACAAAAACCTGGACGAAGTCAATAATGGGGGAATACAGTCCCAAAAATAGGGACAAATTTCAAATATTCATCTTATAAACTTAGAAAATTGCTAGAAAAAAAGGTTGTGTTACTATGTATTCTGAAGAACATGAAGTCTGAAATTCAAATGCCTGTCAATTTTACTGCTGACAGAACAAAAACAATTTTCAGCAGAGACCCAGGGATTAATACTGCAGACACGTCTTTGTAAAATGACGGGGCACCAGAGCAAATCCACACAAACACAGGGAGGAGATGCAGACTCCACACAGAAGGCACCCCAGCCAAGAATCAAACCAGAAACCTTATAGCTGTGAGGCAACAATACTACTACTGCACCATCAAATATGCAAGGAATTAAACATTCAGAAACCTGAAGTCTGAAATTCAAATGCCTGTCAATTTTATTTAACATTTGTTAATCTGGACAGTCTGACTTGGAACAAAAAAAAATTCAGCAGAGGCCCAGGAAGAAATAATGCAGACATGTCTTTGTAACATGGGAGGACAAAAAAGCAAACCCACACAAACACAGGGAGAAGATACAGACCCCACAAAGAAGGCACCCCAGCCAAGAATCAAACCTGAGAACCTGCAGCTGTGAGGCAACAATGCTACCACTGCACCATCAAATATCAAGCATTGCGATATTTACAAACCACAGATATTATGAGGAACAGATCAGATCAAATATGAGGCAAAAATCTGCAATTTTTTTTTTTACAAATGGTGGTGGGTAGGGAATTCAGGTCTTTAACACCTGCATACAAGGTACAGGATTCAAGCCTGAGGTATTCCCTACCACACACACACACACACACACACACACACACACACACACACACACACACACACACACACACACCTGTAGTAGCAAACCGCACAAACTAAATATACTGCACTGGGTGCCAAACCGTCATTATGAGAGTCCAATCAAGACAAAATGAAGTGTAGAAGAATAAAAATATTTCAATGCATTGGCTGCATGACAGCTTAATATCTAGATGGAAACAAAAAAGGTTGTGAGGCAAGAAAAAATAAATTACTTTTTTTTTTAAATATATTAATGGAATGCCAGTCAAAATCAAGTATAAGAAAAACAAGCAGCACTCAATTCAAACCACTTCTTGCACTGCAGTTCTAATTATAATTTATATTTAGCTTTATTAAAGTAACAAGTAACATGCTGAAAGTAGAAATCTCTGATGCCCCCACTTGTAAAAATGTTCCTTATCCAAAAAAAGACCTGCTGCCTGACATCTACTTGTTTCATGGGGAAAACATGATCAAAGTAAAAAATGAAAAGCAAACAAGAAATAAGCTCAAGATACATTGCTTTAAAGGATTACTGTACAGGTTATGGACCACGTGATTGGCGTTCGGTTTACAGGTAAAGCCTGCAGAGATGACTGGAAGTCTCCAAGTGTAATGAGACTCTTAATGTAATTCTGTCCTTTATTACAAATACCGGCATATGCATTTCAATACCCAAGGCTTATACATTATCTAGTTAAGTATTCTCTACATGGCAACAGAAAGGCTTTCAATGTTGGCAGTTCTTTAACAGTATGCTTATTAACGCTTACTTGCATCTTGCAATCTCAGCCAAGCTTACCTGATGGTCATTAATGTATTGCTACTTAAACACAGAGCAACAGGCACTTTGAGTAATAAGCATAAATCAACAGTACAAAAAATATGCAGAAACCAGACCATTCTGTAAAAAATCAAGGACAGATGAAAAGCCACTCTAGTACTTGTGTCTACCTTGGATGGTTGGGATTCTCTGTGCATTTACACTGCATAACTACTCCTTGCCTTGCTTCGACACATCTAGAGTCACTACATGGGGGAGTGGGGTGCAACAAGTATGTCACAGTTTGAAATATCTCTGGCTGACTTGTGATGGCCCTGACACATTTGTCATACCTCTCAACCTCAGAGCAAGAAATCTGGACAAAGCCATACAAAGAAATGGGACAGAGGCCCAAAAATAAAGACAATTTTTAAAATATTGCTCTTATAAACTTAGAAAGCTAATAGAGGTCTTGCATTAGTATGAATTTTCTGAATGGTATGAAATCTGAAACTCAAATGTCTGCCATTATTTTCTAACTTCAGTCTTTAATTATTTGTCACTAATTTGCCAAAAAAACACAATTTTATGAAAAATGGCCCAAAAATGTGATGTAAAAATATAAAATAGCAACACAATACAGCTAGGAACCTGTCAAAGAAGGGACACTTTAATATTAGTACTGCTAACTTGATCAGCTGACAAAAG
Source organism: Protopterus annectens (assembly GCF_019279795.1). Taxonomy (NCBI): domain Eukaryota; kingdom Metazoa; phylum Chordata; order Ceratodontiformes; family Protopteridae; genus Protopterus; species Protopterus annectens. Next base: position 374,886,657 of record NC_056739.1, on the reverse strand, counting down.
AAAATAATCTACATGCATTTCTGAAATAAAAGTAATCTCATTATTACAGTTATTTCTTAATTATAAACCCTCCATGTTTTCTTCCAAAATTACTATTTTGTGGAGGGATCATTAGGGGAAGAGCAACATTTTGAGCCAAAATCAGGGACAGTTGAGAGGTTTGGCTATGCCTAATTCTATAAAGCAATTTATTTGCATGTACCTCTCAACCTGTTAATGCAATAAATCTGGACAAGGCCAAATATATTGAGGGAACATATAAACAGTACTAAAAATTGCTCTTGTATAAACTGGAACAGTTGATAGAACAGGTTTTATTTTAGCATGCATTTTCCTGTAGGTTATAAAGTCTGAAACTAGTGTGTCATTATTTAGTGACTTAATTCCTAAATGATTTGCCAGAAAACCACAAATTTTGAAGAACAAACCAAAAATAAGAAGCAAAAAATCTATTAATTCTTTGAAAATCTGGACAGTTGGGAGGTATAGTTCAGCTGGGGCTGTCTAAGTTTGCCACCCTTCCCCCTCACAAAACCATGGTCGAATGGAGCCTCCCCCTGCAGCCATTCCAATGATCCATTACTTTGCTATTTCACTCCATTTACCATAAACACTAATGTGCATACTGATTTACTTCTATGATGATTTGAACTTAATTTGAAAGTTTTATTTTGCATTTTGCAGCAGAAACACTAAGACATCTGCTAAACAAACTTGGCATTAAAACTTCTCTGCCCTTGAAACTCATATTCATTGAAACAACATTAAAACCCACATTCAAAGAAAAATACATTTTACCCGTGGCAGATAAAAATTAATTCTGGGCTGCTTTTAAATCATAGGCCCTTGTATATGAAACATACATGTGCTCTTTGATACACCTTCCTATTGCTTTGAACATTTTTCCAGTTAACAATGAAACAAAACTGCCCAATTCAGAACATTTCCATCATAAAAGTCTACTCAAACTTCTACAATCCACTATTATCAGTAAATATGCACAATTCTACAGTCCACCATTATCAGTAAATAATATGCACAATCTCTGAAGTAGTAAAAAAGTCATCTAAATAATCCCACGTTAAATAAATCTGTAACTAATGAAGAGGTTGCTGCTATCTATCACGTTTATATTTCATGGCTTCACCGAAAAATAAAGTGTATGATGCCCCTGAGGAATAAATTGCCTAAATTACATTAAAACTAAGCTAGTAATATTGCAATAGGAAATGGATGGCAAACTGACATCAGGCTCATAGTTAGTATCTTAACTTTCAGTACAGCAGCATTCACCCCTTATGGGAGTAGAACCAACAACCTTCTGCATTAAAAGCAAGTACACAACCTGTTGTGCTATTAGCAACGTGAGCCGACTTAGCATAATCAGCACTAAATTTCTATTACCCTGCAGCTCTCAGCTCCTTATAAAATCTACGCAATACTCAACTACATCTCAACTTCGCAGCACAAGAAGTCTGGAAAAAGCTAAATTTATTGGGGTGGGTCAAAAGGGCAAAAACCAGGGACACATTAAACATTGCTTGTATAATCTTGGAAAGCTGCTAGAATAAAATGCTGTGTTACCGCCATACATTTTACTGCCAAGGTCCCTGTGCAAAATAGTCAGAACAACATACCACTATGCCATATCACCTGCTTTGTGAAAGAAAAATGCTGTGTTACCACAGTACATTTTACTGCCAAGGTCCCTGTGCAAAACAGTCAAGAGCAACATACCACTATGCCAAATCAGCTGCTTTGTGAAAGAGAGAAAGACTGAAACTTAAATGGCTATCATTTAATGAATTCAGTTCTCACCATAGCTGTCAACCTCTTAGCACAAAACACCTGGACAAACCCAGTAATGAGGGAATACAGCCTTCAAACATATTCAGTGAATTCAGTTCTTGCCATAGCTGTCAACCTTCGCACAAAAAACCTGGACAAAGCCAATAACAGGGTATTACAGTCCCAAAAATAAGGACAAATTTCAAATAGTCATAAACTTATAAAATTGCTATAATAAAAAGTTGTGTTACTATATATTTATTGCTAGAATAAAAAGTTGTTTTACTATGTATTTTCCGAAGAATATGAAGTCTGAAATTCAAATGCCTGTCAATTTTACTTTTGACGGAACAAAATCAATTTTCAGCAGAGGCCCAGGGAGAAATACTGTAGACACATGTCTTTGTAAAATGCCAGGACACCAGAGCAAATCCACACAAACACAGGGATAAGATGCAGACTCCACACAGAAGGCACCCCAGCCAAGAATCAAACCAGAAAACCTATAGCTGTGAGGCAACAATACTGCCACTGCACCATCAAATATGTAAGGAAGTAAACATTCAGAAACCTGAAGTCTGAAATTTAAATGGCTGTCAATTTGTTAATCAGGACAGTCTGACTTGGAACAAAAAAAAACAATTCTCAGCAGAGGCCCAGGAAGAAATAATGCAGACATGTCTTTGTAACATGGGAGGACACAAAAGCAAACCCACACAAACACAGGGAGAAGATACAGACCCCCCCCCACAAAGAAGGCACCCCACCCATGAACCAAACCCAAGAACCTACAGCTGTGAGGCATCAATGCTACCACTGCACCATCAAATTTCAAGCATTGCAATATTTAAAAACCACAGATATTATGAGGAATAGATCAGATCAAATATGAGGCAAAAATCTGCAATTTTTTTTACAAATGGTGGTGGGTAGGGAATTCAGGTCTTTAACACCTACATACAAGGTACAGGGTTCAAGCCTGAGGTATTCCCTACCACACCACCATGAGACTAATCACCAGTACATCCCACCTGAGGCATTTACACACACACACACACACACACACACACACACACACACACACACACACACACACACACACACACACACTCCACTTACCTGGTCCTGTAGTAAATCCAAATCCCTGTCCGCAAAACCACCATACATCCAGTAAGTAAATCCCAACGAGACTGCAGCAGAAATCCCGCACAAATCTACATCTTGCGTAACTCTCCTGGCAGATGAGCTGATTTAGTTTCCCACCGGGAATGGATGGAGCCAGATACCCTTGAGCCAATCCCAAAGAAACCTCATAAATTTTTAGCCCACACCCAAAGATAGATCCCAGTGGAGCAAAGGAGTCCCACTAGATGCTATGGTGGTGGCAGCAGCCAGTAAGAAAGAGCTAGCAGACCACAGCTCTTTTGTCCACCCAGCAAACAGGGAATCCTGGGAGCTGGACAAATTTGTAAGCGAGTCTTTGTTTCATGGACTTTTGCCTTGAGGTCTGTTAATTACCTAGCATGTTTCATGAGGCTACAGCAAGATTTGGCCAAAGATCTATCAAATACTCTGATTCTGTCTGCAGAGGACTTCAAAATAACATCCTCTCCAGTGCACTACTCTAGTGTCAATTTCCAATGCTTCCATGAGGTTGATCTCACACACAGCTGAAGGCACCTCAAGAACTGCTGCTTCAGGCATTGCCATAAGGAAACCTGCCTGGATCTGACTATGCAACTTTGTAGAGCCCTTTAAGATGCCCTTCATCGATGCCCCCTCCAATGGCACATCTTTATTTGGTCCATTGGTAAAAGAAATGCTTACCAGCAGTGAACAGGAAGGAAAGACTCTAATTCCTGGAGAAGATTTGTTCAGGGGTAGAAAACTTGATTCCCACGGCAGACAAAAAGGTGGTAAAAAATGTGGTTCTGGAAATCTGAAGGTCCTTTCCAAGATTCACACTGGAACAACTCCTCCAGAGGCAGAGGAGGATACTCCAATGGGATACATTGCCCTAGAGGCAGAGGAGGCCTGCAAGATCAGGATTTCAGTGATAGTTTTCTGGATAGATGCTTCCAACACTCCTGAAGTGCTGCCCAACTGTCCAACTCTTGAGGCAGTCTGGAGATGATTATCCTTGCACCTGGACACCTGAGCAAATATACAGAAGACTCCTGAGTGCTAAAGAAAATATCCAGAGTTCCATTTCATTTTTCCAACTTCCTATATGCAAAGGGAAAAAGCTTCCCGACATTCCACCTAGTAAGAGGAAAGCAGAAGTAGAAATTCAAAAGCTGCTAGACAAGAGTCATCCAAAAGTCCAACCAGACCAAATAGGATTTGTAACTTACTCATGTTTCTTTTTAGTGCCCAGAAAGACGGGGGACTTCAGACCATAGGTTCATAGGATGATAGTAGGCTATTGGCCCAAAGGCCCTTATAAGCCTAGCCAAGAATTTTGCCCATGTTCCCAAAAAGTCAGCACCTGTTTTCCCTGTCCCGCAAGGACACAGGTAAGACCCCAGGGGTGTATTTTCTGTTTCCCATCCAGTCGTCCAGGTTCCTCTTAAAGAGGGCTAGAGAAGTACTCTGCTTAACATGGAGAGGGAGTCTATTCCACAGACTGGGGAGTCTCTGGGACACAACTCTATCCTGCCAACAAGTTATTTTAGTGTCACAGACCAGGTTGAGGCCTTGCATGTGGGTTGCCTGAGTGGATTTTGAGTTATGTATATGCAGCAACTCCATCAAGGCTGGGTCTGAGATGTCCTTGTATGCCAAACACAGGTCAGCTCTGAGCAGTCTGTAAGAGACTGAGTAGAGTGTCAGAGCATTTAGCCTATCTGTATGGGACAGGTGTTTGAGACCCTGGATTTTCCTGGTCAGGAAACCTCTGTGGTCTCTCCAGCTGATGCATGTTCTTGGCAATGTACATGCCAAAGGGGGAATTGTACTCTATAATGGTTCTGATAAGGGAGGAGTACAGGGATGTTATGACCTCCTTGTTCCAGGATGAAATACCCTTACTTATGAGGTGAGCCATGTAGAATGCTTTCCGTACAACGGAGGCAATGTGGTGGTCAAAAGTCAGGTTGCTATCAACCTGGGTGCCCAAGTCCTTCACAGCTGCTTGCATGCTTAGTGCATTATTATTAATGTGATAATTAGTGGGGATGCTATTTCTCTCAAAGGGGATAATATGTTTCATGGCATTCAGTTTGAGGCCATGCTCCTGGCACCAGTTCCGGATATGAGCAAATTGAATCAATATGTAAAAAAGTAAAAGTTTTGAAAAGTCACAGTTCAGGATGAATGGATGTGCTCCATAGATCTTCAGGATGCATACAATCACATCAAAATACAGGCAATCTAGAAGACATTTAAGCTTTTGGCTCGGAGCCAGCTATTACCAGATCAGAACCCTGCCCCTTGGAGTCACCACAGCCACCAGGGTGTTTACCAAATGCATAGCAATTGTGGCTGCTCACCTGAGAATCAAAGGATTCCAAGTGTTTTCATATCTGGACAACTGGCTCCTCACTGCTCCCTCCAAGCATCTACTCCTACAGTCCATGGGCTATTTGCTCCACATTTGCCAGTCACTGGGGATAACAATAAATTATGCCAAATCAAACTTGATACCTGTTCAGAGTCTGGAGTTCATTGGTGCACATCTAGACACAGCACAACTAGCATTGCATATCCACACTGAGGTCTGAAGTCCATCAGATTATCTTCCATCCATCTCCTTCAGCCAGGTTAGTTCTTCAAACACTAGGTTCCATGGCAGCGGTCATTGTGTTCTTTTCCCTGGCACAATATTTTATGCGTGTTCTTTAATGGACTCCAGCTGTTCAGTTGTCCATTCTTCGACAACCCCTATACTTTCCTATCAAACTTACTCCAATTTGCAAATGACACATCCAATGGTGGATCCAGTCGAAAGACCTTCATTTAGGCTCTCTCTTTGTTTTACTGCCTCCAATGGCCACTGTGACTAGGGAAGCCTCACAGCTAGCGTGGGGGTGGAGGGCATTTCCTGGGAAGGAATAGGTACAAGGCGTGAGCCCCCCCCCCCCAAGCGACCAATCTGCATATCAGTGTACTGGAGATGAGAGCAGGGTTGCAGGCTTTTCAACATGCTCTTCCTTAATTGAATATTGTGATTCAGACCGACAACATGTCTGTTGTCTGATACATCAACAAACAAGGAGAAACTCGATCTTGCCCCCTCTGCAGGGAGGCCATGATGGTGTGGGAATGAACAATGTTTTTAAACTGCTTTCTAGTTGCAGTGCACATACCAGGGAAAACCAACATTTTGTAGATCCATTTTGATGACACGAGTAGTCTCTGTCAGAAGACATTTTTCGTCATTGGGTCCAACCTTGCTGCCACCTCTTTTTTTACCCTCTTAGCATCAAGTGCAGCAGATATTTTGCTTGAATTCCCGCTCAGGGGGAGTCACAGAGATGCTGTAGTCCCCATCTGGCCCTCCAGTCTCCTTTACGCTTATCCCTTCACTTTCCTTGATTCCCAAATTTCTGCAGAAAGTAAATAGGCTGAAGAGCTCAAGCATCCTCATTGTTCCCTTCTGAACTCGACAGGTATGGTTCCCTTTCCTATGGTCTCACCTTCATTATCCTCCATGGATACTGGATCCATTTTCAGACCTCCTCTCACATGGGTCTATATTAGGTAATAGAACGTTTGAAAGTTCGACTCTCATATGGTCGACATGGGTTACTATTAAAATGTTGGTGCAGCATTTCACGCCTATGAACTATTCGAACTACAGATGTTCAAATAGTTCACATGTGTGCCAGCCACATAATCGAACAGAATATTTGCAAATGGTCTGTGCATTCGCAAATATAATGTCCGATGATGTACAGGGATCGTGGTACAGTGCGGTAAAAGAAATACATCACTTTCCTCACTGTAGTGTGATCCCAGAGTTGGAATATATAGTTGGGGGGTAGCCTCCCAACAGGGGGTTCAGGGGAGCTTGCCCCCCTGCATAAATGGTATGTTAGGTTTCCTAGTTAGGGAGTTACGGGAAGGGTGGGATTGCTGTTAAATGCCAAAAATGTCGTGTTTGACATTTTCGGCAATAACAGCTGATTTTTGACATTAGGGTCATTAGGTGATGTGCACTTTCTTCGAAACACTTCGCTCATAAGTATCATTTTCTTTTTCACTTTCGAGATTTTAATAGTAATCCGGTCGATACCATATGATCGAACTTTCAAAAGTCCGAATAACACTAAACGCCTACCTGAAGCTTTTAAGCAAGGGGGCAAGCCCTCCTGCATCCTCCACATGGGTGGCTGCACCCACCACACCCCCTGCTCTTTAAATATGCCAACTCCGAGATCGCAGTACAGTGCAGATAAGGGAAATCTTCCCTTATGGAGATCTCAGTTACAACATTCGAACATTCAAAAATCCGATCATATGGTGTTGACCATATGAGATTCGGAATTTTGAATGTTCGAACATTCAATATACACCCTCTCACACCCCTCAGGAATCAACCATCCCAGTATTCAGGCCGTCAAGCTAACCACATAGTTTCTCCACTTCCAGTGATGGTCAAACAGCTCAGGGTTTCTTCCCCAGTGCATTTCATAATTTTGTCCTCACAAAAAGACTCTACCAAGAAAGCTTGTAAGAGCAAGTGGAAAAGATTTTCACTGTGGGCATTGAAAAATGACATTGACCCTTTTTCTGCTGCACTTGAATTTTTGGCTACTCTTTTTAAGGAAGGACCTAGTTTTTCTACAATTAAACTGCAATTAGTAGCCATTTCCAATGTTCATACCATAGGATAAAAATATTCCTTGGCTTCCTAGTTATGCAAAGCATTTCTAGAAGGCATTTTACTTCTTAGACCTCTTATAAAGGATCCTTCACCTCTCTGGGATCTGACTGTTCTGCTACCGGGTGTAACTCGGAAATCTTTTTAACCTTCAGCAGAAAATTACCTAAAATTTATTTAATGGAAAACCACTTTCTTTGTAGCTATTACTTCTACAAGGAGAATTTCTGAACCCCAGGCTCATTGCTGAAAAATCCCCTGCATTATTTTCCATAAAGATATTGTTAGCTTATGGACAAACCCTTCTTTTTACCTAAAGTGTCATCTGAGTCAAAAATTAACAAATCCATTCCTTCACTGGTCTTCTTTCCAATTTTTTTAAACAAAGTAGAATATATGCTTCATCTCCATGATGTGCATAGAAAATTGCATTTTTATTTACACAGGACAAAACAAGAAAGTCAGATCAGTTATTTGTTTCCTTTTCACTGAGCAGACTGGGTTATGAATTTTCTAAGGTTACTTTAGATAATTGGATCACAGATTGCATCTCTTGGATCTAGTCACAACACGGCATTCCCATACCTAAAACACACAAAGCTCACTCAACTAGATCCATGGTTACTTCATCTGCTTTTTGGTCAAGAACATCTGTTGGTATTTGTGCAGCTGCCACTTGGTCCAGTGCTCATACCTTTGTTACACATTACAAATGGGACCTTGTATCCAGAACTAGGGCCACCTTTTGACTCAGTGGTACTCCGGAATATCCTTCCATGAGGGCCACCCAAAATCAACGTAGCTGGGGACTCTGTCCCATGTTTTGGGGATGAATGAAAAGGCCAACATCAGATTTAAAAGTTATGTACTCACTATAAGTAAGCAGCTGTGTTGTCTGTTTTCATTCTTCCTCAACTTCCCTCCCATACATCCCCTGTCCTTAAATCTTCTGGAGAAAACCTTTTGGACAGTTATTGGAACCTATATTTCTGGGTCTGAACCCTTCTTTCTTTCAGCTATTCTGTTTCTGTCTAGCAATAGGGTTCTTAAGGCAACAAACTCGATTTGAGATATTGGGGATGGACTGAGGCATTATGGGTGGAGGGAGGAGCACAAGATTTGGCTTCTTTTAGAGTAGCCTTTGGTAAAATAAAGCAGGATGCCTCCTTTCCTGAAGTGATTCAAGATTCTGAATTTTAACAGGAAGATAAGGGATGGATTCAGGGTTTTGTCCACCAATTTCTGATTCAGACTCTGAGGAGAGCTGTATTCTGGATTCTTCCTGTAAGGGGTTTCTCTTTCTCTGAGACTGTTTCTCAGTCCCTCAAAAAGTGCTATGAGTTGTTACAAAAAGATTTTCCAGAATCTACACCTATTGCTATTTTTCCAGGGCTATGGCCACTGAGGAGGTTTGCTTGGCTGCATTCTCAGAACCTTCCAGATGTTAAAAATGAGATTCTATATCATCCTTTGGATAGAGATTTAGTGTTTGGCCCCTCTGCTGCAAATGTGATCACAAATTGTGATGAAACGGGCAAGCTGATCCAGGTAATCTCTAAGATGTTTCAGCTGACCTTTTCCAACCTTTCCAAGGGATTTTCTTTCTCCTCGTCCATTTACTGCAAAGAAAAAAATAAACAGTCTCAACAAAATTCAGGTAAGCAGATGTTTAGGAAGTGACAAGGTTCCAAAAAGAAGTCTCAAACCTTACAAACCATGGAGACTTCATCTGAATGACTATTTTAGAGATCTTGTGACCCCCTCCCACCCTGGCCCTCTTTCTCTTCCAGAAAGTCTGAATCTCTATTTTTCTCTTCGGCAACAGATTGTTTCAGACAAATGGATTCTGAAAGTCATTCATTTTTGTTACAGATGGCAGTAGGAGGAAATTCCTCCTTTCCAAAGGGTCATTCCTCATCCTGCAGATCACACTATTTTATTTTTGCCTGTTCATCACATGCTGTCCCAAGCAGTGATAGAACCAGTTCTTGCTTCCCAGTTGGGGAAAGTGTTTTATTCAGGGATGTTTCTACCCCCGAAGAAAGAAAACACTTAGAGACCAGTTCTGAATGTTCCTTTCCTAAACCTGTTTGTGATCGTACCCAAATTCAAAATTATATCACTTCATAACCTATTTCTCTTATTCCTCTTATACATTTCCTGTTTACACTAGACTTAAAATGATTCTCATCGTCACATTCCTATTCATCCAGACTTCAGGTGTTTAAGGTTTTGTTTGTCTGAATCACATTATTGGTTCTCTGCCTTACCCTGTGGAGTATCCACTGCACCAAGAGTGCTCCAGTTATAGCTCACTGCTGGCTACAGGGTATCCACATTTTTCCATATTTAGATGACTTGCTTATCTTTGCAGAGTCTGTTTCAAAATGTCAGGAATCTCTCTCTCTCTTGAGTAAGAGATCTATTGCACAAGCTGGGATACCAAGAGAACACTGAAAGGTCTTTTTGACTCCCTCACACAGGATTGTGTTCTTGGGATGTCTACGAGACACCTCAGTTCAGAGAGCTTTTCTTCCACAGAAAAAAAATAGATCTTTATTTAGATCTACTTCTAAGGTTTTCCACTCAGACTTCAGTCATTCCAAGGAAATACCTAAAGATTTTGGGTATCTTGGCATCTGTGATTCTCACGATACTCCTGGAAGACTCTACATGAGGAAGATACAGTGGTATCTGAAATCTCCTTGGTCCCAGTATCAGCACCCTTTATCTTTTCAAATCCTAGTACTGGGGATAGTCAATAGAGAAAGCACTTGGTGGCAACAACAGATATCCTTAAATCAAGGTCTCCCCTTCTCCCCTCCCTGCTCCAAAGCAGTCGATCACCACAGATGCTTCAGACTTTGTTTGGGAAGCAGTTTAATGAGAGACAAAAGTGTAGGGGGTGTGAGACAACAAAGTCAGATACAAGCACATACATATCAAAGAGATGCTTGTCTTGATCAAAGCACTCAATTTTCTGAACCATCTTTGGTCTCCGGGACCTTTTCAAGTTGCTACAAACAATACCACAGTCATGTGGTACATAACAAGGGGGAATCGGGTCACCCCCACCCCCTTTACAGACTAGCCATGTTGGCTTGAGATATAACTGCACAGCACAGCCTCACTCTACAGGCATCCTACATTCTATCACAGCAAAACGGTTTGGCAGACAAACTTAGCAGGCCCAATGCAAACCCTCACAAATGGAAACTAGATTCTGGGGTCTTCCAAGATTTGATACATCTGTGGGGAGTTTAAGTAGACCAGTTTGCCTCCTGTCTGAATGATCAACTGGCATAATTCTGTTCCACGACTTCGTACAAGAAGGTCTGGAAGACTGATACCCTTTTCTTTGGACAGGAATGTGTGTGCACCTTTCCACCATTTCCATTAATAACCAGGGTACTTCTGAAGATTCTGAAGAAATTCCCCCAAATATTTGTGATGACTCCCCTCTGGCCCATGCATCAGTGGATCTCCCTTCTTTTGGAAATGGTCAAGGGCAATTACCACAGGCTTCCTCACATAATGGATCTGCTCACACAAGAATAGGAGTGTTTGATACAATCCTCTTCAACTGACTGGCTGGGTGACAGGGTCTTAATTCCTTTTAAGCACCTGTTTTATGAAGACGTGCAGCAGATACTACTGAAGCAACAAAGCCTGCTACTAGAAAATCATATATTAACAAATGAAAAAAAAATGTTTCTAGTAGGTGCCAACATCATAATAGATGCCCATTCAGGGCAAGTTCTTCTCTGATTTTACAATATTTATGTGAGTTACTATCCTATGGCCTTTCTTATTCCTCTATCAAGGTTCATTTATCACCATTTCAGCATGTTTACCCACGGATCCTCCTCTTTCAAGGCAGTCACATGTCAAAATGTTCTTTGAATGGGGTTTTGTATAAGAGGCCTCAAGTAAACCAGTAAGCCCCTCTTTGACATCTTGATTTTATGTTAGAGAAACTAACATTTGCTTCATTTGAACCAACTAATCTGGCTGACTTGAGATTCTTAACATGGAAAACCCATTTTATTGATTGACCTGACCTCTACAAGAAGGATATCTGAGTTGCAAGTTCTTATGATGTCAACCCTACATTTTATACAAGGACAAGGTATCGGACTGACGATACAGTCGATACGATAAGGTATCGGACTGACGATACAAGGACAAAGGTTTCTTTGTGAACTAATCCTTTTAAGTCAAACTATTCATCTCCCTGTTTTCTTTTCTGAATCTAAAAATGAGGGAGAAAGGATATTCCATACCTTGAATGTCCACGGACAACTTGGATATTATCATGACAGAACAAAATATTCAGATCATTGGATCAGTTTTTCATTTCTGGTGAAGGCAAGAAGGGACAACATGTGTCAAAACAGGCTTTTTCCAAAATGGTTATCTGAGGCTCTTCCTTTTTGTTGTACTCCCCGTAACAAAACGTTGACGGCCAGGGTCAAGACCCACTCTATCAGCCCTTGGTTTCAACTATGGCTTTTTGAAAAGGGTTGAATTCTTAAAGTATTCTAGAAGCTGCAGATTGATCCTCTGTGCATACTTTTGCAAAGCACTATAAGCTGGATTCCTTCTCTAGGTCTAGATCTTTCTTTGCTAGGACCATTCTCATGGACCCTTCTCCTTCCACCTCCCAAATACAGTTGGGTAGAGTAATCTACCCATATAGCGAATATATGAAGATCATAGTACAGTTGTGCCAATTGAACTTAACCATAGCAATATATGTTCAGATGTTCAGTGCTGCAGTAGCCAATCCATCCCTCCATCACTCTTGTTTTTTGGTGTGTTTTTATGCCAGGGTGTGGACATTAATTTTTTGATATTCTTAGCCATGTCCTTTCAGGGCTCACTCTCCCTCTTTCTGTGCCTGCAGAAAAGCTCTGAAAGGCTTTGCACCCAAACTTGTCTTTTAATCAGCTCAGCTCAAGCTGCTTGACAGTTTGGAAGTGTGGAAGGTGCCTTGAAGCTTTGGAAGTTGGCCAGCTGTTATATCTTTAGCAGGAAATAACCCATATGGCTGCTAAAGCAGTGATCATCTGAACATCTACTGTTATGGTGAGTTCAACTTGCACAACTGTAAAAACTTTATTTTCCTTTGATTCTCAGTCAGGCTGTAAAGCACCTTATTAGCTATTAAACTATTCTGCGACAAAGGTATTAAAATACCACTGCAGAAAAATTGTAATAATTTTTCTTTTCTTAGTATAATGTACTTTTCCATTTGTTTTTAATTATTGCTTAATAAGATACAAGTTATTTACAATATATTACGTTAGACTAAATCAAATGCATAAATGATTATCTGCATTGAAGACGTTTTTACTTTAAAGTATACTACAACCCAAAGAAATGTGTACAAAAATTATTGCTATTAAACAGTTGGTTTGTCAACAAAATTTAATGTAAAGTAATAATGTATTGCAAAAATAGTATTTAAAATAGTAATTGATATTAATTCATCTTTTTCTGTTTATTAAAAGTTGCTCTTCTAAGCCATCTGTTTTCAGCCTACAGTGCAACATGCTAGGCAAAGTAAAATGGCATTTAAAGTTTGTCCAATTATGAATTTTCCTGTTCCTGTATAATAAAAATCGGTTATTTTAAGATTAGACAAACCAATTATTCTAATAGGTGAAAAAAGGAAAAATAATTTACTGTATATATGGGTCTATATTAAATCAGCGAACGCTGATTTATCGACCCCATGTAAGTGAAAGCTTACAATCCCGAACACCTGTAACAGCGATTTTTTTTTCCCCAGGGAAATAAAATCGCTGTTCCACAAAATAAATAAATAAATAAATAAAAACTTCAAAACATTACATAAAGTGGGGGGCTGTGCCAACATACCCCCCCTTACTTAAATATACCAACTCTGAGATCGCACTACAGTGAGGAAAATGGCAAAGTAACGGAGGCGGCCAAGTGATTTCTTTCTCAGGGAAAGAAATCGCTTGTATGCCATTTCACTATTTTGCTGTTTCGTGCTTTCAAGTTTGATCAAGACGCATTCAAAGGATTGGGTTTTCGATTATATAATAAGAACCCATATACACATATATATATATATATATATATATATATATATATATATATATGTTTTGTTAGTTGTGATAATTGTTTACTCTCTCAATCTGCTAAATGCATGGCATGTGATTTGTACATGTCAGTTTATTTGTATGGCATTGAGTTTATCTATGTTTTTACTGAACTGCAGAAAGGAATCTTTTCTATATCACGGATATTCTTCTGATCCTTTTGATGAGCAAAATGTGGGGGTTTAGTTCTTTTTGGTATTTTAATGTTCCTACTTATAATGATATTTTCTATAGTATATTTTCTGTAGAAACTATCCTAAATGGCACTTTAAGGATATTATATTTAAAGATGGATTTCTTCAAAATGTCTAGGGTTTTTACTTTTTCAGAAATATGAAATAATGTGGAAGATAAATTCCAGCCCTTTCTCTTGAATTCTCATCTTGGATTAAGTCTTTTAAGCCCCAGCATATCTTGCCATAGTTTTGTTTAAGCTTCAGCTATAATAGACGTCTACATTAGTAGTTTATCTCGCCACCCTAGGATACTGAGACTTGTATTCTCCGTGAATGCAGGGTGCATAGTGGGAGCCTGCATTTAAGTATTATGCTAATTATTAGCTGCTTGTTATACACTTTAGTCTGCAGTTCACCAATGGTATATGCTTAAAAAGGTATTGGTATCCCGCTGTATAGTGAATGTAAATTTCAAACAGTTAGTTGTGTTCAATGCATGGTTAACAAATGTTTGAGTATCTTCATCTTCGTCCTTTACCCCAAATATGTGCAGATAAAGTCAAAACAAAGATCCAGTGTTGACAGATCTGACCTCAGCACCTTCTTCCAGAGCTTTGGATCTGAGGCTCTGACTTTTCTTCTACCCACAATTCCCTCCTTTTACCTGGTCTGATGTGCTGCTTGTTCTGTCCAGACATGTTATCTGCAAGCAGTCTAGTCATAAGTAAAAGTTTATTTTTCTTATTTTTCTGCTTAGACTCCTCCTTTTAGTATTTTGTAGTGGTAGTATAGTATTGGGTAGTGATAGGTTTAGCTTTTGTAGTTTTTAAGCATTGTGAATTTTCCAGATAGTTCTCTAGTTAGATTAAAATTTAAGCTATTTTAGGCTGATAGTGTGTGTGTGTGTGTGTGTGTGTGTGTGTGTGTGTGTGTGTGTGTGTGTGTGTGTGTGTGTGTGTGTGTGTGTGTGTCTGACCTCTTAACTGTCCAGATTTTTGCAAAACATCAAGATTTTTGGCTCATATTTTCAGTCTATTCCTTATAAAATGTGTGGTTTTCTGGGAAATCAGTGGGATGATCTGAGGACTGAAGACATTAAATGATATACATTTGAGTTTCAGACTTCATATGCTTCAGAAAATGTATGTTAAAACAAACCCAGTTACTGTAGCAACTTTCTATGTTTATAAGAGCAATTTTTAAAATATGTCCATATTTTGCACCTTTTTCCCCATTTTGTTGAACTTTGTCCAGATTTCATGCACTAGGAAGTTGAGAGGTATGGTGTGTGTGTGTGTGTGTTAGTAGTAAAATAATAAGATAGTATTTTCTTACCAATGGTTTAGATTATTGCAGAATTTATGCAGTTCTGTGTGGAGTCTGCATGTCCTCCCCGCGGTTGGGTGGGCGTTCGAAAGACGTGCATAAATGGGCGTGCCTTTGAAGGTTGAACGTCGAGCTGGCGTCTCGGCATTCATGAAAATCTACTGCCAATCATTAGCAGACCGGAGTTCCGCTGTGGTGACCCCTAACTGGGAAAAGCCGAAAGACAAACAAAAGTCTAATCGAATTTTAATAATATTCTGATGTCAGACAATTCTTCAGGATTTTAAAACTGTTCAGCCTGTGGACACAAGATCCCTCCTTAAGACCCTCATTTTTTGTGTATATTGTATAGATGCCACTTTTCTACAGGCAAACTGTGATATGTACTACCTTTGACTCTAGAACTATACAGGGTAGAAGGGAACAACTGCTTAAAGAATTTCTTTCCCCACAGACGGAGTCTTCTGCTTCATCTACTGCTAAGAGGAGAAAGGAGAAAGACAATGATGAGAGTACAGAAAAACAGAGAGAAGTCTTTAGAGAAATGGGCCTAAGAAAAGAAATTAAAAGAGAAGAGGCTCGACAAGCTGAGAAAGAGATCCCCAGATCCATCTAGTCTTATCAGGTCCAATACCAAAAATTTCAAGGCATTTGGTTTCGTCACTCTGGTCCAAACTCCCTCCTCTTGATCTTCTTTATTTCTGGATCCAGTGAGCCTTTGCTTAATTCACTGATCGTTCATGACATCACTAACACTTTTCAAGAGAAATCTTGACGAGTGGATGGGTAACAGAAAATACACCCCTGGGATCACTTCATTGGTTCTTCTTGACAGAGGCTTAGTTAATTAATCAATGGGGCGGCAAAAGCTGACACACTCTGGCTAGGCTTATAAATCCCCTTGGGCAGATAGCCTAGTACCTACCTATGAACCTAAATGACCTTCTAGGTCCTTATGGGTAGCTTCGTCATCGAGGTCAGTCCGATCCAACAGAAGTCTCATGGAGATGGATGTTGTCCGTATGAAGAAGACATTTTTGAGGACACAGATCCATACCTCTCAACTGTCCCTGATTTTCAGGGACGCCCCTGATTTTGACTCAAATTTTAACTCTGTCCCTCTTAATCCCTCCTAAAACTAGTGACTTTTGGAGGAAAGGTGGTTAATTACACTTAATGAATAATGACAATAATTAAGAGTTATAAACTTCTTTTACTTCAGAAAATGTGTATTAATTCATATGCTCTGATTCTGTCAATGTTTCAAGTTAATAGCACTAATATTTTAAGTCTCCCTGATTGTCCCTGATTTTGTCTTGACTTGTCCCTGATTCTGTTGAAATTTGTCCCCATTTGGTTGAGAGGTCTGCACAGATCCAACTAGGAGTCCTCATGGTACCATCCCCAAGGGAAGGACTGGTTACAAGCCCCTCAACCTCATCCCACTCTTCTCTGATACCAGTTCAGTATTTGGAACCATTTTCCATGTGTTTTAACCTTTCTGGGCCACCTTACTTGGTTTCTTCAGTCCAAGGGATTTCAGCTTTGACTACATTCCTTACTGTTTTGATTATGAATGCTGTCAGATCAGAGTGAATCCCAGAGACAAAGTATCAGTGTTGGGGCACTGGTGGAGTCAGCCCCTAGGTTTTTGGAGCAGTTTCTTCCCATCTGTGCCTCAACACTTGACAGCTTAGGTCTGAGGTCCTCCTAGTAGCCAACCTCCATTGCAGCAGGAAGGTTTCCTGAGTCAGTTAACAGAGGAAGTGCTTCTTGGCTCCAATTGCAGCATTGTCTTTTGAGACTGTGGAAAGGGCCTTTGCTGGTCCAAGAAGGTAGGTGTATGCACCAAGTTCGGATCTATCTCAACATTCAGTGCAACCTGTTACTTATCCTTCTAATTTGGATTGACAGGGACAGTCCAAACCCATAGGCTTTGAGACCACTTGAGTTCCCTGTCTGATTCCAACTTGTCTCCACAAGAACCTCAGAGACATGTTCCAAGGAAACAGAAGTGCTAACAGAACACAGACTCCTCTTCTGAGTCTGTCCCTGAGGACACGGATTTAGATGAGGGAGAAGGATCCCCCCATACCCCCCCCCCCCAAAGATGTCAAATTTGTAGAAATCCTGGAAATGAAGCAGAAGGGGGGATAGTTCACAGAAACTTTTATGTCTGGCTCATCTGTGTCCTGGGTGGTTCCCTCTTCAAATGCACTCATAGATCTCATGGCACAGAAGGCATGGAAGGACCCTGATATTAGAGCTAATTCCTAAAACAACTGATTGAATTTTAGTAACACTGAAAGATAGGAAGCACTAATCATAAGGACCCCCTGTAGATGCCATGATGGTAGCAGCAGCCACAAAGAAAGAATGGTCTGAGGAGAGTTCTTCTGTCCACCCACCTTACAGAGAGTCAAGGGCTTTGGACAGATTAGGGAAATGGGCTTACACTTTGACATTTGCTGTCAGGGTGCTGAATTACCTTGAACACTTGACACATTATTAAAGGGTCTTGAGCAAGGGGATTTCCATGTCTCTTTCTGGTAACTTAGATTTTGATGTCCAAAAAACAGTGGACACCCAAATGTGTACCCTGCAATCTACTATCAATGTAGCCATGCACCTTCTGTCTAGCACAGCAGATGACACAGCAAGAGCAGTTGGTGCAGGCATTGCCATGCATCATCATGCCTGGATGCAGCTTTGCTATTTAGCGTATGTCCTTTTGATGGTTCCACCCTTTTTGGTTTCAGAGTTAAAGGTATGCTTACCAGCAGCAAGTGAGATGGTGAGACCCTGTCTGCTGTTGGAATCTGTTTCACCCCTCCCCACAAATATCCCATTCCAGGAATCAAAGGGGAGGTAAAATGTGGTTCAGAAAATCAGAGGATTTTCACCATGACACTCCTGGAGATAGACCTCACAGGACCAGAGGTGGAGGTATCTCAAATGGATGTCACCCCAGAGGCAGAGATGAACCACAGAGTTAGGATGGTCCCTTCACTGAGAAACCCTTCCAGTGCCCAAGAAGGGTCACCTGGCTACTGCACTCTGAAGGCAGTCAAGGGGGTGAACTTAACCTTATACCCAGAAGTGTGGCAATCATTACTTCAGATTCCTGCATGTTAAGGTTCAGCACCAGAGGCCATACCATTCCCTTTTTGGATCTTCCAAAGAAAGAGTAAAGATTCATGATACTCCATCAGACCAGTTGGAGTCTGCAGCAACTGAAGTTTCCAAGTTTCTTGAAAGAGACATCCAACAAGTTCCCAGGACCAATTAGAATATGGAATCTATTCCAGATTCTTCATTGTTCCAAAGAAGACAGGGGACTTCAACCTAATACTGGACATCAGACACCTCAATCAGTTTGCCAAACAGATTGATTCCAGATGGTCACAATATAGCCCGTACTATCTCTATTGAGGAAGGACAACTAGATGTGTGCTATAGCTGTCCAAGATGCCTATAAAGATTCAAAGACAATCCAGGAGATTTCTGTGTTTCCAGCTGAGATCCAGTCATTACCAATTCACAGCCTGCCATTTGGTCTCATCATAGCCCCCCCGGGTGTTCACTAAGATTATGACATTGGTAGCAGCTCATCTATGACTGCACAGGATCCAAGTCTTCTTGTATCTAGACAATTTGCTTCTAACTACTACCTCCAGAGATCTACTGCTACAGCATCAAACATTCCTACTCCATCTTGCATATCCATTAGAAATAACGATCAATTATGTGAATAGCAAACTGCCCCTACTCATCACATAGAATTCATAGGATGTCAGATCAATACATTTCAACAAATTGCCAAACTCCCAACAGCAAGAATGCTGTCATTGAGTGGTGGCTTCTCAGGTAATTCAGAATCCCCACTTGCAAGCAAAATTGTTTTTATGTCTAATGGCCTTCTACTATCACTTTAGTCCCACTAGCGAGATTTCATGTGAGTGTTACAGTGGACACTTTCTGTCCACTGGTCACAGAGTTTTCATCTCTTCCATGCCAGAATCTGTTTCACTCAAGTATTCAGAAACTATATAGCATGGTGGATAACCTCCCCCTCAGTTGCAGAGGGAAGAGCTTTCTGTCCACCAAGACCCCAGGCCACAGTAACCACAAACACTTCCCTTTTGAAGTGGGTGGGTGGCATTTTGAAGGGATAATTGTTCAAGGTACTTGGTCACCTATGAAGGCTAAACTTCACATCAATATCTTAGAGATAAGAGTGGTTCTCCTAGCATTGCAAGTTTTCCAGGACTGTCTGTCTATGGGTGTGATTTCCATCCAAATGGACAGATGTCACTGGTGTAGTACATCAACAAACAAGAGGGAACACAATTGTCTCCTTTGCTGTGAGGCCATGCGAGTCTGGCAATGGATGATTTCTTCCCATCACTTTCTGGTAACAACACACATTCTGGGAACATCAAATGTACAAGTTGAGCAGATCTGTCATACTACCTCATGAGTAGCCTGTCAGACTGTGGCATTGAAGATGTTCAGCTGCTGGGGCAAACCTTGCTGTGACTTCTTTGCCTCCTACCTGAGCAACAAGTGCAGCAGTTACTTTGCTCTCATTCCTCCACAAGGACTGTCACTGAGAGATGCTCTATTCCACAGTTGGCCTGCAGGTATCCTGTATGCATTCCAATCAATACATCTCCTGACAAAGTTCATACAGAAATCCATGAGGTGCAAGGCCAAGGTGATCCTCATTGCCCTTTCTGGCCCTGGCAGGTTTGGTTCCACTTTCCTTTGGCCTCCTTTGCTGCACCTGCCCTGGGTGCTGGAACCCACTCCTATTTTTCTGAGTCATCCATCTGGGATACCACTGCTGGATCTATAAGCCTTGAAGTTAATTGCATGGTTTCTCCAGTTTAACTATAGCCAGAATTGTCAGACTGTCTTCTCTATTAGTTCACATAATTTTTTCTTCTCAGAAGCAAACACCCAACAAAAAAAACTTATAAAAATAAATGGAGAAGATTCTCTGTTTGGGCATTATCAAAAGGACTGGACTCTTTTTCTACACCCCTCTCATCAATATTGGAATTTCTTTCAGAACTTTTTCATCAAGGATCTAGTTTTTCTACCATCAAAGTTCAAATGATTACCATTTTAAAATTTCATATAGACCATAATGACAGTTGCATTGCTTCTCTTAGAATATCTACAGCTTTTCTCAGAGGAGCCTTTTTGCTGAGGCCTCCAATTTGGGACCCAGTCCCCCCATGGTATGTCACAATTTTACTTCAGTCATTGACCTAGAAAACCTTTGACCCACCAGCACTAGCTAAGCTTAAGTACCTTTCTTGGAAAATTGTTTGCCTAATTGCCATTGCATCCACTAAATGAATGTTTGCATTACGGACGCTCTCATGCAAGCCACGTATTGTCATTTTCCTCAAGGACAGTGTGTCATTGAGAATAAATCCTACCTTTCTCCCAAAGGTCTCATCTGAAGCAAATTTTAATCAATTTATTGGTTTGCCGGTCTTTTTTTTCCAAATTACTAGCCATGGAGAACATAGGCTTCGTACCTTAGATGTTCACAGACAGATCAGATTCTACTTGCACAGTACCAATGATATTAGAAAATGTGTTCAACTATTTTACTCCTTTCCCAAAGCAAAACTGGGAAATCATGTATGAAAAGTTAAAATTTCTAAGTGGCTGTCAGACTGCATTTCCCTTTGTATGTAAAATTCAAGGTTTCTCTCTGTATTCAAAACCAAACACTCATTCCACTACAGCAATTGCTGCTTCTACAGCATGCATGAAAAGCATTCCCATTAATGGCATTTGTACAGTAGCAACTTGGTCAACTGTTCATACATTTGTATCTCATTACAAACTGGATGTTCAGTCAAGAGCTTGCACATCCTTTGGAATGTCCTTACTTGATACTACTCAATTCCATTTAGGCAGCTTTGGAATTTGTCCCAAACATTGACTTATATAAAAATAGACAACATTGGGTATGAAAGTTATATACTTAATGCAAGGCTATTGTCTTGTCTCATTTTCATCTGGTTCAACATCTCTCCCTCCTTCCAAATTGCCATCTGCAAACTTCTAGTGTTTAGACAGGCCTCATCCAAGAGCCTGTCTACTTTAAGTCACACTACCAAGCTTGGCATACATACTAAGCTGTTGTTTTTATTCTATAGGAGTGTTTATAATTATCAAGATTTTTATCTCTATGGTTAATAAGTCAGTAAACTTGAGCTGAGGTAATTTATGTAGAAGGATGGAATTGTGGGTATAGGAGGTGTCAGAGCCTCAGATCCAAAGCCCTGTAAGAAGGTGCCAAGGTCAGATCTGATAAACCCACACACTGAACTGGACAAAAATAAGACAACCTAGATCTGTTGTTATGATGAGTATGTAACTTTGTTTTCTAGTTCAGTACTTTAGAATAATGTTTTGCTTTTTCCATTTTTCCTCAAGAAAATGCTTACATAGTGTGGAGACATTGCTACCTCCCTATCTAATTGATAATATATTACATCTTCAAAAATAAATACATGTTCCATTGTCAGTTTTGGTAACTGCAAAATATTTAATTCAGTAGGAGAAATCTCTTTTCTTTGTACAAAATCCACCTTAGAGCCTGGAGTCTATCATCAATGGGGATAGGTCTGTAAAAAGTGTGTATCATAGTTTAACTCCTCAAATATGTATCATCCTTGGTACCACCATATTATTGCATAAAATAAGTATTTAGCATCTTTTATGTCTGCAGATAACCTAGTCACACAACCTTTTAATTGTTCTGATTCGTATGTAATTAGAGGTTTAGTACTCTTCACTACAATAGCTACAGTAAGTCACATTGGTGGACTGTGTTCATTTTTATGCTGTTTAGATTTGCCAGAGGTAATAGAACTGGGTCTTAATACATAGACTATAGATAAATCATATGCAGGGATTCACTACATCGGAGGCCGTATAAAATATTGTTAATGTTTCTCTGCACTTCTCCAGACTTGTTACCCTATTATTTTTCAAATTTCTATTACATTTTGTGCAACTTACATGAATAAAATCTATGTAGAACAATTGCTTTACCTCTGTGTAATTCTAATACAGTAATGTTAGTCTTCTGCAGTTTTTGCATTACCTTATTTTCCTAGACTTAAATAAAAAAAATACAGACATGTTTCACTCTCTCTCTCTCTGATCTCATCTGTGCATATTATTTCTGAAGCTGCAGTTGGTGGGATTTGCTACAGGAACAGACTGTTTTTTTTTTTTTTTTTTTTGTCTGAAGTACTTCTGTGAGCAAAGAACTCATCACCTGTATATTTTATATATTGTATGTATAATGTAAAATGTTAGTGTTTATTCCAAACATTTTCATCTGTTAGTACTAATCAGTCTACTTAAATGCTAAGGTTTTCCGCTCTGTAGTTAGTAAGATATATAACACTTAATCATAAATGTTTTCACATTCTTGAAACTAAAGCTTGCTTAAAATATTTAGTTGCTTATTTTTGAAATTTTGCACTATTTGTAAAAAAATTAAGTGCTCCTAACATTGATCCTTTTTTTAGGATATATCTGACGTCTTTTTTTTTTTTTTGTAGACTCTTTGATCGAAAACTGGAAGACAACCCTGAACAGTATGCTGCTGTTAGAAATATAGTAGCAGGATTATCCAGACCAGCTCCCTATCTCATCTTTGGACCACCAGGCACTGGGAAGACCGTTACCATAGTGGAGGCAATGAAACAGGTATGTTTGACCATCATGTTACAGAAGGTATTCTTTCTTAGCTGATATCTTAAACACAGCACTGAAAAAGATTGCATTTGCCAGACTAAACTTGTAGAATATAAAGGTTGTAGATATAATTTTTGATGTTACTATTGTCACTTACTTGACAATTTGTCTGGTGGGGGAGGGGCCTATAATGTTTAAAGCAAATGGTAGATAGCAGATGACTCTTCTTCAATGGCTAACTTTTGATTACATAATACTTAAGGAATTGTTATATATTTAAGGTGTATAATGTGTACAAAATGATCTTATTTCCTAATGTAAAAAAATTGTGTGTGACAATATACAACATATTTTTACTAAACAGAACCTTTTGAGTGTCCAAGTAATAGTTGGTGCAACATACTCTTTATAATGAAAAGTTGTGGATTCTAATACAGCCTGTTGCCACAATGTCATAACCAGGGGTGGACTGTTTGTGGTACTCCATTCCAGTCGTGAAAATGTCAGTATATTATATTTTTGATTCTAATGGCTTAGTGGGTGTCCATGGAAATCAGTATGCAAAAAAGTCTTAATAGTTGTTTAGCAAATATTCCGTTACCACAGAATACTTGTGGTTGACTAGTAATATTCTCTTTTTGTAAAACCAGCTGTATGGTTATTGTACATACTAGATCACACATCACTTCACTAGCAGAACATCTACAGTGTGAACTCGGATACTTTTGTATGCATACAAAGTACAACTTTCCCCACTTTTCAGTGAGAAAGAATTTGTTGAAGCTTCAAATAGCTGAAAAAAAATAGCTCTTTCTGTAAGGAGAAAAACTTCCTACATCCCATGTGAAGGAGCTTCATTCCCACTACTCCCAAAAATGACATATAGTAATTCCATAGTCACTCAACCATGGAGAAAAAAGAAAAACAAAAAAAATCTTTGAATCACTTTCAGCACACAAATAAAAGCTACTCTAACGATTATTTCTTAGGGTAAAAGGGACTAGTAGGCTAATACAGTTGTGAGCAGAAATGGTCAGGTTTGAACATGTCTTGTTCTCACTACTTGAAGGGTAGGGCAAATGAAATACAGTACAGAGTATGGGATCTTCTCCTGAGATTTTGTTCCCTCCTCTTTGTCAAGTTTCTTTAGAAAATGTCAGTTTTTAAATATACTTGGCTAATCTAGTAGTAGGAACAGTTTCACTTTTTAAAATATATTTGTGTGAAGGTATGTGTGCCCACGCATATGTTTGTGTGTGTGTGTGTGTGTGTGTGTGTGTATATATAAATATATATATATATATATATATATATATATATATATATATATATATATATATGAGAGAGAGAGAGGGATTGATTTGGCTTTGAGCTATATTTGCCATAAAGTATAAATTACATTTCATGTAGCAGGTGAAGGACTACTTTTCTATATGAACTGCATTGCTTTTAAGGTAGAGATGCTAGAATAATCTGAGCATTGTGCCTTTTATGAGGCCAAATTTTGTGTTTTTTTTCCTGATGCCACTTGAGTGTCCTAGTCTACTTGAGAGTAGTATGATTTTTTTTATTTTATTATTAGGGAAAAAGCCACTCTGTGCACTTTTTAACAAGGTCATGATCTCCTGGCTAACAAAATCTAATGGAACAGCATTTGTTAAAATGCTTTGCAACACCTTTCACTCTGTGGTAAATAGAGATGGCAATCACATTAATCTCCAGTTGAATTTGTTTTGACTGCAGCAGTCACTCTGGGTTCAGTGTGCCATTAGCCACGGTAATCATGTGATTTCTAAATTGTTCTGAATTTGAATCTGTTTATCTTGTGTGCTAATATGATGTTTTTTCTGTGTTCCTTTTAATATCTATATTTTGAATAAGTACATAAAAACATCCATTGTTTACTTCCTAAAGATGATCAAACATTAGTCTGTGCAAACCCATCACAGATTTTGCAAAACTTGCATCTTCAAACCAAGAATGAAAATCACTTGGCACCACAGGACCCGGAAGCACGTAAACAAAGGCTTTCAAAATAAGCAGATGAAGAAATCAAAGAGCTGCTAGGTCTCCAAAAAGATCCTTTAATGTAACCAGACAAAGTAAAAAATCCACAATATCTTCCAAGCGCTTTCACTCGACCACATGCCTACTACCTTCCCTCTAGAAGATTTAAGTTCCGTTCCAACAAACATTTTAACTGTGGATCCAAGGGTGTGGTCTATCTTGGTTGCTGTGTTACGTGCCATGCTTTTTACATTGGGAAAACCGAAAGGGTGTTTAGGAGAAGGGTCTACGAACACTTCAATGACATCAATGTAAGGAAGGAAAGTAATGCCTTTTATAAACACTCCTTGACGTGTAAGGACATGGACATAAAGTTTATGGTGTTGGAACAGGTACAACCGGATATAAGAGGGGGTAGTTGGGAGTCAAAATTAGAATACAGTGAGCTATTTTGGCAGCTCCGGTTAGACGCTACTAGATACCCAGGTCTGAATAACACCCTCAACATCACTAGTGTTTTGAAATTGAGACAAGCTCGTCTATAACACAGTTTAGCAGAACATGACATTTATTGTTTTATTCACTTTTGAATCCATAAGATTTTATAATATGATATATGGAATGTTATACATTGGCAACTCAGATAAGAAATGTTTTACAATGCCAGTTAGTAACTCTAGGTTTTAAATTGGAGTTTTGATTTCACCCCCGATGGTTAAAAGGGGTTACTGTACTTATTCGTATTATAAAACTATAAAAACATTTTACAGAATTGTTTTATGACACATTTTAATAGTTTGTATTCAATTTTAAGTTCATTATGCTATTCAGTCGCCAAGACATTTTTAGAAAATGAATTATTTTTAGAAAATGAATTATTTTTAATGATAATAAGAATGTATTTTAGAATTTCCTTATATGGTGATTTTCCTGTTGGGAAAGGTTCACAGGAAGTCATGTGATGATTCTGGAAGTATTTAATGTGAATGAACTTCCAGCAATGTTGTTTGCCTTGAGAAAGCTCGCATGTGGTCGAGTGAAAGCGCTTGGAAGATATTGTGGATTTTTTTACTTTGCCTGGTTACATTAAAGGATCTTTTTGGAGACCTAGCAGCTGTTTGATTTCTTCATCTGCTTATTTTGAAAGCCTTTGTTTACGTGCTTCCGAGTCCTGTGGTGCCAAGTGATTTTCATTCTTTGTTTGATTTTGCTTTTAGTTTTGATGTTTTTTGAAAACTTGCATCTTAATATTCCAGTATATTTGCCTTGATCTTAAGCATTACTACATGTATGCTTTTGTTAAGATGACATTCTAGTCTTCCACAGAGTATTCTTAATACAGGGTACACTTTAGACTTAACTGTCATGTTTGTGGCTTGCCAAAGAAATGTTGACATGAAGAACAATTGTACATCCAATGTGTTTGAATTTGGAGATAGCCTGCCGGCAAGTTATGTCCTTTAAGTTTTCATCCATACAAAGTTCCCCTAAGTCAGTCTGATCTTTGGCCAACCATTTTCTTGTACTCCTCACTCATATGTTACTTCTATTTGAGATGGGAAGTACTTGAGTGAAAAATCAATGCCATACATTTTGAGGGGTTCCAAGATAGCGGTGATACTGTGAGCATCTTACCACTGCGCTTTGCAAAAACAACAAATAAAACCACCAAATGCCATGAAAAATAAGGTTCAAAAACTTTCTTTGTTGTAAATAAAATGTGCTTGACCAAAACAATGCCTCCAGTGAAGAACTAAATCAAGTATATTGAGAAATAATAAACGTCTAAGCCCAACCACATAAGAATGAATATGTGAAAATAGCATGACACAGAAGAAAAGGAAAAAGAGAAGAGGAGACCGAGCTGACCAAAATGACAAGCAAAACTGAAGTAGTGGAAGCACAAACGGTTAAAGCTAAATACTCGCAAGCTATTACACCAGAAAAAGAAACCATAATTAGAAGGCAAAGAACCACAAAACAACAAGAAAACATGAAACTTTTTTACAAAATCCAAAGCGAAGCAACCATTCAACCTAGAAGACCTAAAACCTGCATTATTATCTCTTCAAACAGCCATTCAAAACTTTTTGGATCAACTTTTAGGGTTCGATAATACAATAAGTCAAATACCTTCCCAACTAGAAAAATACAGAAGCTAAAATGTCTGCAAATGAAATAAAAATAGTTCAAATTAACAAAAAGTAATTGATTTGGAGGCAAGAAGCAGAAGGAACAATATACTAATTCAAGGTATCCCAGAAAAATACGAACATGTACAACTAATAGAAATAGTAAAACAAGTTGTGGGCTGTCTGCTAGAAGACGATTCAGAAACTGGTAAGATGGTGATTGAAAGAGTACACAAAGCTCTTTGAAATGCAAAACTTGGACAAACCTTGACAGATTTATGCTAAGTTTCTAAACTATCAAGATGTTTACAAAATACTAATGGAAGCCAAGAAAAAAAATACCTCATGGAGTGGAAGCAAAATATTTTTTGCACAGGGCTTGCCCTTTCAAATAAAATGGGAAAAATAACAATTCTCTACATTCAGTGCTTATTTAATTGCCAAAAAAGTCAAGTTCCAGATGATATACCCATATATGTTAATCTTCCAGCATAAAGATTTTAAGCATGCGATTGAAACAGCCAAAGATGCAAAGACAGTGGGGGAATTTAATAAAGCCTACATTTTTTTTTCCTTGTAGGCATTGCACCTCACTGCTTACATGGATACAAGCATTTTTAGATTCAGTAAATGCTAATGAGCGGTGTGTATGCATGCGCCAACACAGAAAGTTCAGTGGCATGCAAATCACCTCCTAAACAGGTGAATCTCTTGCAAATGAGGCAGGTAGAGCAATCCAGCAGATAGGCATTGCTTCAGATCCCCATGTCAGTGTCTATAGTGTAAACTATCCTCCTGTGTGTCTGAAAAGTTAAAGGAAATAGGTTTAATTACATTTTTTTTTTTATATTCTGGGCATGTTTGTGTGGTGTGCTGCAGTGCGCAAACATGCTTTATAGATTTAAAAAAAATTCTAAAAATAAAAAATATGTGACAGAAATGCATTACATGACCTTGAGTGGACTCCCTACAATGGTGCTTTGGTGCTGTTGCTAACACGGTAGTTGCTGATGTGGTAGGGCTATAAGTGTGTAGTATCCTCAGCTTTTTGTTAGGGGGAATCCGTATGCCCAGATCAAACTTGATAGGGCAAACTTGATCTGAGGAGAGTCAGATGAGCAGAGCATCATGGGAGAGGAAGAGCTTCAGAACTGAAGATTCTGAAGTGCTGGCCAGTGATTCTCTCAGATATGATAACCAACAGGTTGAAACAAAAGATGACAACAAACACAGATCTAGAATTATGGGCAAGTACAAAACTTTCTTTTATTGTAATACAGGATTGCTTATTACCAAAGTCATTTTTAATTTTGCAGGGAGTCATGATTCAGAAGAGTAATCAAAATTAATCAAAATAATAGAAAAGCTGTGTGGTGCATGTGGCTAAATTGAAAAATGGCACACTATTCAGTTTAGGGATAGCTTAATGATAACTATTTGAACATTTTGTATGTGGAATCTTAAAAGAAGGAATCCAAAAGAGACATTTTTTAAGTAGCCGATGGAGGTTGTAATTTCATTGGAAACTGCAGCTAAAGTCACGCTAGTGCTTCAGAATGGAGTCAAAGGTACTAGTTAAAATAAAAGGATAGAGGTAAAAAAATGGAAACCATGTTATTAGCAACATGGGTTCCATCTTCTTTCTAAGTGAATATTTAGCAATCAAGAATGTGGACAGTGCCATACAACGAGCCATATTCAGAGTTTGTCATAGTGGTAAGGCAAAGATGAGTGCAAAACACAAATTGCATTACATTGAAAAGCAAGCTGTAGATAATGTTAGTCTGTGACAAATAGAGCGAAGAGTTGTTTATTATCAATAGAAAAAAACATGAGCAAGCAGTCTGGCTCACACCGGAGTTAAATGGCCATTTAGTAAAAATGGAACTGAACCTAACATCAGCTGTTTCAGTAATGTCTTTGAATGTATACGAAGCACTATGTAGTCTGATGCAGCAGGCTACACCCAAAGGAAAAACGGAGTTGATATTGAGAGATGCTGCACTTGTATTGAAGAGCTGCAATAGTAGCCTTTAGCATATTAAGGATAAAACTGTACTTGAGGAGGACTGATGCTGTGGTTTCACAAGGCATGTCTAGAAAGTTATGCTTCCTAGCTATCTCTCTCAACCTCTTATAGCAAGAAAAATCCACAGATAATGGGGGAACGGCAAAGGTCCAAAAATAGGGGGCACTTTCTAAATATTGCTTTTACAAGTTAGAACATTGATAGGATAACAATTTTTGTATTAGCAGCAATTTTCTGAAGGATATGAAGTCTGAAATTCAAATGTCTGCCATTATTTTCTGACTTCAATCCTCAATTATTGGCCAGTGATTTGCCAGAAAAATCGCAGTTTTATGTGAAACTCATAAAAAATACGAGGTAAAAATCTCGACATTCTGTGAAAATCTGTACAGCTGAGAGATATGTTCCTAGCTGCTGATTACAAAGGATTTAGATGGACTGAAAGCATATGTGCTTGTAGTAAAACAGGATGGTGGGGTTAGGTTTTGTAGAGATGGTAAGGTATCCCTTAGTGTAAGCTTAACAGTATTCTTTACAAATTGCTTTTGCCATTTTCCTGGTGAGCAATGCTTTTCAAAGGTGGACTTTAAATGGCGATGGAAGAAGATTCAAAGGAGTTACAGACTTCTATATAGTCCAAGGCTTCTATTGTTATGACATGTCTACCCCAGTTATCTAGCAACCGACAGTCAATCAGCTCCTCCAAGTGGGGTATCAGGAGTGCCATGTCACTTTGATATCATCTCACTAGTGAACTGAACATTTAGAAAACTTTAAGAGGGTCATTACTATTGGAAGAGTTTCAGATAAGTGGAACAAATTTGAGTTTTTGACAGCATTGTGTATTGCTGGCACATTATAGATGTCCAAGGATTGCATAACTCCCAGGACAAAAGTCACTGTGTGGCAAATATCTTGAACTGTAAGATGTTTCACAGCTACGTCTTTGGGTTGGTGAGCTTTTGTAGTAGTTTTTTTCCAAATCTGGCAAACATGTTTCATTCTCTAAATAAGCTCTAGAAATCTGGTAGTGGAAATAGACTAAGGATCATAGGAGATTACTGGGCTAATAGCCACAGGGCCCTTACAAGCCTAGCCAAGTTCAACCTGTTATCCCAAGGGTGTCTGGTTCGAGCAGACACTAAAATCAGCACCATTTGCCCTTGTCCAAGAGGGACACAGGTGGAACCCCCGGGGTGAATTTCTGGTTAACCATCCAGTTGTCCAAATAATGCTTAAATAGGGCCAAAGAAGAGCTTTGTTGAACATGAATAGGAAGCTTGTTTCAAAGGTGGGGCAACCTCTGTGAGACCAATCTGTTTCTCCAACAAGTTCTGTTGATGTCGCATACCAGGTTAAGGTCCTTTGAGTGAGTGACCCATGTGCCATTTGACTTGCGAATGTACAGCATTTCCATTAAAGCTGTGTCAGAAATTGCTCTATATGCAAGGCACAGGTTGCAGTCCATATGATACAAAGCAAAGTGACAATGATTTCAGTCTGTCCACATAAGACAGATCCTGAAGACCCTGAATTTCTTTGTAATGAAACTCTGTGGTCTTTCCAATTGCTGCAGGTGTTTGGAAAGGAACATACAAAGGGAGCATTGTACTCTATTATTGGCCTGATGATGGAAGAGCATAGGGGGGGTTATAACCTCTTTTTTTCTGGAGGCAATACCCTTATGAGTTGAGCAATACAAAATGCCCTTCTTACCACTATGTAGACATGGTGATCAAAGTTAAGGCTCCTGTTGACCTGTGTGCCCAGATCCGTCACCACTGACTGTGTGCTTAGGGTATTGCTATTGATGTGGTAGTGTGCAGGAACATCACCCTTGCTGAAGGGGATGATAATGCATTTTTTTGCATTAAATTTAAGGCCATGCTTTTGGCACCAGTCATTAGTCTGCATAAGACCTTCTTGCAGGATGTTGACATTGCTATAGGTTTCAATGATTGCTCCCAGTTTGCAGTCATCAGCAAATTTTGTCAGCCATAATCCTTTAGTTTTAGCCTCTATTTCAGAGAAGTAGATTCCAAACAGTAGGGGGTCCCAGAATCAAACCCTGTGGAACACCACTGATTATGGGTCTGCTGGAGGAGGTGGAATCCCCTATTTTTGACCATGTGAGTTCTATCAGTGAGCTGGTTTGCAACCCACCTGACAGTATATGGGCTGATACCCAGGTGGATGAGTTTATCAATGATGCCTGGGTGGGGGATTGTGTCAAAGGCTTTGGCTAAGTCTAGGTAGGCCATATGCACATATTTGCCCTCGTCTAGCACTTTGACTGTCTTGAAAAAGTCCACCAAGTCTAACAGGCATGATCTCCCCTTGACAAAGCTAAACTGAGTGTGGTTGAGCATTTGGAGATTTCCTGTATCTTTGTTAATAAGGTCCATGATGATTTGTTCCATGGCTTTGCAGATATGGCTGGTCAGGCTAAAGGGTCTATATTTTATGGGGTCCATGGATGCACCCCTTATGTGCAAAGGGATGATAGCCATTTTCCATTCCACTGGGATGAAGCAAGTGATTAGGGTGTAATTGAAAAGCCTGCCGGATGGTGATGCCAGTTCCTGTTTAGAACACAGCCCAGAATGTAGTCTTGTCCCACAGAGGCTGTGTTTTTGGCCTTGGAGAGGGTGTTTAAGACATGCTACTTGGAGATACTAGGTGGGGGACAGGTGCTAGGGATGATTTGGGGTATATGTGGTGGGGACAGAGGAGTGACATTTTCACTGAACCTGTCATAGGTTCATAGGTTGTTACTAGGCTATCAGCCTTAGGGTCTATACAAGCCTAGCCATAACAATTCCCTGGCTATTTCTTCCCACACTATTTACTTCCCTGGACCCCTGTCTAGCAGGGCGACTGACGTGATCCCCGGGGTGAATTTCCTTTCTCCTATCCAATCATCAAGGTTCCTTTTGAAGAGGGCCAAAGAGGCACTCTGCTTGACATGTATGGGCAGTCTATTCCAGAGTCTGAGGAGTCTCTGGGTCAGGAACCTACCCCTCCAGCATGTTTGCTATATCCACAGGTTCTGTATATGTAGTACCATTAACTATGAGTTCAGCACAAATCTGAGCTTTACCGTTGGGGTCACGGATATAACTAAAGAATGTCTTGTGGTTATTCTTTGTTAGGGAAGCTAATTTGGATTTGTAGTTAGCTTTGAAGGACTTCAGTAGGAGGCTTATTTGCTTAAGTTGAGGGAGTGTTTCCAGTTTTGAGTCCATGCCTTCCTATTCTTAGACAGCAATTTCTTTCTCCTGTTGTACAGCCTATTAATGGCAGTTGTCCACCAGTCAAGTTTTTTTCCTTGAAGATCTTGCTGTGGTTTTATCAGGTATGGCAGAGTCTATACAATTGTACAGGTGCTCTTATAAAGCACTGGTGTATAACTCAGCATAGATGTATGTTCCATTAGTGGGGGGAGGGGCTATGAAGCTATTTATGCTGTCATGTAAGAGGCTGTAACTGGCCTTGGAGAAGTTTTTTAGTCTATTTGTTGCTAAAGTGGGGTGGGGGGGGTTGGTCTTGTGTTATAGTTACTTCTAGCGAGACTGATTTGTGGTCAGATCTCACCAGGGATGGCCACACACTAGGGGTGGTGCGGCAGTCCCCCATGTTGGTGAGCACCAGATCCAGGATGTTTGAGCCCTCGTCGGTGTGTCAACTAGCTGGTCCAGGCCATTAGAGTTAATGAAGTCCAGGAACCTTTGGGCGAGTGAGTTAGAACACGTATAATTTACTCAGTCAATGGATAGGTAATTTTAAGTCACTCAAAACTAGGGTATTTGGTTGTATCTTGATTGAATCGGGTAGATCCAAGTAGGCTGAGTGGATGCCCTAATTCATGGAGGGGGTCCTATATCTGGCAATGTCCTGAAGAGGGGTCTTGCCTATAGTTAAGTGCATTTGAAGTAATTCAAGTGAATCATGCTGTTTACCCAATCTAGAGGTGTATTTTTCTTTAATGAATATTGACAACCACCTCCTTTAGTTCTCATGCCTTCAGTGTGTGGTCTGAACGTGTGGAAGGAAATGTAACCTGGTATAGCTGAGGTGGTCTCCACAGCCTTAAACCCAAGGTCTCAGTGACTGCACAAATGTCAGCATCTTCCAAGATGAGTACTGCTTCCCAGTGAGTGCAGTTTCTGGTTTAGACCCCTAGCATTTAGCAGCATAACCTTGAGGTTGTTTTTAGAGGGTATTTTTTCATCTGGGATTTTGTTCTTGTGACATTGCCTAAAAAAGGTACTACCACACATTACAACCCACAGCACTCCATGAATATGCCAGATCAACATATGCTGAGGTATCAGAAGGTCAGTTTGCAAGCCTTCTAGAACTAGAAAGAGCATGCTCTAGCATTTAGAATTCAAATTCAGGCAGTCAAGAGGGATGCATGGGCATGAATATAGCATTTAGTCTTGACAGACACTCTTAAAATAGATTCATTTGTCAAAGATTTAGATTCTTTCAGCTAGCAAGTTCTTGCAAGACTGTTGATTGCAGGAAACGGTTTAGTCCTCCTTGCTCACCAGGTAGATTATCTTGTGGGCTGCTCCTTTTCAGCCACAATTTGGACATATAGACCTGTGTATACATCAGTTTACCACCAAACACAATACACTGTAACAAATGTTGCACCACATATCACGTATGCAACAGACAGAACACTTAATCATGAATGCAATAAATTCAGAGCAACCTATAATACAGTTTATGTACAGATACAAATGTGCAGTAATCTATAAGATACAACAGCAAAGCACCAGGTGTAGTTCAAAAATTGGTAGAGTGACGATTAGCAGAGAGAACCAGTATTAACCATGATCATGGTAGCAGTTGCAGGTAGCTTCTGAAATAAGGTGTTCTTTAAGAGTATCTTAAAAGTCTCAGTAGTTGGTTTTTGATTCCAGGTTGCATATCCCAGCCTAAAGAAAGCTCTTGACAGAGACTACTCTTTTTGACATGGTCTGCAATTAGTTGATTGTATGCTGTAAAATTATGGTATTAAATGCTTCAGCGGTAGTATGCATTATCCCTTTCTAAGGATCCACATTCACTTTCAGTTTTAGTATTCTTCTGTCAGAGTCCGAAAGTTCTGATATTCTCAAGCTCTGGCATACTTTTGGGAAAGTCAAATGAAAAAGTCAGAAGCCATATGGGCAATGGAAACATGTTAAATGGTTAGAAGGCATTGAAACTGCTCCGGATAAGACAGGTTTGACTATATATTTATGATCATTCCACAGAAAGTGCAATGACATGGCCTAGATTTCAATGAAGTTAACAGTTCTTTAAAAGAGTACTTAGCATAATCTCAGTCAACAGAGAATGGGACTCCATCTCAAGGTCATGGAACTGAGACCAGTGTTGGATGAACTCATTTAGTCTAGCAGTATGTGCAGGGGGTGTTACAGCTATGGGCTGCTAATGAACTTCTTGTATTCCAGGGTTTGATTCCCTCAGCCTCCATTTGCATACAGTATGAATATGAGCAAGACGCTAAACCAGACAGTGCTATTGGACAGTTGGAAAATTGGGTGGGTTCCTCCATGGCCTGCTGGAATGCATATCTCGTACTGACCTTTAAGACAACTTTAATTCCTATATGTTTTCTAATAGGCACACAGTGCTCTTCCCTTAACAAGTGAAGCCCATTCCTTCACCTGTTATAGTCAACATCTGGGTAGTGGGTTCATATCCCTACTACAATGTAAGACAAGGAACTGTTTATAGGCTGAGTTAGCTTTTCACATTCCGCCCCAATAGACTGCAGTAACCGAGTGTTCATGAAAACCTTGTTCCCACTTTTTACTATGCTCCGTTTTTGCTGTACAGTAGTCGGTGGTAACATGCACCCAAGGATGAGGGTTGAAGGAAGGACCCATTACACTCACCAGTGGGAGGTGAGATGGGCACTGCTGGTCACATCTACACTGACACCAGTTCCCTGATTGTCAAGGACACTATTCTAATCTTTGGTACAGTAGCATAGCTATGAGAGGGCAAAGGGGTCAGCTGCTTCTGGGCACAAGTCATCAAGGGGCATGACCAGCAGTCAAGGCTGAAGCACTTAAAGTGTGATTGCTGCTATGGCTTCAGCGATTTAGGTGTGGAATCAATGCAAGTCATTTGCAGCAAATAGTTTGTTACAACTGGTAAAAGAAGAACTTTTTCTTTTTCCCTGATGAGCTGTCTTTGCTCCTCAACTCAGAGGAAAAAAAGCTTTTTTATAATAGGATTATTTGGGGGGGATGACATTGGGGAACTGCATTGAGTGCCAGAACAGCCAACTACGGCCTGTGTGGCAGTATTTTGGGTGGACATACTGTTCCCCCAACAGACAGTATGGGGGCTGTACAGTTTTTTGTTTTTCTTTACTTCTGTTTAAAGTTAACCACTGACACTTACATGGCACCTTTCGCGTTAATGAATTTAAGTGTCGCGCCTTTTTGAGTGCATCTCTAATATACGCTTCTTTTTATACTACGGTATAGAGTCACGATAAATGCTTGTAGCAATTCAATGACTATTACCATTTTTTGTTTTCAAAAGGGGGTTGATTTATGCATATCTGGGCTATTATGTAAAGTGGTTTATGAATATTTAAAGTATATGTACTTTGCATCCCTTCCCTTCCCACTTTTTCATGTGAAGTAAACTGTCCACATTGCTTCAGTATAAATGCTGCAGTCTCATATCAAACATTTTGCAGCTTTTATAACAAATTATTTATCTTGGTGATCATTTATCTTTACACAGATGTTGTGAATATTTGATTAATCTAATT
Organism: Protopterus annectens; assembly: GCF_019279795.1. Taxonomy (NCBI): domain Eukaryota; kingdom Metazoa; phylum Chordata; order Ceratodontiformes; family Protopteridae; genus Protopterus; species Protopterus annectens. Next base: position 374,850,696 of record NC_056739.1, on the reverse strand, counting down.
TTATTCCATCATGTGTGAACCTGAAACTTTGGAAGTAAGCTTTGTTACAATGTTTCGAGTAAAATGGCAACTTAAACTGAGTGTACTTCTTTTTTTTAGTGATAGTGAAGCATTGATTTCAGCTGTCTGAGTTGCATGTTGAAATCCGTATTTCCAATATAGTGATGAGACTGAGGAGATAGGTGATAGGACTTATATCACCATTTTATGGATTTATATGGACTCTGTCACCCATGTTTCTTTCCTGTAGCATCTGATGATTCCTGAATATATTTTTTGGATGGAGTGCCTTATGTGGGATGCTGGCAATGTCCTACCTCTGTCTATGTAGGTTTTTACAGGAGTCTAAGGTTTTCTCCTGCATTCCAGAGACCTTGCTGAGAGGTAAACCTACAATCCTTTTACTTGCCTCTTGATGTGGGCACATATTTCTGCATTATGACTAGCTGTTGTTCCATCTAGAACTAGTTCTTTGCCATATGCCTGTTGCTTATCAGGATGGGGATTTGGTTCCAATTTTGTTATGACTCTGTGTGCGTATTTTTATTGGCTTTGTTTGAAGGTATGCAGAAAAAGTCCTGTTCACCTCTTAATTCCATTCCTTTCTCAGGTTTTGCATTGCATTCCTGACTCTCACATCCTTGCCTGTGCCCCTTCCAACAGTGCCTCTGACCTCCTGTGTCAACGATTAAGTGAGCATGTCGACAAAAGGTTGATTTATCGCATCATTGCATCCAGTAGAGACTACAAGATGATTCCTGAAGATGTGAAGGTAAATTACATCTTTAGCAACCAATTTTAAATAGAAATTCAGTATAATGTTCAAACTTTCATAAATAAACATTTGTGAGACTTGGTGTGTTAAGAATGTACCAAACATATGCAGATGGCATAGGAAGCTTCATTAATATGTTCCTAATCTTTGTTTAGCTGATAGTTTAAGAACACATGTTATCTGTGTTTTAAAGTAACTCAGAAGTGTTCTATGACTGTATAATGTAATAATGGCAACATGACAAAAGTGATTACGTGCCTGCACTTAACAATTTTCTGTCTTTCTAGTTTAGAAAAGCATTTGCGGAATAAGGTGAAGTTCCAAGACTGGGAAAAAACTCCTTTATAAGCCTCAACAAAAAGTTGAGATCCCTCATCAAATCCTCTAAAGCTAGCTATGAAAACAGAATTGCAGCAGATGGTAAAGACAACCACAAGGCCTTCTATAGTTATGTAAAGAATCTCCACCGGCAATACCCAGATTTGCTCTGAGCTGCTGCACAATGGTACCTCCTATACCAAGCCAACAGATAGCACCAGTATATACTGGCTGACAGATTTATTGCCAACTTTACCCCTCTGCCCCCCCCCCCCAAAGGACCAATCACAATACCAGTAGATTGCCAGGCACCCAGTATTACTACTGCACAGGTTAAAACAGCACTGTCCATGGCCAAGAATACAGCTTCTATGAGACCTGACAATATCCCTGGCTGTGTTTTACATGAACTACAGAGTGAACTGGCACCTCACCTGTGTGCCCTATTCAAGCACAACCTCACCTCAGGCTTTATCCTTACCGAGTGGCGCACTGCAACAGTCATCCCTCTCCACAAGGGAGGAGTGACTACAGAACCTGGGAACTATCAGCCCAAATGCTTGATGAGTCTGATATGCAAAGCTATGGAACACATCATCATGGACCTAATAAACAAGGATATAGGGAATCTCCAAACTCTGGATCCCACACAGTTTGGTTTTGTGAAGGGTAGATCAAGCCTGCTCAACTTGGTCAACTTCTTTGAGTTGGTCACCAGAGCTGTAGATGAAGGCAAGGTGATTCATACAGCCTACCTTGATCTAGCGAAGGCCTTTGATACCATTCCCCACTCAGGAATCATAGAAAAACTCACTAAGCTTAGCATCAACCCCTATATCACTAGATGGGTTGCAAACTGGCTCATAGAACCCACAGGGTAAAAGTAGGTGACTCCAAGTAAGAGTGCCGAGCAGTCATGAGTGGAGTCCCACAGGGTTCGGTCCTGGTTCCTGTCCTGTTTGGTATCTACTTCTCTGAAGTCCAGGCTAACATGAAGGGACTCTGGCTGACAAAGTTTGCTGACGATTGCAAACTGGGAGCTATTAACTCCCCGAGTGATGTTTACATGTTACAGAAAGGCCTCACTGAGACCAGTGACTGGTGTCAGAACCATGGCCTTAAGCTCAATGCCAAAAAATGTGTTTTCATCCCCTTTGGGAAAAACCTTGTTCCCATGAATTACCACATCGGTGGTAGTCCATTGAACACAAAAGACATTATAAGAGATCTGAGAACACAGGTTGACCGCAACCTCTCTTTTGACCACCACATTGCCTCTGTGGTCAGAAAGTCCTATGTGGCACATCTCATTACTAAGGGTTTTAAATCCAGGACAAAGAGGTCATTGTCTCCCTCTACTCTTCTCTCATTAGGCTAATCATTGAGTACAATGCCCCATTTGGCATGTACCTCACTAGACACCTGCAACAATTAGAGAGGCTGCAAAAGTACCTCACAAAGAGGATCCTAGGCCTTAAAAACTTGTCCTATATGGACAGACTCAAAAAGCTCCAACTATTCTCTGTCTCATATCACTTACTTAGAGGCGATCTCTGCTTGACTTACAAAGCTGTGTCTGACCCTGCTCTGTTAGAAATGCTACATCTAAAGAAATCCCAATCCCTGCACACGACATGCTCCAGAGACTTCAACCTCATTGCCTCAATCAGCAGAACGTGCTGGAGGGACAGGTTCATAACCCAGAGACTGCCCATGCTATGGAATAAACTTCCCGTACATGTCAAACAGAGCACTTCACTGGCCTTCCTCAAGAGAAATCTTGATGACTGGATGGGAAATAGAAAATTCACCCCAGAGATCACTCGAGTAGCTATACTTGGCAGAGGCAGTGGGAACTAAGGTTGGGTGGCACTATGCCGGGGTAATCCTATGGGCTTGGCTTGTAAAGGCTCCAGGGCCATTAGCCTAGTACATACCTATGACCCTAGTTATTGATCCAGAAGTGCTTTCATCTCTCTCCCCATTCTAAGACATGCTTAACAGCATGTATATCACTAAGGTGAATTTTGCGGCAATATTTCCCTGCTCAGTTAATATCAGTCTGTATTTGCCTTCAAGTATTGGACTGTTGTATGTACACTCTTCATATGAATGTATTACATTGTCCAACTTTGTTACACTGTTCTTCTACCCCCCCATTCTCAAGTTTGGGTCACTGTCCTATCTGAACAATACTTGTCCCATAAAAAAGGACTGCCCTTCTGTTTTATCCACACCGGCCTCATCTGTGCAAGACAGCTGGTATCTGAGACTGCTGAAATCTGATGCTGTTCATGTTAGAATTTTTTTTTTCACAGTAACATCCATGTAGACTTCAATGGTGGAAGTTTAAAGTAGTCTCTGCAACTGCTGGTAATTGCATTTCCATCTTGTCCACTTACTGCACTTCTGCTTAATGCAATTGTGAATGCACACATCTTATTAGCAACCCATTCAAGGTGTGCAAGACTGCAGTTAAGGAGTGGTTCCTCACATTATTTTTGGACTATAATTACTCCTTTCCACAATTGTTCAAATACCTCTACATGCATTTCACATTTATCTGTACCAGACTACCTGTTTAATGATTATTGTACTGCTTTGGATCTAACCACAGTCATTTTGTTGTCTTCTGCCAGACCAAGTCATTTTTCCTAAACAACATCTTTTAACACTGGGCGCTCTTTTAAAAGAGCTGCTGTGGTTTGAAAGTTGTGTTCGAAGTGTATTTTGGACATCCCACTGGCTATAAAAACAGTTATCATTGTTTATCTGCTCAGTGTAATTCCATTGTCCCTTTTAGTCAAGCAGTCCCTTACTGATGCACCTTGTGAACAGGATTTCTGTCTTTCCTCATAGGCAGCTGTAGCTGTCAAGGCTTTGAACTCAAGTCCCAAAGGAACATGCATTGTAACTACACTTTGTGTTTATCATTATCGCATACTTCACTGTTAAGTGGCATACATTTCTTTTAAAGGGCTTTTGCAATGCTAGTTAACATTATCTCCAAAACCTAGTCCTATTTGGATTTCACTCAGTTTATTTGTGATGAACTGATCAGCTTCCTTGCTGTCCAGTGCTTTCTTTTCAATTACCTTTGAATCTGTCTTTAAGTTCCTTTATGTCTAGATCAAAGTACTTTATTTGTAAGATGCTTGCATAACTCCATGAAGTATAGTACACAGTATGCTTAAAGAAATATGTTTTTATCGTTTCACTTGATCATCTTTATTCCCCTCAAGAACTCCATAGTCAATTTGATTTTCATATGGTGTCTGAGCAGGAATCCATGGTATATTATATTTTTTGTGCTCTGGCAGGTGAGATGCTTCACTGATTTTTAAATAAGGTTCTCTATATTTTTATATTTTACCATTTGGTTGATGACTTGCAACTGACTCTGATTCATAGGTTCATAGGTTCATACTAGGCTATCTGCCCAAGGGCATTTATAAGCCTAGCCCATAGTTATGTGGCTTTCGCCACCCCTTTAGTTTGAATAAAACTATGCCTATTATTTTGCTGTGCCTCTGTCAAGCAGTGACACTGAAGTAATCCCTGGGGTATATCTGCGATCTCCCATCCATTGGTCAAGATTCCTCTTGAACAAGGCCAGCGAGGTGCTCTGCCTCACATGTACCGGGACTTTGTTCCACACCATAGGGAGTCTCTGGGTGATGAATCTGTCCCTCCAGCACGTTCTATTAATAACCGTGTGGTTCTGAGGGATCTAGATTTTTTGAGGTGAAGCATATTCATCAAATCTGGGTTTGACATGGCCTTATATGTCAGGCACAGGTCACCACTGAGCAAGCGGTATGAGACTGAATAGAGCTGGAGTTCTTTCAGTCGGGCAGCATAAGACATATTTTTGAGACCCTTTTTCCTTTTGGTGAGGAACTTTTGGGGCCTTTCCAGCTGCTGCAGGTGTAGGGTCAGATACATTCCGAATGGGGCATTGTACTCAATCATAGGTCTAATGAGTGATGAGTATAGGGGGACGATGACCTCCCTTGATCTAGATGTGAATCCCTTCATGATCAGGTGGGCAATGTAGAAGGTTTTCCTAACTACTTTAGCAACATGAGTGTCAAGCGAAGGCTACTGTCAACCTGGGTCCCCAGATCCCTGATGACTTCTTCTGTGCTCAGTGGATTGCCACCTATATGGTAGCTAGGGGTAACCTTGTTTTTCCCGAAGGGTATGACTATGCATTTCTTGGCGTTTAACTTTAGGCCATGGCTCTGGCACCAGTTATCCGTTTCTGTGAGGCCCTTCTGAAGGATATCTGTGTCAGATGTGTTTTCGACTATGGCGCCCAGTTTGCAGTCATCTGCAAACTTTGTCAGCCATAACCCTCCTGTGTTTGCTTGTACTTCAGAAAAGTAGATGCTGAGCAAGAGTGGACCCAGGACTAAGCCCTGTGGGACACCACTTGTGACAGGCTTTGAGTCTGACATGGCTCCAGCAACTCTGACCCTGTGGGTTCTGTCACTTAGCCAGTTTGCAACCCATCTTGTGATGTATGGGTTTACATTCGAGCTGATGAGTTTTTCGATGATACCTGAGTGAGGTATTGTGTCGAAGGCCTTTGCCAGGTCGAGGTAGGCTGTATGGACTGCCTTTCCCTCATCAATGGCCTTGGTGACTGTCTCGAAAAAGTCAACCAAGTTTAAAAGGCATGATCTGCCTTTGACAAAGCCAAACTGGGTTGGATCCAAAGTCTGCAAGTTCCCTATGTCTTTATTTATGAGTTCCATTATGATCCTCTCCATGGCTTTGCAGATAAGGCTTGTCAAGCTAATGGGACGGTAATTTCCAGGGTCGGTGGAGGCACCGCCCTTGTGAAGTGGGACCACAGTCACCGTGCGCCACTCCTTGGGTATGTATCCTGAGGTGAGGCTAAGATTAAACAGCTGTCCTAACTGCGGGTTTAATTCCTCATTGAGTTCGTGGAGCACACAGCCAGGGACACCATCCGGTCCCATGGATCCTGTGTTTTTTGCCTTGGAGAGAGCAGTTCTCACCTGGGCGTTGGAGATGTTTGGGGGGCTACAATCCTCTGGTATAGATATCTCTCCTTTTGGGGAGGGGAGAAGTTTGCACTGAACCTGTCAGCCAGTATGTTGGCAATGTGTGTAGGTTCAGTAATCTTCACATCATTTTGAACTAATTCTGAGCATATCTGGGAGTTTCCTCCTAGGTTTCTAACATAGCTAAAGAAGGCCTTATGATTGTCTTTTGAGTCCTTGGCGATTTTTCTCTCAAAGTTTGCCGTGGATGATTTTATGAGAGCTCTTAGTTTTTTACTTATAATGATCAAAGGTGTCTTACCTTTCAAGGATTTTGCTCTATCTTGTAGTAGCTTCCTCCTTTTGTTGTAGAGCTTGTTTATGGCTGGGGTCCACCAGACTGGACGCTTGCCTTTGGTACAAAGAGTCTTAGTTTTGTTTGGGATTGCCTGATCCATGCAGTCCTGTAGGTGCTGGTAGAAGGCATTTGTAAGTGATTCAGCGGTTTGAGTAATGTTTACCACTGGCTCAGGGGCCTTAAAGGAGACCACACTAGTTTTTAGAAGTGTGAAGTCGGCTTTTGAGAAGTTTTTCACTGTGGTCTTTTTATTTCAGGTGGGGGCGGGATGAGGACCTCCAGCGAGATTAGTTTATGATCTGATCTCACCAGTGAGGGGTATACTTCCGGTGTTGAACATTGTGATCCCATGTTCGTGATGATGAGATCAAGTATGTTTTCTCCTCTTGTGGGGATGGTGACTAGTTGTTCCATGGCATTTGAGTTTATGAACTCCAGGAACCTTTGGGCTAGAGTGTTTGGGCTTGAGTAGTGTTCCCAGTCTATATTAGGGTAGTTGAAGTCACCTAGTATGATGGTGTTTGGAGATACATTTATCCCCTCCAATGTTTTCAGGAAGGCCATGTGAGGCTCCTGAGTTTGAGAGGGTGGCCTGTAACATGCTACAAATTGCAGAGCAGTCTTGCCTATGGTTAATTGCACCTAGATGGTCTCCGATGCATCGTGCGTTGCCACCAACCTTGAGGTGTGGGTGTCCTTTATGAATATGGACATCCCCCTCCTTTCTTGGTGTTGTCCGGATTTGGGGGGCGGGACGCATGATATGAGGTGAAACCTGATAGTGCTGGGGTGCTCTCAGGAGCCTTGAACCAGGTTTCTGTCACAGCACAGACATCGATGTTCTCCATACTGAGAAGGGCCTTGAGTGCGTGCATCTTGAGATTGAGACTTCTGGCATTGAGCAGCATTACCCTTAGATTTTTTCCTTTTTTGTGTTCTAGGGTGATAGGTTTAGAATTTGAGCCTTGCCTAAAAAAGGCACTATGGGGGTGGCAAGAGCCTTTGCCAATATCCGGAAGCCTAGGGGTGACAGGTGCAAGCCGTCCCTTGTGAAGCAGCGTGGCTTGTCCAGCATGTCATCCCAGGCAGACAGACATTGGATCCCCTTTGAATGACACCAGAATTTAAGCCAATTATTAAAGCTGATCATCTTATCACTTTATTGTGGCATCATTCTAGGTGAAGGTAGGATACTGCTCAAGGTCAGGGTCATACCTGCCTGGGCTACATAATCAGAGAGCTCCTCAATGTCTCTTTTCATGTAGTCCAAGGAGGTACGTCTCAGGTCGTTGACACCAGCGTGGACAATGACTGAGTCATACTTGTACCTGCTGTTGAGAGACCTGAGTGCTTGTGTTATGTGGCGGATTCTAGCGCCCGACAGGCAGCTTACTGTGACCTTCTCCTTACTCAGTCTGGTGAGCGGGACGTCAGTGTGTCTGACTATGGAGTCACCTATGACAAGTATGTTTGGTGTTGTATTTGGCCTTAAGGGCAGTGACTGCTTTGCACACTGATTTTGTTGTTTATGTTATTTATGTATTGTTTGTGTCGTGTAATCCAAGTGAAATATTGGTGTACAATCTGATTTTAAAATATATAAATTTAAAATGAAGTTACCACCTAAAATTTGGATATTTTCTCTTTCCCAGTCTAATAACTTTGCATGCATTAAGATGTTAGAGCTTTGAAGAGAATCAGAATAGCTTCAGTACATGTTCCAGCCTCCTTATTTTTGTAATGCTATATTTTTGTGTAAAAGAGTTATGCTGAGGAAATCTAGCTTATTACATAATTGACCCCCTCCTGAAATTTTCCAGCAGTAATGGTTGTTCTCCCATCTATACAGTGTTTGCATTTCAGTGCATTCATTGAGTTAGGAGTTAAAGTAGTTAGTTTGTAAATTGTGTGTAATTATTCATTTCACTTTTTTATAGCCTTACTGTAACTGGGATTCCCAACAAGAGAGTTTTGTTTATCCAAGCATTGAAGATCTTCAGAAGTACCGTATTATTATTACTACTCTGGTGACTGCTGGCAGGTGAGTATGCACACACTGCTATTGAAAATTTTCTGGGAATAGGCCAAAAATATAACTTTGAGTGATGCAATTTTTTGAAGTTTAAAAATAACTCTTCCTTTTGTAACCTTAAGATGGGTTTTGAACAGTTATTTTAAATATTTTTAAAGCTTAGAGCAAACATGCTAGTCTAATTGCTTGGCACAAATTTAAGATGGTATATGTCTAAATTTGATTTATTAATTTAATGTTTACTAGTCATGCTGCATGTATGGTGAGGTCACTGCAACATTTAACTGTCCTAGAAAGGTAGTATCTGAGAAGTATGAAGTATACTTTGTAGCACTGACATCTGCCTTTAGGGGCAAAACACTGCTCTGTTTAAAAAAGCCCAGAGATGCATAAGGCGCACCTTTACTGTGGTCATTTGGAATGTGCCTGTCTGTTCAGTTAGCATGTAGATTATCAATTGGTATCCTGGAGCAAGTCTGGAATGGTACTTTGGATACTTGTGACAAACCAGAAGAAAAGGTTAATGTAAGGCAATATCAGGTGGCAGTTTAATGAAGAGGTTTAAGGCTGTCACCTTCTAATGAGATTCATCCTGTAGTGCAGAGATTGATTCTGTCTTAGTTCTATTTGCCTCCTTTATATCCATAAGAAAGTCCTTTCAGCAATAGTCACAGGTTGGCCATGGAAAGATGTTTGCACCTAGTGGTTTTACCTAGTTAGTTAACAAAAGCACAGTTCTAAGGCAGTCAACAACCAGAAATCCAGTCTAAAAACTTTGTATAGATAATTATAGAACTGCAGTACTATATCATCACCTCTGATTTTTTTGGGGGGTTTAGAGCTCTCCCCCATTAAGGAAACAATTTAGGAATAAAAACTCTGTTAAATGTTTCTATATAGAGGGAAATCTTGTCAACATTTGTATATATACACTTTTGTGCTTTGCAGAAAAGTGTATCCCCCCCCTCCCCCATTTCCGTAGGCTTTGGCATGCAGAAATTGATATAAGGAGCACTGAAGTTTCTGCACATCAGTTATTGATAACATGCTCACATTTATTTATTGATTTATATTGAGTGTGTGTGCTTACTGTACTTAGCCAAGTCTCTTTGACCTTGGAGTTCATTAAAAAGGATCCCAGAAAGATTAATTCACTTAACTAGTTAACAAAATGAATTAAAAATGAAATTAGTTTTAATAATACTGGAACAATTTGTACAAGCATATTTAAGATGGTCACAGATAGAAAATGTGAACTACATATTTCATTCTGCTAAACTTGCTTACAGGCAATATATGACCAATTCTATCTATTTGGTAGCAGCTAAACTAATCCACTTTGGAGATGAAGTATATAACTTGCCTAAGCTAGCAAAAAAGAAACTGCTTTTCTCAAAAATACTGTAGGATTATAAGAAAGTACCTCCATGTCCTAATGAAATGGTAACGAAACTGATTTAAAATAAAATTGTATTGGCTGTGATTTCTTCCCATTTCCCAAGGATATGCTGTAGATCTTTTATATTATCCACAGGAGTCTGTGCCTACTACAAGGGGTGGTAACCTGAGATGTTCTCTGCATTGTGTTCAGTGAGCTCCAGCCCCTTGCATCCCTGTTTTAGATTGCGGCTAACTGGAGAACGTATGGAAGCGTCTACAGTGAAAACGAGTAATGACGGCATTACTGCTATTCGTACAAGCCCTTCTTGTTAAACAAAAGCAGTGGTCAACCTGTGCACTTAATGTATTCAAAAGTAGCAGTAATGACAGCATTATTGCTATTCGTACAAGCCCTTCTTGTTAAACAAAAGCAGTGGTCAACCTGTGCACTTAATGTATTCAAAAGTAGCAGTAATGACAGCATTATTGCTATTCGTACAAGCCCTTATTGTTAAACAAAAGCTGTGGTCAACCTGTGCACTTAATGTATTCAAAGGTAGCAGTAATGACAGCATTATTGCTATTCATACAAGCCCTTATTGTTAAACAAAAGCAGTGGTCAACCTGTGCACTTAATGTATTCAAAAGTAAGCAGTAATGATGGCATTACTGTTATTCGTACAAGCCCTTATTGTTAAACAAAAGCAGTGGTCAACCTGTGCACTTAATGTATTCAAAAGTAGCAGTAATGACGGCATTACTGCTATTCGTACAAGCCCTTCTTGTTAAACAAAAGCAGTGGTCAACCTGTGCACTTAATGTATTCAAAAGTAGCAGTAATGACAGCATTATTGCTATTCGTACAAGCCCTTATTGTTAAACAAAAGCAGTGGTCAACCTGTGCACTTAATGTATTCAAAAGTAGCAGTAATGACGGCATTACTGCTATTCATACAAGCCCTTCTTGTTAAACAAAAGCAGTGGTCAACCTGTGCACTTAATGTATTCAAAAGTAGCAGTAATGACAGCATTATTGCTATTCGTACAAGCCCTTATTGTTAAACAAAAGCAGTGGTCAACCTGTGCACTTAATGTATTCAAAAGTAGCAGTAATGACGGCATTACTGCTATTCTAAGCCCTTCTTGTTAAACAAAAGCAGTGGTCAACCTGTGCACTTAATGTATTCAAAAGTAGCAGTAATGACAGCATTATTGCTATTCGTACAAGCCCTTCTTGTTAAACAAAAGCTGTGGTCAACCTGTGCACTTAATGTATTCAAAAGTAGCAGTAATGACAGCATTATTGCTATTCGTACAAGCCCTTCTTGTTAAACAAAAGCAGTGGTCAACCTGTGCACTTAATGTATTCAAAAGTAGCAGTAATGACAGCATTATTGCTATTCATACAAACCCTTATTGTTAAACAAAAGCAGTGGTCAACCTGTGCACTTAATGTATTCAAAAGTAGCAGTAATGACAGCATTATTGCTATTCGTAGAAGCCCTTATTGTTAAACAAAAGCTGTGGTCAACCTGTGCACTTAATGTATTCAAAAGTAGCAGTAATGACGGCATTACTGCTATTCATACAAGCCCTTCTTGTTAAACAAAAGCTGTGGTCAACCTGTGCACTTAATGTATTCAAAAGTAGTAGTAATGACAGCATTATTGCTATTCGTACAAGCCCTTCTTGTTAAACAAAAGCAGTGGTCAACCTGTGCACTTAATGTATTCAAAAGTAGCAGTAATGACAGCATTATTGCTATTCGTACAAGCCCTTCTTGTTAAACAAAAGCAGTGGTCAACCTGTGCACTTAATGTATTCAAAAGTAGCAGTAATGACAGCATTATTGCTATTCGTACAAGCCCTTATTGTTAAACAAAAGCAGTGGTCAACCTGTGCACTTAATGTATTCAAAAGTAGCAGTAATGACAGCATTATTGCTATTCGTACAAGCCCTTCTTGTTAAACAAAAGCAGTGGTCAACCTGTGCACTTAATGTATGCAAAAGTAGCAGTAATGACAGCATTATTGCTATTCGTACAAGCCCTTATTGTTAAACAAAAGCAGTGGTCAACCTGTGCACTTAATGTATTCAAAAGTAGCAGTAATGACAGCATTACTGCTATTCGTACAAGCCCTTCTTGTTAAACAAAAGCAGTGGTCAACCTGTGCACTTAATGTATTCAAAAGTAGCTAAGACTACTACTGAGGAAGCTATTAATGGATTGCAGGAATATAGCAGTTTTCTGAATTTAATCCACAAGCAAATACGTTTCCTTTTGGTGTGTCATTTCCATTAAGAGCCTTTGTGTGCTAATGTTTTATCTACCTCCTGGCCAGAGAAACCATGATGCTAATTGCACTGATTTAATATATGTGTGGTATTTTTAAAAGTTCTGTGATACATTTCTTTGCACCATATATACCGCAACATACACTTCATCATTGTTTTGTATAGCACTGATATATTGGAATTTAATTTTTAATGGCGTATTTATCATGGTTTATATAGTTTTATATTTTCAAGTCTTTGTGTTTTTTTATTCTGTCTTTCCTAGTGTGAAAAGGTATAATCTGCATGAAAATGCTCTGTGTAGGATTGAGCCTACCTTCATGGATAAGGAAGGCTGCATTCTGGTCTTGGTTGACCACACTGCTGTGGATATTTGTTATGCAGGAAAACATTTCAATACTGCATTGATTTATATCTTAGTCATTTTTCATATCTGTTGTGTTATAGCATGAGACCAGAACAGTATCCGTAAACTTTAAGTAGTTTGTGTAAAAATGTATTCTACTGTGCTGGACCACATCTCAACAGATTTTCTTTGCATTCAGTTTATGTTTGCATTACTATAAATCTGCTTGAGCAGGGAGTACAACTGGAAATGGACTCTTTGCCTGGCTGCCGTTTTGTCCAATGTCCAACCTGTTTCTTACTCTACTAGGCATTATGCATTTGTGTCCCGCGTTTTCATATGAGGTATTTATGAGAGGAATTGATCTCTTGACTGAGCTCCATGTCATTTGCTGTTAAGGACCATTTTCATCCTAAATGTGTGTTTTTTCTGTTTGGGCAGTAAACCTAGACATTAGGTTAGTGTGAGACTATCTTGATGTATAAAAGTCAAAATGAAGTCTTGTATCCCGTTTTGGGGATTACCAGCATATAACCATACTTCAACATTACTGCCTGCAAAGTTTCAGAAAAAAAATTTGCAGATGCTTTAGGTGCAGCAGACACTATGAGGCGACTATATAGTTACCCTGCATATAGGGTACAATTTTCAAAGGCTTTCCTAAGCATAGAAAACATGCAACTTATGTTCGCTTTCACACATCTCTGGCTGTAGTACCAGAAACCTGTTCTATACTTTTTTGCTTTTGCTGAACGCTTTGAGCATGTATACAAAAATAATAGAAGAGGTTATTAAACTAAATAGTTTCTTAGCTCATCTGTGTTTAGTACGACATATTTGAAGTTGTATGGTTCAGTGACTAAAAACAGGGAATAGCATTTGTCATCAGTTGCCCAGCTAGAACACTAGCTACAGTTGGCTTGTGTCTCTGGAGGTGACAAGGTTTGGGGTTATTATCTTTATTCACCATGTGAGTGTTCCCTTACAGCTCAGAACATCTTGATTTAGAATGGATTTTGATAAGATCACCTCTGCAGATAGGATTAGCCATTTGTGTACTGGAGTACAACCCAGCCACTAGTGATGGTATAACCTAATATGCAGAATGGTTTGGCATCTAAAGTGAAGAGACAGTTCTGCAAGATGATACACTGAGAAAGCTGTAATCACAAAGAAGAAATACTAGCTGCTATTCAGATATCCTTTAGAATGCTGTAAATTCCTTGATCAGATCTCAAATGCTCTGCATGAAGCCTTCCTGCTCTCTTATAACCTGGAAATGATGTTAAGTGTAAATAAACAATGGCACACTCAAATGCTCTGTCTTGTAAGGAAACCACTGTAGTTGCAAAAAAAAAAAAATCTAATTGAGAAAACCTTTTTTTCAGTTTCAACCCAGGTAAGGAATAAGAAATATGGCTTGTGTATCTGTGTTAAAGTAAATTACTTTGATGCAGAAAAGTATTTGTCTTTGCAATATCATTTAAGTTGAATGCATTATCCCTTGGACTTTAAGTATAACATACTTTCAACTTCTTCTGTTCATTTAGTTCTGGAAATGTATAAACTGCTGTATGTTGTAAGTTGTTAGATACTATAACATTGTTTTGTTATACCACACAAACCGTTAATTCTGTACTTTTCTCTATTTGGTCTAGACTTTAATTTTCCAGTACACATGCTTGCAACATATGTAAATTCAGTTATCTCCCACATTTCCACACAGATATAAATATTCTGAAAACCTTCAGGTCTGATGTTGTCATTCATTCCTCAACTGATGGGTCTCTGATCTGACCTCAGATCTGACTTGGTTGCTTACACTAGACTCATGGTTCTAGTTCTTGAGCCCCTTCATTTACCCACAATGCCCCACTATCCTTGCATACCCCAGATTTCATTTGCCACCACATCATTCAAACGCAGATATTCTCCTGTTGAGCTAGGATGTTAAATAGGATTCTTTATCTCCTTATTTGGGAGTTTATTTTTAATATCTTTTTCCTCTTCCTTGTTTTGCCTTTACGTGAGTAGTTGACATTTGATAGCTTTGACATTTTTAAAATTTCAGACTTTTCTTCTAGTTGGGCCTCTCTACCCTTGTGAAGGTATTATTCTAAATACCATTATTGGTATTCTATCTCTCTCTCTTTCTATCTGTCTAGGATGGTATTTTCTCTCTCCCTTGCTGTTTCTGTAAAAAAAAAAAAAAAAAAAAAGTCTCTTTCATTCTACTTGTTTTTTGATATGGGCTAATGCACTTCCTGTGGGCATAACCTCCCTAATTCTGATGCCCTCAAGGAGTGCATTTATTGTTTGGGTGCTGCCTAACTTGAAGTTGACTGCTCCATTTGTTCAGGATTCAACTCCCATGCTTTGAGTGACAGGAGAAACAAGTTTGTGTTAAATGGCTTACTACCTTCTTCTTCTTCTTTATTGCCTGAGGCTCAAACCCACTCCAAAAAAACCCCGGTAAAAGGAGACATGACATTCCACCAAAAGAAAAAGGAGTCCAGGAAATGGTCCCCCTGACAGTTCTCCTTGTTCGGCTAGAATTCCTGAACCTCCAGCTAAATTTCTAAGAAACTTGATCTGACGTCAAGCTCAGATCCTACAACTTCCAGCACCAAATCTCATCGGATCTCTACATTTCTCTCTGAAGCCAATATCTCCTCAGTTCAGTTCGCCTTTTTTTCGCAAGAGACACAGAGGAAACCCTCCAGACCACCTTCTACTAGTTCATCCCTTAGGCCCTTCAGGAGTTTATCTGAAGCAGAGGTGGATAGAATGAAGAAGTCTTTCAGGGCTCAGATCTAGATAAGGTGACTCTGGCTCCATCTCCCATTGGACCTGTGAGCCTGCCCTCTTCTTAACATCATGTTATATCTCCTCCGATCTGACCAGTGATTTCAGCAGCCTCAAATCTGAGATCTTTAGGAATATTTTTGCCTGATACAAAGACAGGCTGTTCTTCCACTATGACCATGCTTCTGAGTCACATGGCTCCGATCTCTTCAGAGCAGGATGACCCTTGGAGCCAAAGAATTGGTGCCAGCTCCTGGGAGTTGGGGTCAACTCTGATGCTGTTGAAGCCATACTTGCCTCCTAACACCTTGGCTTTAGACACCTTGGTTCTGACTCCCTCCTTGAGGCAGAGGTCTATGGGGATTCAGAGTTCAGTGCAGGTAGCTTCAGCACTGGTATGGCCATGTGTCATTTCTCCTAGACATTCTGCCTTCGAGATAATGGAAAGGGCTTTCTCTCTACCCAAAGAGAGGCCATCCTTACCCTTTTCATATCCAATCCTTCTTCCTCCATAGAATTTAAGCTCTGAGCCTCTCATTTCTATTCCACCAGAATAGCCATCTCATACTAGCCTTCAGACAGTCCTCACTCAGGAGTCCCCACACGCTTCTGTTACTCCACCAGGCCACCCCAGTGATGAGGTTGCTAGGAAGAGGACAAGCAAAAGGAGACATCTAGATTCCCCATAGGAATCTATCACTGAAGCCACAGACTTCAATGAAGGTGAGGGGTCCCCCAGAGCACCTAATTATATCTTCTTTGAAGAGATCCTGGAACTTCTTCAACAGAGAGGTGGATGGACTTCCGAAACCCTTTCCCTAGAGGAGTCAGTATTTCTGGAGGCTTTCAGGGCTGGCCTGGCTACATCATGGGTGGTCCCTCTGTCCGATGAGTTGATTGACTGTATCTCACGCCAAGTATGGAAGAAGCCAGAAACAACAGAAGCCATACGTAAGAGGTCAGATAAATTTTTAGCCCCACCGAAAGTTAGGCTCCGTTGGAGCAAGGGAGTCCCAGTTGATGCAATGGGTGGTGGTGGCAACCACTAAGAAGGAGGTTGCAGTACAGAGCTCATCTGTCTATTCCCTAATAGGGAGTCTATGGCCTTAAACAGATTTGGCAAGCACATTTATGCCTTGGCGACTTTGCTCTTCAGTAGCTGAATTAGTTAGCACACTCTTACCAGGTTACAAAGGGATTTGTCCAAGTAGCTTTCCAAATCTCTTTCTGGGCCCATGTCTGTGGAGGAACAGAAAAAAGTTTCTTCACAACTGGCCATCCTTCAGTCTATTTCCAACATGTCCATATTGCTGATCTCTCATGCAGTCAAAGGTACTTCTAGACCTGTGGGTTCTGGCATTGCAGTCAGGAGACACTCTTGGCACCTTTGTGATTTTGATTTTGTGAGCCCTTGAGTCTTTCAGGACACTGATGGCAGCAGCAAACTCTCTAGTCTTGGGCTTATTTCATATGGCCTCTGCTATGGATAGTCTCTCTCTGTCTCTGTTCTGGTCTTTCAGCCAGGCACCATCTCAGTCAATTTCCAAAGTTTGCAAGGAATATATTTGTTTTCCCAATGCAGTAGCCACAGTCACCATGGACACCTCTCAAATTGGGTGTGTGGGGGGCATTTCTTGGGAAGGTCAGTCTAAGGTGGATGGTCCCCAGAAGAGGCCATTTTGCACATCAGTTTCTTGGAAATGAGAGCATCAATACTAGCACTGCAGGTTTTTCAAGATGTTCTCCCCTCCTGGATGATTGTGATACAGACAGACAATGTGTCAGTAGTTTGGTATATCAGTAAACAGTACAGAGGGAGATCTTTACTCATATACCAGGGAAAACCAACGTGCTTCCAGACAAACTAAGCAGGTCCATTTTGATGCCTCATGGGTGGTCTCTCAATCAAAGAGTGGTAGAAATGATCTTCAGTCGATGGGGCTCCATCTACAACAAGTGCAGCGGGTTCCTTTGTCCTGGTCTCTCTAAAGGGGGAGTCACCAAGAGATGCTCTCTACCTCACAGTTGTCCCTCTGGTCTCCTTTATGGTTATCCAGTGTTACCCCTCATCCCCAAATTTCTGCAGAAAGTACAGAAAGTATAGCACCAGTTTTGACCTTGTTGCACTTTTTTGTTTGACCTTTTCAGTTTCCCCTCTCTTTTCATTCCCCCATCTTATAGACCCTTACACCTTCACCTCCTGACCTAGACCTACACCTTCAACAGCATCTGCACCCCAACATCAACAGCACAAGTTCAGATTCAGGATTTCCAGTTTCAATGAGTTCCAAACAGTCCAGGCTTTCCTGCCTAGTCCTGCTATATTCTTTAATCTTCTTTAAATAAATCTAAAAAAAAAATTAAAAAAATAAATGGAAAAGTTTCTTAGTTTGGGCTCTTCAGTGACATCTTAACCCTTTCTTTCCTTTCCTATCCTCCGATTTTTCAATTTTCAATTTCGAGCTTCCATTTTATGGGGGTGGTTTAGCCATTTTTTATTTTTCAGTTAGCAGCAAAATTTTTTTTTTGGCTCTGTGAAAATCGCTTTAAGCCCCTTTTGGATTGAATATTCTGTTACAAGCTCTTACATTACCTCCATTTGAGCCTTCGGCTAAGATTGACCTTAAGTACTTGCTCTGGAAAACTATTTTACTGGTTATCACTTCTGAGTCAATGGTTTCCTCTCCAGTCCAGCTGGTGAAATTTTGAATTTTTGAGGCAATGTTACAACTGTCTCATGTACATGGACAACCCCTCCAAACTCAGGTTCAATATATGTATGAGAGATGCAACTATTTACCAAAAAGTGGGCTGGAGTCTCTCTCATCAAGTGTGACACAAACACCAGTCCAGGAAGGGAGAGAACAACACACAAACACACCAGTATCATAGTCCCACCACATCAGCACCACCAAACACATAAAACACATAAACATACAAAAACATACTAAATAAAATCTATAAAAAATACTAAGCAGCAGACACCTCCAAAGCAAGCATCAAGCAAAAAAAAAAAAAACAACAAAACAGCACAACACAACACTCAGTGTGCACAGCCAAGCAGCCAAGCAGCCACAGCCCTTAAGCACACACACTTTGTAATAGGTGACTCTATGACTAGACACACTGACACACTGACCAGGCTGCTGCTCAAGAAGGTCGTAGAAGTGAGAGGGTGAGCTGCCTGTCAGGTGCTAGGATCCGCCATACTCACTCCAAACCAAGCAAATCCAAATATGACTCATTATTTCCCATGACTTGTGATTGTGCTGGTGTGAATGACCTGAACATACCTCCGAAGCACATAGAAGAGACATAGAGGACTGAGAGCCAGCGGCCAGGCATGACCCTGACCTTGAAACTGACCTGCCTGACACCCTAGAATGATACCACAGGTACAAAATGATAAAATGATCGAACTAACAACTTTTTAACATTAACAGACGCCATGTCATTCATGGTCAGATGTCCCATGACATACCTGTCACCAATGGGCTTTTGGATATTGGCAAAGGCTCTTGCCACCCCATAGTTCCTTTTTTAGGCAAGGCTCAAAGTCAAACCCACCCCCATAGACAGCACAAGGAACAAGAAACTAAGGGTAATGCTGCTAAATGCCAGAAGTCTTAACCTCAAGATGCACGCAGTGAAGCTCTCCTCAGTATGGAGAACATCGATATCTGTGCAGTGACAGAAACCTGGTTCAAGGCTCCAGAGAGCACCCCAGCACTACCAGGCTATACCTCATATCATGCTTTTCGGCCCCAAAACCCGGACCGAACCAAAAAGGAGGGGGAGTTTCCATATTTATCAAGGATATCCACACCTCCAGGTTAGTGGCATTGCACGAAGTATCGGAGACCATCCATGTGCAAGTAACAGTGGGCAAGACTGCTTTTCAGTTTATAGCATCCTACAGACCACCCTCTCAAAGTCAGGAATCCCACTCTGCTTTCCTGAAAACATTGGAGAACATGAAGATCTCTCTGAACACCATTATATTGGGCGACTTCAACTACCCAAACATTGACTGGGAGCACTGCTCAAGCCCCAGCACCTTAGCCCAAAGGTTCCTGGAAATTATAAACTCAAATGCTATGGAACAACTAGTCACCACTCCCACAAGAGGGGACAACATACTAGACCTGATCATTACCAAAATGGGGACTCTATGCTCCACACCAGAAGTAGATTCCTCATTGGTAAGATCAGAGCATAAATTAATTTCACTGGATGTCCACATCCCGACCCCACCCCCAGCCCAGAAAACCACAGTGAAAAACTTCTCAAAAGCGAACTTCTCACTTCTCAAAACTGAAGTGGAATCCTTCAAGGCCCCAGGGCCAGTGGTAACTATGGCCCAAACTGCAGAATCCTATATAAATGCATTCTACGGACATCTCCAGGAATGCATGGATCATGCTATCCCAAACAAAACCAAGACTCAATCATCCAAAGGCAGGCGTCCAGTCTGGTGGACCCCTGCCATAAATAAACTGTACAACAGAAGGAGGAAGCTACTACATGATAGAGCAAAATCCCTAATAGGGAAGGCATCTCTGATCAGTACTAGCAAAAAATTACGATCCCTCATAAAAATCCTCCAAGGCCAGCTTTGAGAGAAAAATTGCACAGGACACCAAAGACAATCATAAGGCTTTTTTCAGTTATGTTAGAAACCTGGGATGCAACTCCCAGACTTGTTCTGAGTTGATTCTAAACGACAAAAAATACACTGAACCCACAGACATTGCCAATATCCTGGCAGACAGGTTCAGTGCAAACTTCTCCACCCCCCCCCCTCCAAAAGAGCAAGTATCTATCCCAGCAGAGGGCTGCCTCCCAAACATCTCTGATGCTCAGGTGAAGGCTGCCCTCTCCAAAGCAAAAAACACTGCTTCCATGGGACCAGATGGCGTCCCAGGTTACGTCCTACATGAACTCCAAGAGGAACTAATCCCTCAAATAAAACAGCTATACAATTTCAGCCTCACTACAGGATATGTGCCCACAGAATGGCATACAGCAACAGTGGTCCCACTCCACAAAGGTGGAGCCTCTACGGACCCTGGAAATTATCACCCCATAAGCCTGACTAGCTTAGTCTGCAAGGCTATGGAGAGGATCATCATGGAGCTCATAAACAAAGATATTGGGGACCTACAGACACTAGATCCTACCCAGTTCGGCTTTGTCAAGGGCAGACCCTGCCTTTTGAACCTGGTTGACTTCTTTGAAACAGTCACCAAAGCCATAGATGAAGGGAAGGTAGTCCACACAGCCTATCTGGACCTTGCAAAGGCATTTGACACAATACCCCACTCGGGCATCATAGATAATCTATCCAGCTTAAATATAAACCCCTATGTCACAAGATGGATCGCAAACTGGCTCAAAGACAGAACCCACAGAGTGAGAGTTGCTGAAGCTATGTCAGACTCAAAACCAGTCACAAGTGGCATCCCACAGGGTTCTGTCCTGGGACCACTCTTGTTCGGTATATACTTTTCTGAGGTACAGGCAAACGTGGGAGGACTATGGCTCACCAAGTTCGCAGACGACTGCAAACTGGGCGCCATAATCAACTCTCCAGCTGACACAAACATCCTTCAAAAAGGTCTCACAGAGACAGATAACTGGTGCCAGCGCCATGGTTTAAAGCTAAATGCCAAAAAATGTATAGTCATACCCTTTGGCAAAAACAATGTGCCCACAAATTACCACATAGGCAGAAACCCATTAAGTACAGAGAAAGTTATTAGGGACCTGGGGACCCAAGTTGATAGCAATCTCTCCTTTGAAAACCACATTGTCAAAGTGGTTAGAAAGACCTTCTACATAGCCCACCTCATCACGAAGGGTTTCACATCTAGATCAAGAGAGGTAATCGTGCCCCTTTATTCATCCCACATCAGGCCCATCATAGAAAACAATGCCCCTTTTGGGATGTACCTTACCTGACACCTGCAGCAATTAGAAAGACCTCAAAAGTATTTCACCAAGAGGATCAAGGGTCTCAAACAGATGCCATATGCTGCTCGGTTAAAAAAACTCCAGCTCTACTCAGTTGCATACCGCCTACTTCGAGGCGAGCTATGCCTGACATACAAAGCTATGTCAAATCCAGAATTAATGGACATGCTCCACCTCAGTAAATCTAAATCCCTTAGAGCCACACGCTCGAGGGACTTGAACCTCAGCACAGAAATAAATAGAACTTGCTGGAGGGACAGGTTCATAACCCAGAGGCTCCCTTCACTCTGGAATAGAATTCCAGTTCATGTGAGGCAGAGCACCTTACTGAATCTCTTCAAGAAGAATCTCGATAGGTGGATGGGGGATTGTAGGTTTGTCCCAGGGATTACTCCTGTGTCACTATTAGACAGAGGCACAGTAAACTAAACCTTAAAGGAAAACAATGGGATATAAAATCCAATAGCTCTATCTGCTGTTTTCTTAAGTCCCCCTTATGTGTTACAGGCAAAAAAAAAATAACTGCTGCATTAAAATAAAATGATCTAAACTGTTTTACTGATGAGCTTCCTAATTCTCCGTACTATTTTCGTTTCCGTTTTAAAACCAAAATTAAAAATGTCTAATCGTCTCTAAAATAATGTCGTCACATCTGCCATAGCTCCTCAAGTAACTCCTGGGTGGTTTCCTCCCCCAAACTGACATATACTATGCCTTATTTGCATGCTGCATATAAGCCCCTGTGATCCTCCCACATGTGATGTCATCACTGCCTTGGCCAGCCCACAATTCCACGAATAAAACTGAGTGGCTGCTGTGTGGAACTTCTTTTCATTCAAAGTGAATCCTATCGGCTCCATTTTCTGAGAAGGACCAGCTTGTTGTTTGTATTGTCGAGCGTTGGAAGAACTCATATTTAAGGTGTTATCTGTGTAATTTTATAGTTTGTGTGCCCCTAGCACTGATATTTTGTCCATTTTTTTACTGTATCTAATGCTTATAAGTCTGTAGGGCTTTTTTAAATTAGTATTATTGATGAGTCGTTAGTTTATTGTTTTCTACTTTTGCTGGCCTTTGAGATTTGTGTGCTCCATTCGGTTTTGTTTGTACAGTCGGCATCTTTAATTTAGAGTCTGAAGCTAGGGGCATGCTACAATGTTGTATTTATTTTGTTATAGCTAAGTTTTTTTAATGAACGCCGAAACCACGTTGTCTTCAATTGCTCGTTGTTGTTGTATATGGCATTTTCTGATCGGCGCGTGTTTATTGAAGGGCTGTATAATCTGTAATGCTGAAGCTAGTTTTGTGTTGTATTAATTTATGCGCTTAGTGGTGGTTTGTCAGATGCACGTTTGAAAGACCATTTAGTAGTAAAACGTGTCCGAATAACTGTTTATGCACTAGCATGATATTTTCTGATGCATACGACGTCTGAAACTTAAATGTGTGCTGCTATTTTCTAACTTCAGTCCTCAATCATTTGTCAGAAAATGGTAAGTTTTATGAGAAACGGCCCAAAAAGATTAATCTGTAGAGTTTGGTGTTTTTACTGTGGAATTTCGAAGTGGTGGGCAGTGGTTCCTTGAATAACTTCCGTTTTATGTAAAATGGTTCAACGTATTTGGAAATTGAAACGTTTATTTTCATTGTACCTTTTCATAAACATCATCGAATGTGTCGTTCAGAAATTTGAACGTGTTTTGAGAGTTTCTCCTTCCTAGTTTATTGCATAACTTTGTTATACCCAAAACCGGAGTTTTTCTAACAGACGCCTGCATGCATGGCCAGTTTTATGCTGCCATCACATTGGTTGCAACTGTAGCATGTTCTTTGCGAAGAAGGCTATTTTCAGATTATAGCCCTACATTTTAGGTAGACTTTGCCATTTTCTGTGTGTGTCTGTGTGTGAGTGAGTGCAAGCAAGGGGGCAAGTCTGTGTGTGTGTGTGTGTGTCTGTGTGTGAGTGAGTGCAAGCAAGGGGGCTAGTCTGTGTGTGTGTGTGTCTGTGTGAGTGAGTGCAAGCAAGGGGGCTAGTCTGTGTGTGTGTGTGTCTGTGTGAGTGAGTGCAAGCAAGGGGGTTAGTCTGTGTGTGTGTGTCTGTGTGCGTGAGTGCAAGCAAGGGGGCTAGTCTGTGTGTGTGTGTGTGTGAGTGAATGCAAGCAAGTGGGCTAGTGTCTGTGTGTGTGTGAGTGAGTGCAAGCAAGGTGGCTAGTGTCTGTATGTGTGAGTAAGTGCAAGCAAGGGGGCTAGTGTCTGTGTGAGTGAGTGCAAGCAAGGGGGCTAGTGTCTGTGTGTGTGAGTGAGTGCAAGCAAGGGGGGCTAGTGTCTGTGTGTGTGAGTGAGTGCAAGCAAGGGGGCTAGTGTCTGTGTGTGTGAGTGCAAGCAAGGGGGCTAGTGTCTGTGTGTGTGAGTGAGTGCAAGCAAGGGGGCTAGTGTCTGTGTGAGTGAGTGCAAGCAAGGGGGCTAGTGTCTGTGTGTGTGAGTGAGTGCAAGCAAGGGGGCTAGTGTCTGTGTGTGTGAGTGAGTGCAAGCAAGGGAGCTAGTGTCTGTGTGTGTGTGAGTGAGTGCAAGCAAGGGGGCTAGTGTCTGTGTGTGTGTGAGTGAGTGAAAGCAAGGGGGCTAGTGTCTGTGTGTGTGAGTGAGTGCAAGCAAGGGGGCTAGTGTCTGTGTGTGTGAGTGAGTGCAAGCAAGGGGGCTAGTGTCTGTGTGTGTGAGTGAGTGCAAGCAAGGGGGGTAGTGTCTGTGTGTGTGTGTGTGTGTGTGTGTGTGTGTGTGTGTGTGTGTGTGTGTGTGTGTGTGTGTGTGTGTGTGTGTGAGTGCAAGCAAGGGGGCTAGTGTCTGTGTGTGTGTGTAAGTGAGTGCAAGCAAGGGGGTAGTGTGTGTGTGTGTGTGAGTGAGTGCAAGCAAGGGGGCTAGTGTCTGTGTGTGTGTGTGTGTGAGTGAGTGCAAGCAAGGGGGCTAGTGTCTGTGTGTGAGTGAGTGCAAGCAAGGGGGCTAGTGTCTGTGTGTGTGAGTGAGTGCAAGCAAGGGGGCTGGTGTCTGTGTGTGTGTGTGTGTGAGTGAGTGCAAGCAAGGGGGCTAGTGTCTGTGTGTGTGAGTGTGAGTGAGTGCAAGCAAGGGGGCTAGTGTCTGTGTGTGTGTGTGTGTGTGTGTGTGTGTGTGTGTGTGTGTGTGTGTGTGTGTGAGTGAGTGCAAGCAAGGGGGCTAGTGTCTGTGTGTGTGTGTGTGTGTGTGTGTGTGTGTGTGTGTGTGTGTGCAAGCAAGGGGGCTAGTGTCTGTGTGTGTGTGTGAGTGAGTGCAAGCAAGGGGGCTAGTGTCTGTGTGTGTGTGTGAGTGAGTGCAAGCAAGGGGTCTAGTGTCTGTGTGTGAGTGAGTGCAAGCAAGGGGGCTAGTGTGTGTGTGTGTGTGTGTGTGTGTGACTGCAACCAAGGGGGCTAGTGTGTGTGTGTGTGTGTGTGTGTGTGTGTGTGTGTGTGTGTGTGACTGCAACCAAGGGGGCTAGTGTGTGTGTGACTGCAACCAAGGGGGCTAGTGTGTGTTTGTGTGACTGCAACCAAGGGGGCTAGTGTGTGTGTGTCTCACTGCAACCAAGGGGGCTAGTGTGTGTGTGTGTGTGTGTGTGTGTGTGTGTGTGTGTGTCACTGCAACCAAGGGGCTAGTGTGTGTGTGTGTGTGACTGCAACCAAGGGGGCTAGTGTGTGTGTGTGTGTGTGTGTGTGTGTGTGTGTGTGTGACTGCAACCAAGGGGGCTAGTGTGTGTGTGTGTGTGTGTGTGTGTGTGTGTGTGTGTGTGTGTGTGTGTGTGTGTGTTGAAATGTGGGTTAGAGAACAAGTCGCTGGCGTTATATTCAAGTTCTCCGGCAGTCTCTTTCTCGATTGCATAGATAACAATATCTTAAACGTTTTCAGCAGTGCTGATGTCTATACATTCCTGTAAGTAGCTGTTTACAATTTTGTTTTACACCAAAATGGCCCGAAGGAGAGCTGCTATGCTGGTTGATTTCAAGTTTTTTTTTTTACCATAAAAACACAATTTTATTGGAACACCAAGTTCATTGTGGTGAAAAGAGCATTTGCTTGATAATATTTCAGCTTCAAGTTGTAGTAAAAGTACTGTAGTTTCCTACTGTTTGTCTGTATTTGGCAAGAATTGATGTGCTTTTTGGAAGGGCAACTTTTGATTACCTGTACTAATGGAAATTTCCTACATGATGTTGTCTTGGGGAGGGGGGGGCACAGTGGCACAACAGATGGTGTTGTCAGCTCACAGCAACAGGTTCACTTGTTCGATTATTGGCTGAGGTGCTTTCTGTATGGAGTCTGTGTGTCCTGCCTGTGGTAGTGTGGGTTTCCTCCAGGTGCTCAGGTTTCCTCCCACATTAAAAGATATGCAGCAGTAGGTGGATTGGATGCTCCTAATTGGCCATAGTTTGTGTGTGTGTGTGTGTGTGTGGCATGGAAGAACCACTGCAGCAGCGTTAGCCACCTGGCCTTGTAGACCTTTGCTCTAGATGATTGTCACTGTTGAAGTGACACCCTGACCCCATGTGCAAAAATTGGAAAAATGGGAGATGGCTAGTGTGTGTGTGTGTGTGTGTGTGTGTGTGTGTGTGTGTGTGTGAGTGAGTGCAAGCAAGGGGGCTAGTGTGTGTGTGTGTGTGTCTGTTTGTGAGTGAGTGCAAGCAAGGCGGGGCTAGTGTGTTTCTGTCTGTGTGTGAGTGAGTGCAAGCAAGGGGGCTAGTGTGATGCAGAACACAGTCTTCTGTTCCCTACTTGCCCTGCAAACTTTATGGATGGTATCAGATTTGATGTAGTATCAGATGTGACTTGGTAGCATTGGAACAGGAATATTTTATGTTTGCACCTAGTGACGCTCACGTAGGGGGTATCACTTGTTTGGGGTATAGTAGCACATGCTACATAGTCAGTCACACCACTGGTGTGCACAGCAATGGATTTGTCTTCAGGAACACACACTCCCTCCCCAACTATTTTCCTGTCCCTTTTTGAGCTTTTCACTGGCCAGTAAACTGGACAAAAAGACACGACAGAGAGAGAAAAATGCTGCCATGGTGCATAGTGAGGAAGAGGAGGCGAGGAAGGAAAGACACAACCCGGGAAGGATTTATGTGTGTATTTTTTATTTGCCAAGCATGAATTAAAACCTGTGACTTTAGTCCTGAGCCTTTCTAATGTTTATCTTTCTTACAGGTTTATCATTTAGCTCTACTTAAATATCCATTTATCTAGCCACGATAATCCTGGTGTGTGGCAACCTCTTGATTCCTGTGTAATCTTTTGTTATAGCTGTGCAGGGTATCCATATGGAGCACTGCATTTTGTTTCTTTTAGCTTTTACATCAGTTCATTTATTTGGTAGCACTTCAAAGATGCTGCATACGTTATTTTTTTGTGATACAGTTGCATTAGTTTGTCCTTGAGTACCTTAACTGTCATCCCTGTTTTGTGTATTTATTATTCAAAGTAGACTGTAAGATACAGCCTGTCATTTATTTGTAAATGCTGCATTAATTACATGTCTGTGGATGGCTGTAATATATTGCACCGTCGTGTTTGTCTAGCAGGCCCTGCACTGCAGCTAGTTCAGACAGAAGAGAGTTGCTAGATTTCAGAATGTTGGCCCATCTGATTTCTGCAGTAGACACTCTGCACAACACAAAATAAGGAACTTGCACTTTCTACTCAAAGTTCACATTTAAGTGTTTGTTTGGTAAACAATTTATAAACCAAACTCTGTACATTGTAAATTCCAATCACAAGACAGATGGTAGGGACTGTTACTAAATAGGATACAATGCAGACCACTGTATCTCATGTAAGTTGTCTGCTGCTCAGTAACCACCTCTACATACTTCCTCCATGCATAGTCTGTTTTTGGAACAGATGGCTAGCTAGGTGACGAGATAGACATACCAGACATGTGGATCAATTCCCCCCCCCCATGGTGTGGTATTTTTATTCAAGTATAAATGTAAATGCATAAAACAGATGGGTACATGAATGCATGGAGGACATGCAGACTACGCACAGAAGGCACCCCAGGCGAGAATCTAACTTGAGAACCTCTGGCTGTGAGGCAACAACACTACTGCTGCACCACAGCCATCCACAGAGATCTAATTTAGTTAGGAAATAGTTAACTTTAATGGAAAATGTACTCTTTGGATGCATATGCCCAATGACAGGAATAATTTCTGGTATACATTTTTGTTATATGCACTTGTTAAGCAGCACGTTCTAAAGACACATGAGAGCAATAATTGCAAGTTGTCAGTTCTTGTAAAACATTTAACAGACCTATGAAATGGGGAATAAGGATTATTAACATAAGAAACATTTCCAGATGCATGAAATTTAATGCGTCAGTCAGTGACTAAAGCACACAACATGGCATTTAGCCTGGGTTGTGGTTACATTTGCATATGATATCTTGAGGAAGATGCCTTTTTTATGATGATTTTTGAAGGTTTTAAGATTAGCAGCTAATCTAATGTTATCTGGAATTAATTTCCATCAGGCATGTGCAAGTTTGAATGAAAGTTCATGGAGTCCTAAGGGGATATTTCTAACTGAATGTAGGGAAATGTGGTTAGGACACTGGGCAGAATACCGATATGTATATCTATATATAATATATCTCTCTCTCTCCATCTCTCTCTCTCTCTCCATCTCTCTCTCTCTCTCCATCTCTCTCTCTCCATCTCTCTCTCTCTTTTTCCATCTCTCTCTCTCTCTCCATCTCTCTCTCCATCTCTCTCTCTCCATCTCTCTCTCTCTCTCTCCATCTCTCTCTCTCTCCCTCCCTCCCTCCATCTCTGTCTCTCTCTCTCTCCCTCCCTCCATCTCTCTCTCTCCCCCATCTCTGTCTCTCTCTCTCTCTCTCCCTCCATCTGTCTCTCTCTCCCTCCATCTGTCTCTCCCTCCCTCCCTCCATCTCTCTCTATCCCTCCATCTCTCTCTATCCCTCCATCTCTCTCTATCCCTCCCTCCCTCCATTTCTCTCTCTCTCTCCCTCCCTCTCTCCATCCATCCATCCATCTCTGGTTCATATGTAGGTACTAGGCTATCGGCCCTGTGGCTTATACAAGCTCAGCCAAAGGTACCCTGCCTTTTTCCACCCAAGAAAATAATTTTCCTGTGCCACGGTCAAGCAGAGTCACAGAGGTGATCCCGGGGTGAATTTCCTATTTCCCATCCACTCATCAAGATTCTCTCTTGAAGAGAGTCATTGAGGGACTTGACCTTACCTGCACTGGGATTTTATTCCAGAGTGAAGGGAGCCTCTGTGTTATGAATCTGTCCCTCCAGCATGTCCTATTTCAGTGCTGAGGTTCAAGTCTCTTGAGCGCGTAGCTCGATGGGATTTGGATTTTCAGAGGTGCAGCATGTCCATTAATTCCGGGTTGGACATGGATTTATACGTCATGCACAGATCGCGTCTTAACAGGCGGCATGCCATGTACTAGAGCTGGAGTTTCTTTTAACCAGGCAGCATATGGCATCTGTTTGAGCCCTTTGATCCTCTTGGTGAGGTGCTTTTGGGGTCTTTCCAGTTGCTGCAGGTGTCTGGTAAGGTACATACCAAAAGTGGCAATGTACTCGGTTATGAGCCTGATGAGGGATGACTGATTGATTTGTGGTCACTTTTATTTTATTTTTTCCAAAGGGGAGGGCGATGTACTTTTTGGCTTTTAGCTTGAGGACATGGCTCTGGCACCAGTTGTCTGCTTCTACGAGGGGCCTTTTGGAGGATGCTTGTGTCTGCTGGAGAGTCAATTATGGCACCCATTTTGCAGTCATCTGTAAACTTAGTCAGTCACAGTCCTTCCGTGTTGGCCTGTACCTGCGAGAAATATATGCCAAACAAGAGTGCTCCCAGCAATGTGGGAATTGACACTTTTGCACATTGTAAACCAAAAGCCAGCTAATCTTGTATGTCTGAGGGATCAGTTGACTTCTGGTACATTTTTTAAAATTAAATGGTATATGATTGCTATAGATTTGTAAGGTCCATTAAAATAAACTGTTTCATAGATGATGGATCTTCATTACGCTGCAGTCTTAATGTATACAGGGGTTATATTTATAGAGATAAATGGATAGAGCGCAGACTTTGTAAATTGAGATACTGTAAAGCAAAAAATGTAGTAAGACCATGCATACTAAGCGGTGAAATTCTGAGTAAACCAATATATGGTGAAGTATATGTAGTTGACCATTGCTGGAACTGTGAAGTCCAGCCAAATAAGTTGACTAATCTCACTATTAAGAAGAGCCCTACTGATTAAGTACAGTAACGGCTACAAAAAGAGGATAATTTTGCAGTGACCATGCGTAGACAGTAACAGCATGTTATTGCATAAGACGATGTCTGGCACAATTAAAGTGCAACAAATTACAACTGGTATGCATAACTTTTTTTTTAATATTGACTCAAAGCATGTGGGTGCTGTCATGCAGGTCTGAAATTATTTGTTTATAGTGTATCATCTGTTAGCTATTTAAACAGGAAGGGAAAATAAGTGGCAGACTGATGCTTTGCAAAGCAGGGAACTATTGCCAGTGCTATGTTGCTTGGTTTTAAATTTGACAGGAGTAGTGCAACAAAAAAGTCTCCCACTGTAAGGAGGAAAAGGCAGACTAGCAAACAATACATTGGTCTGGTCACCTGCTGTGATGAGCTGTCAATCACATGCAGATAATGGCTCAAATTACCCTTGGCTCTTTGACAGCTAGGGAAGGTAGGTGTGAAGTGGGAGGGGAGATTCCTTGAAGAGCTAGATTCCAGCCTTCACAAAAGAAAGCAATTTAGCATTTCTAAGGTGAAAGAGCTAGAAAATGCACTTTTGTGTTCTGTGCTGTAGCATTTGCACTGCTTGTGTTTCAAGTGGTCATTGAAAAAGGATAACAATTTAACCAAAAGTAGTGGATTTGAAGACTGCAGTGAATGCCTGTTAAGTCAATGAAGTCACGGCAACTTAAGGGAAAAAGTGGCAGATCTAATGCAATTTTTGGGAGACAAATAATGCATTCTGGGATACTTGAGGCAGAGTAAACAGTCTGAATTTTTTCAATATGCCAGACCCCATGTGGTCAGAGTCAGAAATTGCATCTAAAAATATCTAAAAAGCTCAAAATAGTCTGAGTGCTGTAAAAATGTAGGAAACATCAAACCATGATGAAATTAATATGTTTTTTTGAGTCTGAGGGCGCGGTTGTCCTTTAAAAAGGGCACAGTATACTCAAATCAAGGGGTGGCGTAAGCCATACAGAATCGGGCTAGGCTTATAATTGCCCCAGGGCAGATAGCCTAGTATGAACCTATGAACCTATAGATGACTATCTGAATTCCAAGCCCTCTCCCCAAGATCACCATACTTGACCTTCCATAAGGATGGGGTTTCATTGCTCTTGAACTCATCTTTTTTACGTAAGGTGGCATGTGAATCCAACATAAATCGTCATCCATTTACCTGTGTTCTTTCAAAAAATTCTCAAACAAAGAGAATACATGCTGCATCTTTTGGATGTACATAATTGGCTTAAATTTTGTCTGCACAGAACCCAAGATTTCAGGAAAACTGACCAGTTATTTGCATCCTTCTCCAAGAATAAATTGGATAAAGCAGTATCTAAAGTAATCCTGGCTTAAATGGTTGACTGATTGTATATCCTTTGTTTATAAAGAATGAGGTTCATATTTAAGCCCCCCCAAAGAACATTCCACAAGGTCCTTAGCCACTTCGTCTGCCCTTTGGTCAAGAGCATCCGTACATGATGTTTGTGCAACTGCCACTTGGTCCAATGCTCGTACTTTTATCACCCATTACAAGATAAGACATATTTTTCAGAAATAGGGCAGCATTTGGTTCCTCTGTATTCTGCAGTAGCCTTCCATGTGGACCACCCAAGGTTCATCTAGGTGGGGACTGTGCCCCATCAGTTGAGGAATAAATGAAAATGACAACATCAGATACAAAAGCTACTTATTCACCATAACAAAGCATCTGTGTTGTCCATTTTCACTCTTCCTCAACTCCCCACCCTCCAGCCCCCTTCCTTTTCTTTCTAGCGAGACCTAAGGGATGTCCCTTAGGGAACCCACCTGTTACTTGTTTGGGCTACAGCCTTTTTGTAACCCTTTCTCTTGCCTTTTCATAATGATATAGTGTCATATGTGTTAATGCTGGGGCAGCAAACTCTATCTGAAGTATACCAAGATGGTAGGGCATTGTGGGTAAAGGGATGAGCTAGACAGCTGGATCCGTGAGGCTAGTGTAAGTGGCTGACTCGGATCGGAGACCCATCAGTTGAGGAAGAATGGCAACACAGATGCATTGTTATGGTGAGTTTATAATTTTTGTTTTTCATATAATGAAGACTTTTCTCACCTAAACCTATATGATCCTTTTACTACGAAGTTTAGTTATCAATTTCCTTTAAAAAAGTGGCCATAACCATTCTAAATATTGAATTTTTACCAAGGCTGTTTGTAGAGTGGCAACAGTGCTACTTTGTTGGATAAAGTTAAGAATGCTATGTAATGTTTTACACTTGTGGAATATTCTAAGAAGTTTATTCATTCTCTAAAGTATAAGATTCTTCAGTTTTTTTTCCCTTGCGTGTGCTGCTTTTGGAGTTTCTGTCTAGCATGCCTTTTTAAATAGCTTTTTTATTTTCTAAATATATATATATATATATATATATATATATATATATATATATATATACACACACACACACACACACACACACACACACACACACACAGATACATACATACATACATACATACATGCATGCACAAAATCAATTGCCTATTTAGACATCAAAATGTCACAAAACTTAATGGAATGCAATTTATACTGAAAAGTTATGGCCAATGAAGTTAAAGATTGAGCTAGTCACCAGTTTGCTTTACTTCTGGTGGAGAGAGAAGCATGCTTAGACACAATTTGTTTATTATATATCACATGCAGACATAGTAGGCCACGGTGGTGGAACGGTTAGCGTTGTCGCCTCACAGCAAGAGGTTCTCCAGTTCGATTCTCGGCTGGAGCGCCTTCTGTGTGGAGTCTACATGTCCTCTCCGCGGTTGAGTGACATTTAAAGACATGCAGGTAGGTGCATGTATGAATGGGTGTGCCTTCCTTGAAGGTTGGGCGTCGGGCTGGCACTTCAGCACCGTAAAAATCCACTGCCAATCATTAGCGAACCGGAGGTCTGCTGTAGCGACCCCTAACTGGGAAAAGCCGAAAGACATTAGTATATCACATACAGACAGAGGAAAACATAGTCCAGGTTATAGTGTTGTTTTGCAGACAGTGAGTACTTTTCATTGTTGTGGGCTATAAATCCTTTAGAAAGAAGATTTGTGCACATTCCTGTAGTGCTAGATAGTGAAGATACTTGCCAGAGTAACTAGCACCTCCAAGAAACACAGCAAAATAAACTTATGATTTTTTTTCTTTTTCTAGAAGTTTTTTGTTAATGAAGGTAGTTTGTAGTTTGTGAATCTTAATGTTATTTAATATCCTTTCTACCTCACAAGTCATTTTTTACCAGTTTCATAAGGTATTATTATATAATGTAGCCTTGGAAAAACATGATTGTACTGAGTTTTATTTAACAGATCCTAAAATTAATTGCAATCATTGTTGCAATTATTGCTCCTCACTGAAAACAAACTTTTTATATTTCCTTTTAGGCTAGTATCTGCTGACTTTCCAAAGTACCATTTTTCTCACATATTCATCGATGAGGCTGGACATGCTGTGGAGCCAGAATGTGTGATTCCCATTGCAGGTAAAAGATATGACTACCAAGAAACACTACAACCCACAGTAGATGGTGGGTTTTATAGTGTTCCAGGCACTTCCATGTTAATAACCTTGAAGTCTGTCATCAAAGAATAACTTTGGCCTGGGTTTAGAAGTCAGATGTCTTGAGGGCAAAGTCTGCAAAACTGTGACTCACCCAAGTACTAACAGCCTTGGAGTCATTTAAGAAAAGGGCACAACTCCCATGTACATCACCACTGAATTCTGTAGTCTAACTGTTGCATAAATGCTAATTCAAACACTATTTTCATTTGAAATGCCACTTTTACATTGAATTCATTTCCCAGAGATGACCTGGATCAAGTATTGCTAGCACAACTTACTTATAAGATGTTAACATCCATAGGTACTGCCTATGGTTCATCAAAGACTATAGCAACATGAGTGAAACAGTGAAGTAGTTTGCCTGATTCGCATTCTGTGGCAATAAGTGAAGACTTCATGGTTCATCTAGTTAACTTGAGGCAGGCTGATCAGGTCTCCAGTGTTAGTTACTTTCATTTCATTTCTATCTTAAAAACAAAAATTCTGCCATTTTTCTCTTCTCCCAACAGTTAGCCATCAGCTGCCACAAGATCCACTCCTTCTTTATCAGGTATACTGGACCCACCTTGGCCTCACCTGGGCTCAACCTAGCCCCTGTCTGGGGATGGTAAGGAGCTAGAGAATACTAGAACTGTGCCATACAGCTGCTTGGGAGTGAGCCCTAGCTCCCATCCCCCTCAAGGTAGCCATATTAACTCAATAACTGCTGCCCTCAGGAGGTGCATGCATGCACGGAAATGGCCAGGCTTGCACCTTGCATGGCCAGGCTTGCACCTTGTATATTGCAGGAAGCCTAGGCTATCCCTTACCAGAATAGGTGAGGCAGCATTGACTGCTCACTCCCATTCTCCCACTGCTGCCACTCTGACAGTGCTATTTCTGCTAACTGACCCATGGGTCATCTAGGATGGAGTAAGGGCTTTATTCCTCTGCACACCTGGAGCCTTTGTTGTTGAATTAAGTTTTGTTCCTGGACTGATTGCTAGACTTCTGAATTGTGTGAACAACACTTTGGGGTGCTGCTTATTGTGTGTGCTTATCTTGTCTTGTGAATACTGTTTCTCAATGAAGGGTGGCAGTCACTTGGGGGAAATGCCCTATAATCACAAAATTAGCCTAAGCATGTATTTCTTTTCTAATTTTCATGGTGTATGTATTTAATATACATGTGTATAATATATGCATCATACATAGAGTGTGCACATATTTTCTCTCTCTCTCTCCCTCTTTCTCACTATATATATATATATATATATATATATATATATATATATATATATATATATATATATATATATTGAGAGAGAGAGAGAGCGATTACCCTTTAATCTCATATATATGGTATAACTGGGTGGGTGCCTTCAGACAAGTGACTAATTTGTGAAACGATGCTGAAGTTAGATGTTCAGAGATGAGGAGAGGTGAAGAATATAACATTTGGTAGGAAATTCATTTGATGTAATCACATTTAGTCTGAAAATAGACCATAGACTTTATTTCTACTTTGAATTCATTGCATAAATGCCCCAAAACACACAAGGGAGAAAAATAAAACTGCATGCATTTTTACAGCAGGGCACGAACCCGCTGCAGCCTAAAATATTGCTTACTCCCCAAACTTGTATATGCAAGCAACATGGCCGTACCCAACTCATAGATGGGAAAACTCTCCCAAAACAGTGGAAACACTACCAGCACACACTTAATCACACCAATGGTGGTTTCCTACAGAAAACAATCACAGTTTCCTGCAATGGCAGTTAGCCAGTTGAAATACTTATAAACCAAAAAGAACATTTGCAACTTCCTAAAATACAGATAAAAAAAAAATATCAGGAACACCACTACACATTCTGCAAAATCAGCTAAACCATTTCTCAAACTTCGACCTGAAACTACAACCACAGCATTCATGCAACTAAATGTGATTCTGTCAAATGAATCCTCTACCAAATGTGATTTATGCATTTTTCTGTGCTAAAAGTGATTTACCAAATGTGTGTGTGTGTGTGTGTGTGTGTGTGTGTGTGTGTGTGTGTGTGTGTGTGTGTGTGTGTGTATATATATATATATATAGTTTCACTTCATAATCTCGAAATACTAAAATACCAAATTTTAGTATCTCGAGACTATAAAGCTGAAAGTGCATTTATGCGAAACTGCATTATATCGAATGTGGAAATGTCGAATCAGCGGTTGTGTTGGCACATTTGTGACATGCGTTGCGGTTTGTGGATTTAGCTGGGGATTCAGGTAAGTGGTGGTTTTGTAAGGGTATTGGGTAGGGATTTTAGTGTGTGTGTGTGTTTGTGTGTAGTGGTTGTTTTTTTATGTGTTTGTGTGTTTAGTACGGTCTCAGAGTAAGTATACATAGGCAGGGTAAGTATGTTTGTTATGTTGTGTTTGTGTGTGTTTTGCTTGTTGTAGTGTTATTAGGTAGGTGTATGTGTGCTTGTTTGTGTGGTGGTGTGTATGTGTATGATCGTGATTTTGAATTTCGCAGTTGTGGGTGTCGTTTTTTTGAGTTTTTAGCTTTATAGTCTCGAGATAATAAAATTCCGTATTTTAGTATTTTGAGATTATAAAGTGAAACATATATATAGTCCGTGGTGGTGCTGCGGTAGCATTGTCGCCTCACAGTAAGACGTCCTGTTCGATTCTCAGCTAGAGCGTCTTCTGTGCGGAGACATGCGTGAATGGGCGTACCTTTGTTGAAGGTTGTGCGTCACGGCTGGCAACTCTGCACGTAAAAATCTACTGCCAATCATTAGCGGACCGGAGTTCCGCTGTGGCGACCCCTAACCGGGAAAAGCCAAAAGATACAATACATATATATGTGTATATATATATATATATATATATATATATATATATGTATATATATATGTGTATGCATGTATATAATATTAATCTATGCTATATTTTATACCTAGTATATATTGTATCTATTTTATATCTTAAACTATTCATAGCATGGAAATGAAGGTTATGCTTAACAATATTCTTAGTTCTACAATCTGCATACAAATCAAAACAATTTTGTTTTCCTGATACAGGGTGTACATAGGATTCTGCCTCCACAATGTACTCACATGCTTTAATTACAACATTGTTTCGATTTGTATGCAGATTGTAGAACTAAGAATGTTGTTTACCTGGCTGTCCATCAGGACTGCAGCTCATTCTATGTAGGAAAAACTAATTGCATGCTGAAAAACAGAATTTTGAACCATTTGTCCTCTGTAAGATTAAAACATGAACATAATGCACTTTTCCAGCACATTTCTAAGTATTAAAATCATAAGTTTAAGTTTGTGATTATACAGTGTGTAAATTAAAACAAAAGGGAAGGTAATTTGATTGAGACATAGTTGAATGAAACTAAATGGATCATTGAGCTAGCAGCATACAAAACCCCAGGTTTAAATGGGGTTATACCTTTAAGACCTGCAGTAAAAAAGGAGGGTGCAATACTGAATGTTAACTGAAGAGCTATATAAAAACTGAAGTTTTATTTGAGTTTTGTATCTGAAGAAGGGCTTGGTCCCGAAGGTACTCATTCCTGTGTTTTTAATTGTGTTTTAAATAAAAGTTTTGAAGCTGCTCAGCGTGGCAGCCAGTACCTGCTTTTTTCTTCTTTCCTTTGGAATCTTTGTGAGCAGGCAGCATTTGGTGGAGAATATACAGTTCTTTTTGATTTATCCCTAAATGTCTGGATAAATTCCTCAGACCCTCTTCAGACAGATCCCTCTGGAGTAAGGGTGTGCCCAGCTGATGCCATTGTTGTGGCAGCAGCTACGATAAAGGAGCTGGCTGAGCAAAGCTCCATTGTCGATCCACCGAACAAGGAGTCCAGAGTGATGGACAGATTCAGAAAGCACATTTATGCTTCAGCTGCTTCTCACTAGTCATTCAATTTGGCACACTTTACCTGCTTGCAATGAGATTTGATCAAGGAGCCCTCAAATTTTCTTGCTGAGACCATGTCGGAAGACTATCTCAGGAAGGTCCCTCCCCAACTGACTACTGTCTCTTCTGTTGTCAATTCCTCTATGAGGTTGATCTCCCATGCAGTGGAAGGTACCTCATAAGCAGCTCGTTCAGGCATGTCTGGATGAGGCCTTGCAATTTTGCAGAACCTTTAAAGGCATCCTTTGTTAATGCCCCCTTCGGTGGCTCTTCCTTCTTTTGGCCATCAGTGAAAGAAATGCTACCCATGGCGAGCAGGAAGGAAAGACCCTGTCTGCCATAGGGATCAAGTTTTTTATCCCTCGGAGAACCTTTTCTAGAAATCAGCCAGAGGGACAAAAACTTGGCTCCAAAAGTGTTGGGAACTTTTCCAAGACTCTCATGGAGACAGTTCCTGCAGAGGCAGAAGGGGCGGTTTCAATGTTATGCATCACCCCAGAGGCAGAGGGGCTCCACAGAACCAGGGCTTCAGAGTTTCTTTTTCTGACAGACCCTATCAGCACTACTGAAGTGCTCCTGACTTTCCATCTCTGGAAGCAGTTGGTGGTCTGTCCCTGCACCTAGATACCTGGACAAATCTTACAAACAATGATTGGGTGCTAAGCATAATATCCAGAGGTTATTACATTCCCTTTTCCCTTCCTCCAGAAATCAGAAGGAAACTCCCTGATGTTCCACCCTGTCAGAGGGGAGTACGCAACTCAAGAAGTTCAAAAGCTGCTGCAAAAAAGTCATCCAAAAGGTTCCGACTGAACAAATAGGATCCGGAACTTACTCCCACTTTTTTTTTGGTGCCAGAGAAAACAGGGGACCTCAGACCAAGTCTGGATCTAAGCAGTGTTGAATCAGTATGCCAAGACATCAAAGTTCCAGATGGTTATGGTCCAGTCCATCTTACCTCTTCTATATAAGGACAATTCAATGTGCTCAGTAGATCTCCAGGATGCATATTATCACATCAAAATAGACAGGTGCTCTAGAAGTCACCTGATCATTTGGCTGGGAGACGGTCACTGTCAGTTCAGAGCACTGCCCTTTGGACTCAGCACAGCCCCCCAGATGTTTATGAAATACATGGCAGTAATAACAGCTCACCTGAGTCCAAGAGGATTCCAGATGTTTTCATAGTCAGACAATTGTCTCCTCACTGCTTCAATAATGCATCAACTACTATGAGCCAGGAATTACTTGCTTCAGATCTCTAACTCTCTAGGCATTATGATAAGTTTTGCAAAATCCATCTCGACTCCTGTACAGACAGTAGTTTATAGGGACGAGGCTGGATATCATGATCGTGGTGGCTTCATTACCTCTTCACTGCATCACATCTCTTTGAAATCAGGTGTGGGACATATACTGTGTTGTAACCCCCCCCCCCCCGGGTGTTACAAGTTCTTGGATCAGTGTCAGCTGCCATTATTCTAGTCTCTCTAGAAAGATTCTTCATGCAAACTCTCTAATGGACTCTGGTGGTGCAGTGGTCTATTTTTTAGCAGCCTCTATCTGTTCCCATCCAATTCATCCCAGTTTGCAAATGGCATATTCGTTGGTGGGTGCAGTCAGATGACCTGTTTTTGAGCAGGCCCCCCCCCCCCCATAGCCACTGTGACCTTAGAAGCTTCCCAGGTGTGGCGGGGGTGGGCATTTCAAGGGAAAGATGGTCCAGGGAACATGATCTAGCTCACTCAACTTGCAAGGCGAGGGATGACCAGACTCTCCACACTGCTAACCACAGTCTGCGCTGGGGTACAACAAGGATACACCTGAGAATTGAGGTGTGGGACTCCTGTTGCAGAAGCTGGGACATTTCTGGTCACATGAGGTAGTAAACATTTACACTTCCAGGTAGCATCATGACTTCCATGGGGAGGGTCCTGGCCAAGGTAGAGACGGGGACTTTTCTTAGGAAAGTCTTTCTCTCAAGCTCCTGACTCTGAGGGAAATGAATGGGCCAGTATGGCTCTCAACTTAGTTGCAGAAGGAATGGGTTGCAGTGCAATCATTCTAGCTGAGGTATGAATAAGCCCAGCTGTCTTACCTCAATTGGAGGAATGAGTGAGTCATTTGAGAGCTTGGCTGCGTGAGTATGAAAAAATGAGTCAAGATAAGGCTGTAACTGTTCTTCTTACTAATGCTCAAATGATGTAACCTTTTTTCCTCTGGCCCAGCTTATGGCTGAAGATAGTCTAGGTATTAGCCCAACAAACCTGTTTACGGAGAAAATAGTTAGGCAAATTGAGTGTTTAGAGGAGTAAGCTCCAGGAAAAAAAGGAGATTTTGATGGTGATAGGAATTAATGGATGCTTTTGTAACAGATTTCTGAAGGAGGAGCTTGTCATTGGGGTGGGGGACAAACTTAGAGCTCAAGAGGAATAGAAGATCTTTTTTTTAATCTTTTTATCTTAGTAAAAGATGTTGAGAGTACAAGTGATCTATTGTATCTTGTCGGCATTGTGTAGATGCAGCAGGGCATTAAATATCATTATATACATTTGTTTTAATTTCTGTAAAAATGTAAAGTAAATAAATCCAACCCTTTGTGTAAGGCCTAGTGATGGACCTCAAATGTCTACAGATACAAGTTAATGCCTAGTGAACATGTAACAAAAATAAGGCACTCAAGAAAATTACTAAGTAAGATGGCTGTGATCCTTAGATTGACACCACTCTTTGTCAGAAACAACAAAAATAAGACTAACATTTATGAAGAAAACTAAATAAGATTAAAAAATGAGCAAGGATTTGTTACATATAGTGCACCAGAAGTTGCAGAAAGATAATCAGTAGAAGTTTATAATGCTCTTGAAAGATTGATGACACTTGCAGAATGTATTCCAGGAGACAGAGGCCCTATAGGCGGATTGTGAGAACTACAACATTGGGGCTGCAGAAAGGAGGCCCAAGATGCATTATCTGGTCACTACTGTCTTGGAGGCAAAAGCTTTTAAAATGGTATGAGCAAAGAAGTAAGCAGACCTCCCCCATACGGCACTGTGCATGCCAAGGTAGTACATACCTACCCACCATTTACAAGGAAATATAATAACCTACAAGGGGAATGATTTTTAGCAGTTAACGGGACCAATATTCCTGGATTGAG
The DNA here is from genome assembly GCF_019279795.1 of Protopterus annectens. NCBI lineage: Eukaryota > Metazoa > Chordata > Ceratodontiformes > Protopteridae > Protopterus > Protopterus annectens. The sequence continues at coordinate 374,810,426 of NC_056739.1, read as the reverse complement.
AAATGAGTTTTGTCTGATGCTGGTTGTGAACCTTTGAAAGTGGTGGCTTGGAGGTCCAGCATGACTTAACATAGACTGGAAATAATCAAGGACGGACAATGAAATGTGGATGGAGACAATGGCCAGGGGGTCTAGGTCTTCTCTCCAGTGAACTCATCAAGTAGCTAAGTAGACAAAGAAGGATCAAAAGGTCCAGGAACAGAAACTGGAAATATGAGAATTCAGAAAAAGAAATGCTGATGAGAAGGGGTGCAGCATGAAGTGGAAGGAGAAAGATATTTTTTAACTTGTCTGTGAGGAGCAGGAGGAGAGAAAAGGGAAGGAAATTTGTCCCATCATGAATTTACTACAGGTAATTACACTAATGGCTGTGTGGAGGGCTGAAGTAGTAGAACAGGAGTACATGCAGTCTGGGAAGTATACCCTTTGCAAACCTACCCGGGGCAGATAGAAGTAAAATGAGGAATTGATCCATATGTCTAGTTGCAGTCAGATGAGCATCAGTAATAACACAGCCCTGAATATACTAAAAGGTAAGAAAATTCCAATTATATGTACAGCTGAAGATGGGTGTAGTATGAAAAAATAGGAACAGCACAGCACTTTAAATTTTTTCTGCATATGAAACTTGAGGGGGGGGGCTTTAAGGAGATATTGTGAGGTGTCGTCTTTTCTTCATCTGCTACTAAGCTGAATATTGTTTTTTGAGTGTACATTGTGGAGTGTGAATGAGTGGACTTTTTTTTCGAAGGGAGGCAACATTGTTTTAACCAGCACTGGAGTGACTTAGAGGTTGGATGCTTTAGGGTCTGAATAACTGAGGACCTGGGGAAAGCATGATGCCCATTGAGGAAGAGAGGAATAGAACTATTATTATGCAGTACGTTAAATCAAGCACACTGTATGTGATTTAAATATCAAATGAAAGAACAAGCAGGGCTGTTGAAGCTGAACTAAAGAGCTGGTGAAAAAGATGAAATATGTTAAGATCTGGCAATGGTGTTGGGGGGTGGTGAATGACAAAGTTCATGAGAATAAATACGCATTGAGTAAAAATAAATGTTACATACAAAATCCAAAATGGAAGAATATTTGCTGCAATGTCAAAGAATTATGAAATGTAAACTACAGACTGGAGGATATTACAATTAGAATTTTTGAGATGAAGGAAGGTAGTAGCCAGGACTATGTATCAGGGAGAAGGAAACTAGACTAGACTCTGAGAAATGAATGAAGAAAGGTGGGTTGTTGGTGTGAGGTCCCGCACTTGTCAAACAGTGTTTGAGTGAGAAGAATAGTGAAGAGGAGGTTGAGCCAAGAGTGGATGTTGCAGGGGAATGAGAGGAGATGCCTATAGAGAAGGGGAACTAAGTTGAGACATATGGCTAAAGAATCTATGGAGAAAATAAGTAAGGGGAAATGGGATGTGGTTAAAGCAGTGTGAGAGGGTCAAATGATGCAAGTAAAGGAGAGGAATGTGTGCTTTGAGAAAAACATTACAAGAGATTTCAAGGAGGAAGGCAAATGGGGAGGGGAAGAAGAGGTTAGGAAATTGATGAAAATTAGGAGTGGGGCAAGGTTTGAGAAAATGAATAGCAATAATGATAAGTGAAAGAGAATATATTCTAACCATGTTGTTGGTTGAAGGATGGAGGAGAGGGGGGTGCAGGCAAAGGAAGTTAAGAAAAGGGGGCTAAGCAGGGGGGAAGAGATAGCAGAAGCAACCAGTAAGTGAGAGGCACTTTATTAAAATAGAAGCGCTAAGGGGAGACGGTAGAGCAGTAGACACCAGGGTTGGGGGAGAATCTTAAGAAACAGAAAGTAATAAAAATCATTAACCAAATAAAAAGGGGGAAGCTGCATGAGAAGCCACGTCTTCTACTGACTTGAAGTTATTAGGAAGAATTTTTTTTAGTAAGGGAGTTTGCCTAAATGTTTAAGGGGAAGAGCAGGTGGGAATGTATAGATTCAATGGGAAAAAAAAACAGCAAAACTGAATTTAAAAGCTGGTATTTACTTAAGTTAGCTTTCAAATGTTGCACATATACTTTAAACAAAGTTGCACGTTTAAAATTTTAAATCCTTGAAAATGAATTACTTGTAGCTTGTTGAAATTTAAGTCAGCAAATATCTGAGTTTATACCTCCAAAGTTATAAAAAAGCAAAAAATAAGCAGAATGCTCAAGATTAGGGATGATTTTTGAACACTCGTGCTATTAACTTAAAAGTTCTCAGTTTGCAATTGTAGGAGGGATGAAGCAAAACTTTATTTTTGAACAACTTTATTAAATTATCAATTAAGACATAGGCGAATACAGATGAAGAGAAAAAACATATTAACATTGTTTTCCATTTACATACATTATACATCACATATGTTTTCTTTCTTTATCAGTTCAGCATTGCATAAATTATTCAGTTTCAAATTTCCCTTAAACCTTGCCGCCTCCTGAACATCTGCATGTATTGTTCCCACAATTTCCATTTATTTCTATATGATTTGTTCCTTCAGTTTTCTAAATATCCCCTCTTCCATTTCTTTTATCTCTTTACGATATTTAGTACTTATAATACAGTTGATTTAGACTGTGATTTCCACTTTCTAGTAATATTGTTGTAAAACTTCGAAAACAAACTATGGACATCCCTCCAAAATCTGGACAGTTGAGAGGTATTATACTTTTATACTCCATTGTGGAATTCAGCCCTATTCAGAAGCATTATGCTCCCTAAAATGCACTGTTTAACTTCACAAATCCACTGCATATTTCTTTTTTCTGTTCTTTACATTTAACTGTAGAATGTAGAACAACTAGTATTTAAATTTCAAGTTCTGTATCATTTAAAATAAAAGTAATCTGTATTGTGATTATTGTAATTTACTGTTAAAGAAATTAAATTATTGTACTGTGTGGATGTCTGCAAAGGTTATGGCACTGAAGTTTAGTGTCAAACCTGTGCAAAGTTGTACACATGAAGATGTTTGGGCAACTGTGCGACTCATTTTCAATTATTTTACTAGGTCTTTAATCGTAATGACTTTTTAAAGGCATTATTCATGTGCTTTATACATTTGAGCGTGAAGAATATGCTATTTTTTTAAAGATAGCTAATCTGTCAATGTTTGTATTAAGTTCTGCTACCATTCAGGTTTTAGTTCATATCCACACATATTAGTGTACTTTTTAAACCTTGGGGAGAGCATGTATATTGTTTTATGCTGGAAAAATATAGATCTTCAGTATTTCTGAATGAGGACTTGGCTATCAGTTAGATTCTCATCCAAGTCCCAACTACCATATGTACAAGCCACAAGCCAATTACCATAAAAGCTGTAGCTCTGTTTCCAAGCCAGCCAGGAATCAAGTCACCAAAGAAACATGTCCCCTGCAGTTGTACCCAATCCTTAGGCTGGTTGTGTAGCAACCATGCACCACTGTGCATTGTTTGAAGCACATTCTCCTAAGTACCATGTTCCAGGGAGCTTCACCTGCAGGCATCATGTGAGAATGATAGCAGCAAGAACAGCAGCAACACTGTGTTCCTGCATGCTGTTGGCCACCAGTATCAGCAGCTGTCCCAGTAATGCATATTTTTACTTCACTGACCCCTCCATAGCATATACAAAAACATCACCCATTGCTGAACTCACCTAACCCCTTATATGTTCTCTGACTTTACTCATTGTAACCTAGGAATATGCCTGTGTAATTTCATGCACAGCACTGTGCAGTGAGTAATAAGTACATTTCATGACTGACCTGTACTTTGTCACATTTTCATCATGTTCACATGTGCGTCTTTTAAGTGAATAGGTTCTCTGCGTTGTTACAGATGTGATAAGCCAGACAGCCACATATCAGGAATTCCTTAAATATTAAAGTATTGGAAGAAAGTTGGATAAGGTGCTGTGGCATGTAGGAGGGAACATGGTACTGGGTGTCTAAGTGCAAAGAAGGGTACATTATATTGGATTTACTAGAAGAAAAGAAACCATCAAAACCACAAAATCATTCTGGAAAGACCACAGCTACCAAAATACTTGAGGTGAAAAGAGAAAGAAAGTAAATGATCCAACCTCTAAGAAAGATTGCCTCTGGCTAAAGGCCAAAAGGTTTATGAAAAGAGGATGAATTAAACTGTTACACTCCTCCAAGCTATAAACCAAAGCCCCTACTTAAGGTGTGTCAATATATATGTGTGATGGCTGTGTATTGGCCCAGTAATCAAGCAGCCTCAATCCTCACCACTGTCAACAGTGAGGGACGTACACATTGGGAGGATGACAAGTACACACACAGTAAAGTGCAATTTCCCTTAAGAGCACACAGAGATCGCAGTCAGTCAAGGGGCTGGTTTCTCCCTCTTTCTACAGATCCTCAATAAGACTCCCTACTGGCACAGCTATAGAGATGAGTCCTTAGCCAGGATTCCAAGCCAAGTCCTCCCAACACTCTGTCCAACCAGTGCTTCATGCCCCTGCCCAGGTAACACACACACACACACACACACACACACACACACACACACACACACACACACACACACACACACACACACACACACACACACCTATGCCCCCTTCTGCCCAGACTATAAGGTAGTTATCACTGCCACCAAACCCCCTTATCAGCTACTTTAAGGCCCTTCCCAAAGGGTGACCAATCCTACTGTGTAATGTTACTATTATCCAAATGGCAAGTATGACCAAGAGCAAGGCTATTTAGGAGTGGCTTGTACATTGTCACCAAATGCATATGCAAATACCCAAAGAGCTTAAATATGTCTGTCAAATATCAGCCACAAAGATGGGTTTAAATATAATTAATAATAAATAATAAAAGAACAAGACAATACTCAATCAACATAGTAACTGCAGAGTTCCGAATCACAGGAAATATTTTAAAACAACATTGCAGGACAGTCTCAAATAAATAAAGAAAAACATCTAAACTAATCCTTACTATATTCCTATCTATATCTAACAAAGATACTATGCCCCAAGTCTTACTTAACACTCAGGCAAAAGTGCTGATGATGGATGTTTCCAGGTCCAAGTTAAAATACAAAATGCCAAGACTCTCTCTGAGAGAGTTCTTAAATTAATAATACACATTACTTCTGGGTTAGCTTGGATGACATCACTCTTTGTCATCTGCCATCAGTTTCCATGCTAACAGATACTAACAGAATTTTAACATCTCTGTGTGAAAAGTACATATCTCTCAGATGTTTACTCAGAACTGGAAGTTATAAAACAATGAAAGACTTTTACATCTGAAACTTAGTCATTATTTCTGTTTCAAGACAATAGGAAAACCATGTAGCTCTAGGCATTGTGGCTGCTTCATTGAGAGACAACACAATCATAAAACATTTAAATTTCAATTTATTATCTTGAAGTTTTGCAAGTTAACTCTGTATGTTCCAGCTTCTACTATTAACACATACATTTGCACAGGTATATAGTTCATATACATTTCTGTTCTTTTCCAATAGGGTATGCTGTGGTTTTATTTTAGCTCAGTACTTTACACACACTTCTACATAAATCATATCAATATTCACAAATGCCATAGAATTATTTACAAAATTTCAGATACCTGGACTGGCAGTGTCACAATCTGCTATAACCTGGTACCTATGGAGAGGTTTGCTAAGAAGAAGAATAGATTAAAAAAGCTATTTGTAGTGGAGTTGGTAATGTTTGGAAGCTGTGCTTGTGAGGATTTAGCAGTTAAGTTTGGTTTTAGGAGTTGTATTTGAGTAGTGTACAAGAAGTCTATATTGCAAGTTCTATTTAATTGGAGTGTGCCAAATGGAATCAGTCCAAATAGGCAGGACTAGGCAATGATGTTCTCTTTCTCCAGTCCTGTTTCTCTTGGTCCTGGAATATGCTATAAAGGTGAAGGGATGCTTGGAAAGGACTGGTGAGAGAGCAAGCTTAATCTGTAAATTTTGTATTCTTATAACTGAAGGGGGCAAGTTGGATGCAAAGAGGATGATGGAGATCTCTTGTGAATTTTGGGAGCTGGCAGTGGTATGTAAGGATGGACAAGTCAGTGACTATGGCAGCTGGTAGGGTAAAAGAGGAAGCAAAAATGGGATGGAGGATATCCTAACAAAATAAGTGAGCTTGCCAGTCCATGAAATGGTGAAATTGAACAACATGAAGATGGCAGAAGAGGTAGCATGTAGTTGATGGAGTAAGGTCTAAAGTAACTATCCAGCAGTTTGGCAGTTAAGCCAGATATCCCATGTATAGAGCACATGATGAGGTGTATCTTGATAGAGGGTTACAGAGAATACAGAGAACAGCTATTTGCTAAATGCAGAAATTTTAAAGGCTGTGGAGAAGTAGGAATGGGAATGTTTGCGAGGGTCCTGGCAGAAGTATGGGGAGGTCTGTCTGAGGAATTATGCAAACACTGTGATGCTAGTGCATTAGGAATTGCATGGAGAATAGAGAGAATTTGAAGGGGTTCCTAAGTGATAAAAAGATGCATTTCTTGGCAGTGGCATTGATAGAGGTGTATGGGGAAAGTGGGTTAAGCAGAAAAATGCAGAACGCATTGTAATAAGAGATTGAATAATGCAAGTGGGTCAACCACTGGACAAAGGAGAATGACACTCGATGCAATGGGGGGACAATTTCAAATTATGGTAGTGCCAGATAAGACATATTGCAAGGAAGATGGAAAGAGTATAGAGAAGAGACGAGTAAATTAGAAAGAGGTTAAAGTGCATTAAGGTGGGGGCAGGTCATCTGTTGGGAAATGGAGACAGAGAAAGAAAGTCAAAGAAAGGAATAGTGCAGAGCTTAGGGCTGATAGCTTTCCACTACATGGGGGAAGGTATTTGAGTTGTGGAAGTCTTAAGAGCAAGCCATAGAAAACATTTGGAAAGCTCTCTGGTTGGCAGATAAACTTGCTATGCAAGTGGCATCTATCCCCAGGGTTAGTAATTAAGAAAGGTATGAAATGACTGATTCTGAAGTTGTGGCAAGAGGCAGGTTTGTCCCATTATGAAAGCTTTAAAGTTTAAGCTTCATAACAAAGCAGCATGACACTCCCCCCAATGCTTTGAACAATTCCTTTGATTATCATTGTTTATTGCCGTTGTATAATTGAGAGGAAAACAGTTTGAGCACATGCATAAAGCCACTAACAAAATGTGTTTTTTCACAGGGGCAAGCTTTAGTGCACATAACATATGGGGAGGCTTTGCCTCCAACCATCCCCCCTTTATTATTCTCACTGCAAGGTTACTGTGGGTTGGATAAAAAGGTAACAGGAAAAAATAAGGTAAAATGTCCTTTTTCTTTTGTTTGAGATTCTTGTCTCAATGCACATTTTGCTTGTAGTAACAGTGCATTTGCAAATTGCTGAAAGTAGCGAGCAATGAAATATTAGACAAAACAGCATTAAGCTTTCATACATGACATGATGATGAAAAGTGTGCACAGCTTTTACCAGGTATATATGTATCTATGGACATGTGTTTATATATATATATATATATATATATATATATATATATATATATATATATATATATATATAAAATTATAAAATATAATGTACGTGCATACGTCATACACACACACATATATATATATATATATATATATATATATATATATATATATATATATATTTGTGTGTGTGTTTTCAAGAACTGCCAATCCCATGATGCATTAACTCTGATGTGACAGTCATACAGTTGGGGATGAGATGAAACTGCTGCCTATCTGCTGTGCTGCCTTTCTGTGAGTTATTAAACTTTAAATTTATTGCTGGTATCTACTTCCATTATTAGTAATGCAGAAGCAGATGACTGGGTAACCTTGAGTGAAAATCATAACACATGAAAGAAAGAATAAATAAATAAATGCATTTGGTTAATTAGCAACTGCGGGTGAACTGGTAATGGTGTTTAGGCAGTTTAGATATGTAATCTACATATGACTGTATTTGCAGAGTATAAGAAAAAAAAAATCCCCTTGAATAATTTATAAGAAATGCATTTTTAGAGTTGTAAAAAACAGAGCAGGGGCTAGGAATGGGGGATCTCTGAGAATTTGACACATGGATCATCCAAGGTGTTAGATAACTGTGAACTAATTGTGATGAGACTGCAAGACAAAGAATTTGAATGAAGACGGCAGTATTGTGGTATAAGAAATGAGGTACAGGTTCAATGGTTGAAAAATAAAGGAGTAATTAGTAAATGGAAAGATGAAAAGTAAAAAAGATGGGCAATTTAGGAATTATGTAAGAAAGTAAAAAATGTAGATGAGCTGTGGAAATAATGTCGTGTAAAGTTACTCACGTTTGTAAAAAAAAAAAAAAAAAAAAAATTGAGATTACCTATGGTTGTTCCTAGACACTCGTCATACTGCAGTTTTCCCATAGACTAGAGAATAAATGGGAGTCGGAACAGAATTCCAGATTCTAAAGCTGTGAGGCAGAAACCTTAACTAATAAGCTGCTCTGTTGAATATGAACTTCAGAAGACGGTAACGGGGAACATTCGATTTTTGGCAGCATGACTTTTTTTTATCATATTTCATACTTCATATTGAATTTCTGAAGCTGTGTTTGCTATGTTTTGTGCAAAACACTTTCTAGTTTAGTGAATAGTGTTAGTCTATGTAAGGAACTTCAGGACATGTATATTTCCTGCAGGCTACAGGAAAGCAAAAATGTGACAAGAATGTTCTGCTTTAATATTCAATATAATGCATTTGTATATAAACAGTAATAAAAACTTTCACACACATCTGCCTTGGAAGATTTGAAAAAAAAACTCAATTGTAGCACTGCCACTGCTATTACTGTTTCTTATTATTTTAACGTGTCTGTGGGTTAAGTTGTGTTACTCTTCAGATGTAATTTTATAGTCATATGCATAGACTGTTTTGAAATCAGTAGGTCCTCAATAAAATTACAGGAAATAATGGTTGCAGCATAATAATGCTGCAGCTGTGCCACATTGCTACTCATACCGTCCAAAAAGTAATACATTCATGATGACCTGCAGTATACTACATTGCACATCCCGAGAATATAAGATATTGGGAGTAAAGGTCTATTTTATTAAATCAAGCCACCATTTAGTACTTTTATACTGACTATGGGTTCCTAATACAGCAAAAAAAAAGAAAAAAAAAAGATGCTTATGCAGAGAGTGGTATCCATTCCACCAGTCTGCAGAGTCTGTCTCCATATTCACTATCTCTATTGCCATGGTTGCAATAATGTGAAAAAAGGGGAAATACATTTCTTTCTCTCTCTCTCTTTTTTTTTTTTCAAAACAGTGCAGTGTCAGAAGCAGTATATTGAGATCAAATGTGTGAGAGCAGACCCCATCCACATATTGCAGGGTGTAGGTAGGTAGGTTTCCTCTTGAAAAACATGTTATATACAGTTGTACTTGTTTATCTATATTGTAATGACCTGTTGGAAGATGTTGAGTTAGTATTTGCTAGATTGGGAGTGACAAGTCTGTTATCAGTAAAAAAGTTTAAGCGGACCACAAAAAATACCTTTCATATTATCTTCAAGTATGCTTTGACTGCAGTGATGCACATTTTTGACAGTGTACAACACAATGGCAAAATTGTATTTGTGACTATCTCGAGGGTGGCTGTAAGGATATGGGGCTTTTTGCATTACTGCATTGACCAGCATTTGCTAGCATGAACTGCAAGTTCTGGCAACATTCAAATTTCAGCTACTACTACACATTGATAACGTTTAGTGTTGTGTATTTTCTCATTTTTGCAGTAGTGTCAATTTCTGGCACATTACTGTAGTGTTAAGTAGTATTAGGTTCTTGATCGAACATCTATCAAATTACAACCCAAAACATATTTCCATATTTCAGAAGTGTTTTAGCAGCAGCCAAACATGAATCAAGGAATGTACTATGTCCTTCTATTAATTTGCTTCCAGTTCATCACTGTTCCCAGCAGTACATTTCCTTCTTCACCCAACCAGACTTCCTTAAACATACATTTTTCATATTAAAATGTTCAGAATCCATAAAATTGCAGGCTGTTGCACATCAGTGGTATGTCAAGGTGAAGAAATTGTCATTTTTGTGTTTGCGTATTTAAAATGTTAATTCATTCTCGATTTTAACAAGGTCAGTATGTGTATTAAATATGATTCGACATCTTGAGGGATAGTCTTTGTATCATCACTTTAGACAGAACATTTTAACCTTTTACCAAAATACATGCGCCATGTAGCTACAAAGTTCTCATCTTGTTGACTTCCTTACTCACAAGAACCTGAATATTTTACTAAAATGACAGTAACCAATAGTAACTGTCTAACAGATGCAAACACAAAAGTGCCCACTAGTATCCCAAAATACTGTACATTAAAGAAGTCGTATCAGTTACGTTATACAACATTCTTCCAATACTGTTCTCAGCTTACTGTTCGAAATACATGTTCCATTACCATGACTAATGTTACATTAGGGCTGTGTGCCTTACAAGTGCTGTTGTCATTGCATTTCCGTTTACATGCTGGATGGCAGCAATCCTGTAATCTTTTATGACCCCAAAGTGTAGTCTGTTGTGTTAAAGGACTTTAGAACACTTGAGGTTCCCTCATCTCCTTTTTTAGACCATATTATTCTGCTTATTTACTTTTTAAGGGGGATAATTCCTCCACTGGATCTCAAAATGTATCCCTTTACTAGCTATTATCAGTGGCTCTCTTTTGAAAGTGCAAAACCCATAACTGAATACCACACATATGAAAAAACTTAAAATATTTATATAGTTTTGTTATGGACCTAGATGAAAATTGTGCATTGGACTAGTTCTTTTCTAGCTGATGAAAGAATAGTAGTGAGAGTAAGGAGTCGAGGACCAACAGTTTGCAGAACTGTGTATAGAAGGCTAACCCAGGCTTCCCGGATAGGTCAGGAACAGAACTCTCAACTGTCCCTGTTTTGGAGGAACATCCCTATTTTCTGGCCTAATCTACTCCTGCACATGATGGATCCATTTTTGGAGGTGTCACTATTTTCAGTTTTTATTTGCCCCTTCACACAATTTTCGGAATCCCCCTCCTCATGTGTGGTTTTTGATGCTGCCTGGTATACAGAAACTATACTACATGATCAGCGTACTACTGGCACCAATAAAGAAAGAAGAAGCAAAAATAAATGACCTTGTGTGGTAGAATTTTGAAATATAGTTCTTTAAAGTCTACAAATTTTACACTCTCTTAGATAATATGATTATATTTTTCCATTATTTTTGTCGCTCTGTTTTTTTAAACATGTTTTTCAGTAGTAACCCATAATTGTACTGGAACTGGAAATGTGCTACTTGGTAGTCAAGTTTTGTACTATTGGATGTCTAGATTTTTGGTTGGCTGTACCTATATTTCAAGTGCCTTTGTACCTATTTTCAGTGGCTGCAGGTTGAAAAGATATAGTAAGGGTATAGCAAGAGTATGGAAGAGATGGACTTTGCGAGGAAAAGGAATCCTTGAAGTTCAGGTAAGACTGCACTCCATGAGGATCAAAAGGAGGAAGAGTTAACCATCTTTGTACTGGATGGTTGGTGTCACCTGGTGTCCTGCTTACCCTGCTTTCATATGTGATCTGTCTGTCATTCATAGAAGGATCTTTTTATTTATTTTTTTTCTTTCTTGGTAGCTGCAATTGATTTCTGGTTTGTGCAAGCTCCCACTTGTTCTCCCTGAGGACCACATTTAGTTGGGGTAATGCCCCAACATGACCCTTGTTAGGTGAATCTGCCTCCTTTAGGGTATAAAGTCTTTTCAGCTATTTGGATTCATCACCCCCCATGTGAAGGGGAAATAATGCGGAGAGATTGCCGTCACACAGCAGCTAACCAGTGTTCTGTTTTTATGCTGATCATTTCTTGTGTGTTGCATGAGGTTCAAGGGTAAACCTGTAGTGAGCAGTGTGAAGGCAGCCCCCATCTTTGAGAGCAATGCAGCCTCAAGAGCTCACTCCTCTAATAAACAGATTATTTTTGTACAGTCCTCAATCTTCAGTGGGAACTTGTGATGAAAGTGCACCCCTAAAAGATGCTTACTCCTCCTTCACCTGAAAGAGATGAGGCCAAACCTTATTCTTTGTCTTCCAGGTGGTTCCTCCTTTGCTTATTCTGATAGTTGAACCCGAGTTGTTTTGTTCAAAGGTAATACTTCATTCCTCTGTCATGGAGCTGTTGAATTATTACTAATCTACTGAGGTATTTAAACAAAGAAATAATAGCTTATGAATACATCTACACCAGAAAAGTAAGAACTTTATTGCACTTGATTAATTTAAATTATTATAAGCAAATTGCTTGGGTTTTTATAAGTAAACATTTTGTGTCTTTAGATAAATGAAATTTGTTAAAACTAGCTAATAGGCCTCAAGATGAAAGACCGCTTCATTGATAGTGCAGCGTGTGATTTACAGGCCTGGGTTCCTTGTTTGTATTTTTCCCAACACTCCCTCCCGTTTGCAGTTGTGATTTTAAACCGCCAGTGTTACTGTTTCCTACACCTTATTGTAATCAAACTAACAAAGTCTCTTCCACTGCTGTTTCTTTGCTATTGTAAGTTTTCCATAGAACTATAATATGGAGTTCCCACCTAGCCAACTAGTATTGCTATTGAGTATCCTCCTTCACTATAAATTGTCTCTGGAAACTCCTAGTCTCAGCTTATCTGCTGGGCTGTTGTAAACTACTGGATCAAACTGGAAGGTTCCTTCCCTTAAGCTGCTGAAATTCAAGTTACACATAAGCAAAAAGGAAGCAAACAAGCTTTTTTTCTACATTTTACTGCATTTTCTTTCAGCATGACTGTCACCTGTACATTTATATGGGCTTTTTGTGTTCACTGATTTATTGTCTATTTTTAGTGAAAAAAGTCTGCTGCTACATTCTTGTGCTTGGAGTCTCCGCCATGAAAGTGTTGATCTTTTAACAAATTCTAAACATTTTTCCCTGCATTTATTATCCTTTTTTGTGAAAAAATTCTGCATTTTTAGCATACCTGGTGCTACAGTATTATGCCTAGAGTCTCAGCAGGAGAGTGTTGGGCTTACAACAAATTCTGTGCATTTGTTTACACTGTGGACTAACTTTAAGAGTAAATGTCTATTTAAATACTATCTGACTGTCCAGGAGCCTGAAGTCTTGAGGTTTTAGTACAGCAGTAGAGGTGGTGTGGTTCTGCTCAAAGGATTCTGTCTCCTGCAGCATCATCATCATCATCATCAAACCTCCCTTTTCCCAATTTCTACATGGGGCCAGGGTGTTGTGTTAACTGTTGGCATCTCTCTCGATTCAATGACATACTCATGCCCTCTTCGACACTCATGCCTGACTGTCACAGATCTTCTCTTTCACAATCCATCCACCTCTTTGCTGGCCACCTGAATTTCCTTTTACCTTCTTCCTGTCTGTCCAAAATCATCTTCACCAGATTGTCTTCTGCTTTTCTGCACATGCGCCCGAAACACAGTAATCTGTTCTATTTGATCTTTTCTGCAACTGGAGCTAGTTTGGCTTCTGCTTATGTCATTTCTCCATCTGTCCCACAGTGTGCATCCCACCATCCATCTCAGATGCTTCATTTCATTCACCTGTAGCTTCCTCATCTGCTCTGCCTTCACTGCCCAGGTTTCTGTACCATACAGTTGTACTGATCACACCACTGTTTTGTACACCTTACTTTTTAGCTTCTTTGGCATTCTTCTGTCATACCCTACATGTGACAGGAGTTTGATACTTCTGTACTGCTCATAGTTGTCTGTCCCCTTTGTTCTTCACACTGGCACAAGTATGCTTATTCTCCAGTCAACTGGGATACACCTTTCTCTCCACACTGCTAAGAGTAGCCTCCGTAGCCATTTTCCTTCTATCCCACCCAGCAACTTTATCATATCTGCTGTGACCTCATGTGAGCCTGCTGCTTTCCCTGACTTCATATTCCTTAATGCTGTTCTTACTTCTATAATGGGGTCCTCTTCTTATTCATTGTTGGCTCTGTCTGTGGCAGTACAGCTTCTGTGGGATTTTCATCATTCGGAAGTTCCTGGAAGTACTCCTTCCATCTGCCTTTGATGTCCTCTGGACTGGTGAGCAGGTTTTTACTGGCATCCCTTGTGAAGGGTCTCTGATTATCTTCTTATCTTTCTATTTTTGCCTGTTAATCTGATATAGTTTCTTTGTGCCACCTACTAATTCACTTTCCAGAAGCTGGTAGAGTGCCTCCGATGCCCTGTTCTTTGTTATTTCAACATATTTCTTAGCCTGTGTGTTAGCCAGCCAGTATTCCTTCCTAGCCTGGTCCAGCTTTTCTATCTCCCACTTTTTATTGCAGTGCTTCTTTTTGATGCCTTCCTGGACTTCTGCATTCAACCACCAGTTTTCCTTTTCTAATTTATTTCCATACTTGGTTCGGCCACATATCTGTTCTGTAGTCTTCGCTCATGCTGTTTTGACATGCTGCCATTCCTCTGCAGCTTCACCTATTTCCTGCTTGGGTTGCTAGAGCCTTGAGTAATTCCTTGAACTATTGTACTTTCTCTCCAGTCAACTTCCAGGTCTTCAGCATGGTGTCTGTTGACCTTAGAGCCTTCTTTGACCACTACTTGCAGCTAATTGTGGCAATCAGTGGTTTATGCTGTGGGATGACTGTTTCACTGATTCTACCCAGGTGCCCTTTCCTTACTAGGAGGAAGTCTACCTGAGTTGCATGTTGGCCACTATTGTATGTGATCATATGACTCTCTCTCTCTTTCTGAACCATGGTTGGCTACTGTCGAGGCATTTGCCAGACAGAAGTCTAAAATGGCCTCTCCTGCTTTATTCCTGTTGCCCCACCCATGTGGACCCAGGCAGTTCACATACCTGTCTATATGTGTATATATGTCTGTCCTGATATGTGCATTCAAGTCACCCATAGAGCTAGGTAATTCGGTCATGTATCATCACCTCAACTGTGTTACATTGCTGTTTCATAAAATTATTTATTGTATTTATCTGCATGTTAAGACTGTAAGCTACATTTGTTTTCTAGTCCTTGCTGCTGGATTAAAATGTTATGTTAGCTAGTGTTGAATTGGTTTCTGTTAGCTTTTCACTTTTAGCCGACCTTTGCATTTCTTTATATTAAGAAGGCTTGTGATTGCTCATCTAGTGGCAGCAGGAGTAACCTGGTCTGTCTGAGTTGGAAGACCCACAGGAAGGCTTAAAGTGAGACTGTTTTATTGGACAGAGGGTTGTTGGTATTTATTGGGGCCTTGTATTGATGCAGGCACTTAGAAACTAAATTTTCCATATAAAACTACCTCTGAAACTCTACCCAATAACTCAGTTGCACAAAAAAACAACTAGTTTGTGTACTGAGGAGTGCTGTCCTATGAATCTTCCCATATATAGCCTAGTTTTAGCTTCTAGCTTCAGAAGTACCAAAGCTAGCCTGCTATTAATCCCTCTTGTACCCCAGCCTTGTAGTTCACTTAGGAAGGACCTGACATCATGGATGTGCACTTTCCCAATTTCTCCATCGCCATTTTGGTGCACATGTGTTTCCTGAGACAATGTAGCAATTGTCTCATGTTCACTGACAACTAACTCATCCTTAGAGAAACTGATACAGTATGTTAGCAATGTAATTACGCAGTGTCACTGGAGGCAAACATTTGTCATGCAAACTCTTAAAATAGCAGTCAGGTTGTCAGCAACACACACACTACACCCAGCACACAGTATGCACCCAATAGACAGACCAACATATGCTAAGGCACCAAAAAACAATCTTCCTAAACCCTAAAGACCTCACAGACACTCAACCCCATCAGTTATTTTCAGCAAACCTAAAAACACTCTACAGAACAAAACACCCAATGCTAAAGATACAACCACACCTCATGGAGCCCAATCTGCAAAACCCATAAGGCTGTCCAACACGCTAGCCAATACTCTAGTTATAGAGTCTCACATTGTGAGACATACATATACCCTACTCACAAGGCTGAACAAGGAGAAGATCGCAGTTGCCTATCAGAGGTCAAGCTCCATCAAGTCATATGTTCACTCAGATCATTGAACCACTAGTGTCAGTATTAATCAATCATAGTCCATGTGGGTGTAAATAACCTGAAATGTACCTCCATGGACTATATAAAGAGTGATATTATGGAGCTCTTTGACCATGTATCCCATGTTAGTATGAGCCAAGCACTTGGCAGCATTTTATCTACATGATCTTTGTGTTGTATGTTTGGAGTTTCTCATTTGACTGCATCCTATGACATTTGTACTGCTTTTCATTCCAGGGTGCTAGGGTATTGGAGGAACAAGCTGATTGTTAATTGGGTTTCTTTCTCTAGGTCCAGAAACTGCAAAACCAGAAAAGTCTGGTGATAAGACCTCCAAATCCAAGGAATCTTATCCAAAAAATGACTGATTATTTGGTTCCATTGTTGGCTCCTAAGGCTCTGCGGATCGAGGGGCATGCCACATGAACCCCTACTTACACTCCTGTCCTCTGGATCCAGAAATACAAGTTCCAATTACTGTACATGACTCATGAAAGAAACAGGAATGTCCCTCTTTGAGATGTTACTCAGCCTTTTCTACAAAATCCTTCAGGTCTATTGAAGTACTTCACATGTTGATCTGGACAGTCTTTTGCAGAAGTTCTTGAAGACTCAACTTGAGATGGGGGTCATTGAGATGTCATCGGCCCCAAAGCTGGTTGAATCTCTCACTTCACCCCTATCCAGGTACTGTCACCAATCTGACATTTGGCTCTGGTCCTTTTGAAACTGTATTGTCACATCATACTTCTCAACCTCTTAGTGCAAGAAATCTGGACAAAGCCTTACAAAATGGGGGGACAAAGGCCCAAAAATAGGGGCATATTTTAAAAACTGTTATTATAAATGTAACAGTGTTTGTTTTAACATACATTTTCTGAAGGATTTGAAGTCTGAAACACAAATATATGCCATTATTTAGTGACTTCAATCTTCAGAACATCCCAGTGATTTGCCAAAAAACTGCAAATTTTATGAGGAACAGACAAAAAATATGAGCCAAAAATCTGGACATTCTGCTAAAATCTGGACAGTTGAGAGGCATGTGTCAAATAGATCCTTTTCATTGAGAGCCTTTGATATAAATTTCATTGACTTTGGGATTTTTGGATCCAGTTCACATATTTCCAAACATTTTTGATCTGATGCCTGAGTATCAAGGCTAAGGACTCAGGAGGGAATCTCCACTAGTTGCTTTGGAGAAATTTGCCTTCTGGATTGATCCCCTCCTCTGTGTGCTGGCCCCTTGGGCAGAGCCAGAGATCCCTTCCAGGTTCCTGGGGGTAGTTGAATATGGCAACAGGATTGGTGTCCTTGGATCCAGTAGAGGTTGACATGGCTTTCTGAGTGTTGGTGAGGATCATTGCTTTGCCACTCAGGGCAGAACCACAGGCTGCACTGGCTGTGGTTCCTCCCCTTGACCCTCCCTCTGTCCTGCTGACTTCTGATAAAATATTCACAGGTTAGAGTCATTCTGTTGACCCCAAACATTCTGCCCTGGGGCAGAGGTAGTTCAAGAAGGACGCAGGAGCCTCATCCCCTAAGCCACCTAAAAAGATGACATGCAAGAGGAAATATTTGGACTGTCCATCCAAGTGGGTCACTTCAGATATCAACTCTGAGGATGAAGGGGGATTTCCACAGTCCGCTGTTGTGGAGAATTCCTTTGGAGAGATCCTGAACCTCAAGTGCCACAGGGGATCCTGACCGATTAAACCACCTTAAGTAGGAAAATACTTCAGTAAACACAGTCTCTGACTGAACCTCCTTCTCAAGATAAGACAGTATTGTTTGAGGCTTACGGAGTGACACCTTCTACCTCCTGGCAGTGAGGAAGTCTTGACAACCTGTAAATCAGTCCCATGGAAGCCAGGCAAGATGCTCCACCCCCCCCCACCCAAAGATGAGTCATTTTGGTCCAAATCTCCACCTGAAGACTCTAATTTTTGCATCGGTCATTAAAAAAGATTTGTCTGAAAACACTTCTTTCCATCCACCCAACAAGGAGTCTGGAGCAGTGGATTGACTGGAGATGTAGGTGTATGCTTCTGGCTGCTTTGCTATTTGAGTTGTGAACTATGCTGCTCATATGGTGAGATTCCAGAAGGATGTCACTCAGGAAGCATTATCCATGTTAAAGAATCCAGTTTTTCCAGAGTCGCAAAAGCAACTTCAAGCCACTGTATTGGCCACGTCCAGCATTGCCAACCTCTTCATGCACCTGCTGCACAATGTGACTGACGAAACAGCAAGAACAGCCAGGGCAGTCATCACTATGAGAGGCCAATGCTTGGTTGCATTTGAGATTTTGCAGACAACTTTAAAGCTTTTTTCACCAGTGCTCCCTTTGAAGGTAATACACTGTGTGGCTCTATGGTGAAAGAAAGGATGAAGAAGACTGAGGAGGATGGCAAGACTGTCTGCAATGGGAGTGAAATTAAGACTCTTCAGCGTTATTTAACAAGAACCAAAAAGGGCCTCAATCTCTCTGGTTTCAAAAGTCCACACCCCAGTATGGCTACTCTTGTTAGAGGTGGTGGAGGTCGATGTGGCCTCTTTAACAGATGCAGTCCGGGGGCAGAGGCAGTTCACAGAACCAAGGTTTCTGCAGGCCCTTTTCAGACAGACATCTCAGAATCCCTGAATGTCTGCCCAACTGCTTCACTGTGGAGTCCGTTGGGGGGTGCAGATCCCTCAACGTGCATTTGGTTTGCCATCACACAAGACAAGTGGGTAAGAAGGATCTCATCCAGAGGTTCACATTCCATTTTTGGAAGTCCCTCACCTCCTCCCTTCTGTTTCCAGCTGCTCCACCCAGTCAGATGAAGGCCACTGTGCAAGAGAATTGTTTTCTTCTACAAAAAAGGGCTACCCAGGATGTCTCACCTGACCAACTTGGGTCAGGATTTTATCAAAGATTCTTTTTGATTTCAGAGAAATTAAAGTATCTCCTGTCTATCTTGGACCTAAGCTTCCTAAACAGTTAATCAAAAAGAACAATTTTCAAATGGCCTGAGTGTAATCAGTTCTTCATTCTCTTCAGAAGAATGAATGGCTGTGCTCCATACATCTCCAGGATGCATATATTTACCTAAAAATAACAAAGGAATCCAGGAGATTTTTGCACTCCAGATTGAGCACTAGTCACTACCAATTCAGAACCCTACATTTTGGTCTCACCTCAGCCTCCAGGCTGTTCAAATGTACGGCAGTAGTAACAACCTACCTATGACTCCTGTAATCCAAGACATTCAAGACATTCTCTTGCTTGCATGACTGGCTTCTGACTGCCTTTTCAAAGGCGTCTCTTTTACAACCCAGGAAGTACCCTCTTTAAATATGTATGTGCTACTCTAGACATATCCATTAATCTGTGAAAATCCAGCCTGATTCCTACTTATTGTCTGGTCTTTCTGGTATGTCAGTTGGACATGGCTATAACCCTGTTTTTCCTTCCTCAGGACAGAGTTTTATCCTTAAATAAATAATGTACAGAATGTTGTGGAGTTTGATGGGCCCTCTGATGAGATTGGTTTTGAGAGTATTGGATCTCAAGGCATCATCAATATTAATGGTGCAATTCACTCCCTTCCACATGAGGGTTCTTCAGTGGTTACTTCTGTTAAGGTTAAATAAAATACTTCAGTCAGTGGCAGAATAAAGTACAAAGTACAATTTTATTCAAAAGACATGTGTAAGAGGCTGTACTCACAAAATCATGTCTCCCTGAACAAAGAAATTCATAGTCATTTTATAGAAAAACTTCAAGGTAATAAAGATTATCTATTTGACCACTGCTAGCAACCAATAGAGAAAAGCTGAACAATACACTTTATTCCTCAGACCACTACTAAATATCCAGTAGGAATGTGCCAAGTTTAGCAAAAAAAATACATCTGCAGCTTCTTATCTACTTTTAGCCTGGTAAGGAATATGTTTCTTTTCACCATGTGATTTACAAGTAATGCTACCTGACATTCTGTACTTTTCCATGTTTTCCCTGTACTTCTGCAGTCATGTACACCCACCTTCTAAGATGCATGCAATTTCATTTTAACCCTTTACAATCTGTCATTTGATGCTTGGAAAGCATCACACTCGCATTACAAAAAATACCTTTCACAGTCCGTAACATGTTATCATATTTGCCCAAAACCGTCCAAAAAATGTCACTTTCCAGATGGCTTTCATTGACATGATTTGTAAATGGCACATTTTCAGACTACTAACATACACATTCTGTAACAAAATGTTAGATCAAGATGCTATAAGCTTGGTTATTGAAGTTTTACACAGAACTAAAAGCAAAAATAAAACCATAAAAATGATAACAATAAGCATAATAAATTTCAAAACACTGCCTCTCCATCCCAAAAACATATTAGTTAACCAAGCCCATTGTGAACTATTCACTTCTTTAGTATCTGGTAGCTCAGCCATCTTTTGGATGATTTTCAAGTGGCTACGTATTACGTGCTCGTTATTGGTGTGATTCCCACCACTGCTGCCGGTATGTGATTGGCACCTATATGAGTTGTCCCTACACTGGGCCGGTAATCAAGGAGCCTGAATCCTCACCACTGATACTGGAGAGGGACATGCACTTTGGAGTACAAAATGGATGCACTCAGTATTTCCAGATGCAGACCTCTCTGCATCAAGTACAATTTCCCTTAAGCGCACACACAGGGAACAAACTCAGCCAAGGGTCTGGATGTGTCTTTATCTGTCTCTCTCCAGATCCCCAATAAAACTACCCACTTGTACAGCTGTAGAGTTATGTCCAAGCCAAGTCCTCCTGCACCCTCTCTGTGAACCAGTGCTTCATGTCTGTGCCCCAAGTAGCTGACACACACTCTTTAAGATTTAATTTTCACACACATACACACATACACACACACACACACACACGCACACACACACGCACACACACACACACACACACACACACACACACACACACACACACACACACACACACACACACACACACACACACACACACACACCTGGGAAAGGCTGACACAGATTATCCGCTCTACTAACTAGCCCAGACTATAAGGTAGATTCATTGCCACCAGACACTCCACAATAAGCTACTCTAAGGCCCTTAACAAAGGGTGTCCAATTATACTATGTAATATTAATACTAATACAAATGGTAGTAGTTTACCAAGATGGCTAGGCCTCCTGGAGTGGCCCATAGAGTGTCACCAAATAAATGAGTACTCTCAAAGGGTAAGTATTCTCTACAAGTATCAGCCACAATAAAAGTATTAATTATATTTAATAATAAATAGAAGTACATGAAAATACTGAATATATATTCACAGTAAACCTCAGAGTTCAAATCATATAGAATATTGAAAAGAACATTGATGGACAGATTCATACAAACAAAGAAAAGCAATATCTAAAGTAAGCTTCACTATATTCCTGACTGACTCTAGTAGAATGTTACTGTTACGTAAAAACTTGCTTGGGCAAGGCAAGATGAAATATGTAACTAGTCTTTCTAGTGAGGCTGCCAAACAGAATGCACAATAATCTGAGATTATGCCTTGTAAAATATAATATCCAAGATGACTTGCAGAATAACATCATCTGGTCACCTGACTCTAGGTTCCCACAATATCTCCTTTTGAAGCTGAGACAGGAATTGAACATAGACTGCAGCAATACACATCCAAATGTTTATGGCAGTGTCTGGGGCCTCCCATCTTTTTACTGAGCTAATGAACAAAAGACTCTGTCCCAGATCCAGCATCTCCAGTCCTACTCAGCACTGTGGTTTGCCTTTTAATGATTTAACAGTTCATTTACATTTCTCTTATTTTTCTTAAATTAAGCCACTGGTTAACCTTTGCTGTGCCAGTGTCCTCTATTAAAACATATACATTTAATTCAGATAGCATAATACATGTACATTTCTCTTCATTTCAGCAGGGTGTACTGTTGATGCATTTTAACACAGTTGACCACAAACAAAGCTCACAAATACATTTTCAGTGCAAGCAGGTGTACAGATCAGTTTGATATACTAATGACATACAATTATTTACAAAAGTCCAGCGCTGGCACAAGTTATACATCCACTGCCCTACTTCACCTGGCATGGCTGGCAGTACCTCCTATCATCACAATTGTTAGTAAATGTATTGCACTCCCCATACACGAGCATGCATGTACCTCTGTTTAATGCAAATAGGAAATGAAGTGACATTCAGTTTTGCAGCACTATTGCATGTATGGCAATCAGCTCTATAGTTATTAAATTAACTGATTCAAATGTGGCATTGCTTACCACTTCTAACAGATTAGAGAGCTTTCTCAGCTCCCAAATTTATTTTTGAGCCCCATAAGCAAGTAATATACCAGCCACAGAAATAACATCATCCCTAAGGTCCATATGAGAAAGTCCTTTAAAAGCAGTATGTTCTAAATCACGATGATAATTTCAAAAAGCATCAATCTTTCCAATCAGATTTTTCAGTCTGAGTCTGTCATAAATTATGAATTTTCCCACTGGGTAAAACTAGTGGTATGCCAAATAGCAGGAGCTATATAACCAATAAAACAACTTCCACTCCACTTCTTTGGTAACCATTTATAAGCTCTCTTCCCACATATAGTCTTTCCAAGGAGGCAAGGTATGTCTTGAGTCTGTTAATCAACTTACTAGTGTCCATAATTTATCTGTAAATTTTTTATAACCAGGACATTTTGCATAACTCCAAAAATTGCACTAAGAATCATTCAGACCTGCACCAAGCCAGGACATCTTTGTATTATTATTAAATTTAACCATATGTTCAATATCAATCATATTGTAGACTATTATACTGAAAAAACAATTGCTTCTCCCTACATTTAAATTGTTAGTAGTACTACCATACACAGAATGATTGTCTGGATTACATAAACATTCATCCTATTTACCTTCGAGCTAAAAGTAAAAAAAAACTAGTCCTGTTATATTTTGGCTTGATGGGGACATTATGAACAACAAAAGTAGCTTCTTTAGTCTCATTGAAAGACGCAACTTTGTTACACATCAAATAATTTTTCACTGTTGCAAGAAAAGTCTGTAATAGTAGCCCCCCATATACTGTAGGTATAGCTGCACAAACCCAGCAATTGCTTATATTAAATGTTGTTCATAAGTCTGAATAGTGGCATCAAATGTATTAAAGGAAGGATGCCAATCTGCCGCCTTTTGTCTGGATTTTACCAATCGCTTTATTCTCTTATCAGAGGACTGAACAGTACTTACAGTTTCTGTACGAATTATGAAGTGCAATAGTAAAACAAAAATGACAATTGCAGTCATCAAAGTGATAATAGGGTATGAATGGTGAGCTGGGCATGGTCTGAGTGGATTCTCACAAATGTCCAATCTCACAGTTGGTTTGTGATGAATATCTCACTGCTGTGCCTCATACACACTCCCCTATTGTCATTTGGCTCCCATGAGCATCGCTTGGTCACCTGACTCAGGGAAAATGTCCTTTTCTTATGTTTTCATGCCTTCAGTCGTCAGTTCTAGTCTCAGGCTCTCTGTTTTTTCTTTTGGTATGAGAGAAAACTGGTTTGTCATCAGACAAAGCTACAGAAGATGGTTTGAAAGGAATGGGCTGACTACCCTCTTTTGGGACTGCTTTGTGGACATGGGAAATGTAGATCCAGGTTGAAGACCCATCAGGTCTAACAGCTGTTGCAGTAATGAAGAGCACCACGAATGGGCCTTTCCATTGAGGTTGGAGGGCATGTCATCTGAAGAAGGACCGAACATAGATCCAGTCACCAAGGTGGACATTGTGTGTTGTATCAGGATATGGCTGGAACTGTGCAGAGATTACCTGTGAATGGAGATGCTGCAGAACAGAAATAGGTTGTTTATACCCAGTGGGAAAATTCATAATATTGCCTCATCGATTACCCGATTACCTGCAAATCAAGAGTTGCGGGTAGGGCTGTGGCTAGCATCCTCATAGGGTGTCCAATGAGGATTTCACGAAGGGAGAATTTTCTAGATGGAGTAATTGCACTGTGGATAGTAAACAACACTAAGGGCAAGGCTTCTGGCCATTTTAGACCCATTTCTGCAGTAGGTTTTGCTAGTTTAGTCTTTAATGTCCGATTCACTTGTTCTATGCCTGAAGCCTGATGTCTGTGTGGGCAATGATACTGTATTTGCACATTAAACACTTTATAAATTTGTTGTATAATCTGACTTGTAAAATGTGTTCCTCTATCTAACTGAATGCAACATGGAACCCCAAAACAGGGTATAAGTTCATACAGAAGTTTCTCTGCCATTGAAGCGGCATCATTTTTATCACATGCATATGCTTCTACCCATCCAGAAAAAAACATGTAGAACTACTTAATACATATTTAAACTTTTTTACAAAGAGGTAATTCAATGAAATCCCATTGAATAGAACAAAAGGGTCCCCACAGCTTGTTAATATGCTGTGTAGGGACAGTAACAGACTTGGAAACATTAAAAGAAAGACCTATATTACATGTATTTACAACATGCTGAACAACTTCTGAAGTGTAAGGAGCATACCCGTCAGTAAGTCATTTAGTAAAGCTCGTGATGCTACTAACCTTCCATCTGGATGGGGCCAAAGTGTGTCCAGGGAATGACAGCACCCATCCCAGGTCCACCTTACCTTTTCAGAGTCATCAACTTGGTTTTAAAAAGGCAACACTTCCTGCAAAGATACAGGTATACTTTCAGCTTGAGGAGGCTGCAAAAAAGAAGCCTGACCAGGATTTAACAATACAGCCTGTCTTTCCGCTCTGTCAGCGAAAGCATTCCCTATAGACTCAAATGGCCGATCATTCTTGAGTGGCCCGTTTAACTACAGCTATTCCCTTTTGTAACAATAATGTGTCTAACAGTTCTTTAAATAATAGAGCATTTTTAATTGTGGTCCCTGCAGAGGTTCAGTAACCTCATTCACTCCACAGAGAACCAAAATCATGAACCACTCCATTTGCATATCTGGAGTCTCTGTACACTGTGTGATAGTCTTGTGTGATAGTCTTTCCCTTAGCCAGCTTGGGAATTGGATCTTATCTGCTTTGTCACAAGGCCATGAGAGTGTGACAGTGGGTGATGGCTTCTCACCAGTTTAAAACTGAAACACACATCCCCACTAGATTCAGTGACCTAGCAGACAGGCTCAGCAGGAATCACCTGTTGCCTCACAAGTAGTTTCTGAATCAAGCAATTGCCAAGGAGTTATTCATTCATTAGGGAATCCACTGCTGTGACCCATTTGCAACCCTCCAGAACATGAAGTGTAGCAGGTATTTTGCCATTTTCACTCATTGGGGACACACCTGAAGGATGTTTTGTCTCATCATTTGCCCTCAGGGTTACTTTACAGTTATACTCCTGTTCCTCTCATGATGAAGTTCATACAGAAAGAAATACAGTGCAAGACCACTATCATCTCCATAGTCCCATTTTGTTACAGGCAGGTATAGCTCCTCCTTCTCAACCCATACTTGAAGGAACTATCTTGGTCCCTCAGTCCACTACCAGATCTCATCAATCATCTCTCTGGGGAACCTTACCCAGACAATCCCAACCCAAAGCTGACCATTTGGTTTCTCTAGTTCCTATGATGGCAAGGGATGCATTTCTTCCTTCACATGTCAATCAACATCATCACAGCTTCTCAGATGTCCTCTTCCAGTACAGTCTGCCATAGAAAGTAGATAAGATATACCTTATGAGCTGAATCGCACAGTTCCTACTGGGGACTTTTTAAATTTTTTTGTCCTCCCTGTTTAGGTCTGGTTCTAGTTTCTATACCATCAATGGGCAACTTGCAGTTAGTTCATCCTGTCACACTGGCTTTCATAATTCTTTGTTGGCTTCTCACAGACTATGTAAAGCCTTTCTTAAAGACATCTTCTTGTTGCAACTGCCAATCAAGGACCACCATGTGATTTGAATTTCATTTTGGATGCCTTGTCCAAAGCTGCATTTGAACCAACAGCATTTGAGGAGTTAAAGTTAGTCTCCTGGAAAACCATTTTCCTAGTAGCTATCAATTTGGCTGGGAGTATTTCAGAACTTCAAGCCCTATCACCAATTTCTTCCTATACTGTGTTTCACAAAGACAGAGGTACTTTGAGGACCATTCCCTCCTTTGTTCCAAAAGTGGCAACTGAGGCCAACCTTTCACAACTCATCCATCTTCATGTGTTCTTCCTTACCTACCAAAATAAGAAGGAATACACTATTTATACATTGGATATACACAGAATGGCACCCTTTAAAAAAGATGAACAGCTCCTTGTGTCCTTTGCCCAGAACAGGCTGGTTAAGAAAGTGTCTTAAGATTTCCTTGTTCAAATGGTTGTCTTACCGTATTTCTTCCAACTGCACCCTCTATAACAGATCCTTACTTGCCAACCCCAGGGCTCATTCCACTAGAGCCATAGTGTCCTCAACAGCATTCTTCAAATATCTTTAATTGTATTACATTTGTCAACAAGCTACCTGGTCTTCCTGTCTTACAATCAACAAATACTGTAAGCTGGAATGCATTTCTAGAGCTAGAGCTTCCATCCTGAAAAGTCTTCTGTCATGAGGCCACACATGATTTATGCACCTGGGAATTTTGACCCGTATGTCAAATTGGATGGACTGGATGAATACTATACAGAAGTTATATACTTGCCATAACTACAGATCCTTTAATCCCAATCGATCCAATATGACAACCCTCCCACCTTCCCCCTGCCGGTCTGTAGGATCTTCCTTCCTGAATCAAAGGCAATCCAAGTATGCTTTACGTTTGGGCGACAAACTTGCTCTGAGTTAATTTGGGTGAGAAGGGCATGACAGGAGGAGAATATTTTGAAGGGCTCAAGGCTGGAGCACTAAATTTGCCAGATTGGATACTAGCATTGTTTTGAGGACCCATATGTTGTATGGGACAGACTAGGATGAAAGAATCTATCTTTAT
Organism: Protopterus annectens; assembly: GCF_019279795.1. NCBI lineage: Eukaryota > Metazoa > Chordata > Ceratodontiformes > Protopteridae > Protopterus > Protopterus annectens. Next base: position 374,783,328 of record NC_056739.1, on the reverse strand, counting down.
GATAAGTACATAACTTTCATTTAATGAAACATGGTTTATAGCCACAGAGGGCACATCAGCAGTGCAGGATACAATGCCTTCCACACATTTAGGCCAGCTACTGTGTAGGCAAAGACTAAAGATGGTGTTGTCCCTCTCTCTCTCTATACATCATAAACACATACTTCAAGGTTCGTCAAACAGAATGAGGCACTTGAGGGTTCTCCATGTCTAAATTAGCATAGGTAGAGTCCCATATATCCTTGCAAGCTATTGATCATTTTGTATGACTCACAAAACCCATCGCTCATAATTTCACCTGCGGGAGACATTTGCCATTACACCCAATGCCATATTCATGGAGAAATGTAACCACCTTTGGAATCCTACATGACCCCAAACTTGCAGGTTCAGAGATTCCTGGACTTTGTAAACATAAACACCCTGGACCAGTTGGTCCTTTTGCCCACTAGGGGTACAAACGTATGGGATCTGTTACTCACAAATATGGGTGAATGCTGTTCAGTACCCACTATGTACTGTCCTATCTGGAAAGGTCAGACCCTAAAGTTGTCTCTTTTGAAATCATCATTGTGACTGTGGCAAGTCCTGTAACAGTAACTAGTCTAAGATAAACTACCTCTTATTAAGGGATTACCTAACAAAATGTCAAGCCCCTCCAAACCAGAAAACACAGTTGGCTATGCAGAGTTGTACTCGGAAATGTTCATAAATGCACAGAGACAGCTGTGTCTATTAGAAACAAGTCCAGAACAAACTCGAACAAATAAACCGCCCTGGTAGAATCCCAGCATAAACAGATTTTACAACAAAAGGAAAAATGTTGGCTAAAATTAGGAAGTACAATGCCCAACATGGTAAAAACTCTCATCAGGCGAAACAATTAAGAGGCCAGCTCATGTCTACCAAAGCCAATTTTGAGGTAAAGTTAGTTTCCCAGGCCAAGAACAGCCAGAAGGATTTCTTTAGTTATGTCTAAAATCTCAGACAGTATACAACAGTGCGCAGGACTGATTGTTAAAGGAGCCACTTACACAGAGGAGGAAGATGCAGCAAATCTGATGAATAACAAATTCAGCTCCAGTGATCCCCCATTTAAACCCATCATTTGGTACAATTCGGCCTTCAGTATGTACTTGATCAAGCACATGCCACAGCTGTAAAATCCACAGGTTCTTTAGAAGCAGATTACTGGTGCTATGCTGTGTTTCCTACAGACTTTTGAGAGACAATCTCTGCCTGGCATACAAGGTATCCTTAAGACCCACTCTGGACCTTTTGCACATCCACAAAACAGTAAAATCAGACCTACTCTATCTTGGGGCTTGAACTTTGCTTGAAACATGGAAGGGACAGGTATGCGTCTCAGAATTCCCCTCCTCTACAACAAGCTTCCCATCTGTGTGAAGCATAATTCTTCTCTAATCCTAATCAAGCATAACCTGGACCAGTGGATGAAAACTTGGAAATTCACACCAGATCTAGCACCTATGTCTCTAATGGACAGAAGCAGTCTGTAAGTCATACCCTGGCTTACATATACCCCCTAAAAATAATCTCTAAGGCTCAAAAAAACCCTTGCAGGATACATTTGGGTTACTTGGCTAGGCTTATAAAGGCCCCAGTGCTCACTAGCCCACTATGCATGTACGAACCTATTACTAACTTGTTGCATGTAGAGGGACAGCATGAACTATGGTGGCATGGTAAACATTTTCAGTACGTATATTCTTGAGAAGGGATGGACATGTGGATATTTGCATTCTCAAAATGCTGTAAGGAACAAGACCTGGAAATAAAAAACTGTAGTCTGGTATGGATGAAATCTTTGAGGGAGGTGCAGAAGTGACAGAGGAGGAAATAGTCTCTGAGGCAGAAATGTGAAATGCATTCCCTCTTGCAGGAGAGGTGACTTGCTTATGTGCGACGAGAAGTTCAAACTGCACTAGGACAGGAAGCTTAAGTGCTAGGGCTAGCATTCTGAAAAGTTGGAAGGGGGAAGCTGCACATTTAAGTAATTCTCATGGGCATGTGTTCTATATCTAGAGCTCTTATACTAATACAGTTTGATTGTAACTATACTGATTCCTGACTTCTAGACTGCATTTAGAACAACTGTTAATACAACAACATGGATATATATATATATATATATGTGTGTATATAAACAGCACTGGCACTGAAATATCACTCAATGTGGTTTTGAGCATGACCTTCAGTATTGTCACATGGGAACTAAAGAAAGAATGAGCCACAAAACACATAACCCAAAGCTGTCAAATGTTCATTTTTTTACTTGAGCTTGAATGGGGCTTTTTGAGTTTTATTATGGATTGTAAACTACTCAGAACTATGAAGATTTATTAGTTGTTGCCCAGCAGTAGAAAAACGAGCTATATAAATAAAACAAATGAGCCCACATTGTCACTTACTTTCATTTGTCTGCATTCACTCATTCTGTTACATCAACTGATATTTACAAAGGGAAGACAAGTCCAATATGTTCATTGTGGCCTCAGATTTAGAGGCATGGATATGGTCCACAGCTTTATACCCTTAGAAAGGAGAACAGTCATATGACTGTAGCAAAGTTTACAGGGAATTATCTCCAAGCAGAGAACCAAAACATCATGCTAAGAACGTTTGCAGAGTAACAGTGACTGTTGACTAACCTCATTATACTCAACCCCCCCCAGAATGAGCTCTCCCTAGTAAACTGTTGGTGCACTAAAAAGTGATCAATACTAAATGCTAAGAAGTGTAATTACGTGACCAATACTAAATGCTAAGAAGTGTAATTCACTTTGGTAGACAACCCCCTCACTGACCAATACTAAATGCCAAGAAGTGTAATTCACTTTGGTAGACAACCCCCTCACCTCATTTATTTATTTATTTGCAGTTGGTTTACCAGGATAGTCCATTGGGCCATTTGAACCCATTTTCAATGGAGTCCTGGGGAGAAAAGCTCCAATAGCAATCTAGGTTACAATACTTTAAATATTATATTTATACAAGGGTTGTAGTTTTGAGCAAGACATTTACAATTAATACAGCAAACATTGCAAATAATACACAGTAGTGATGAGGTTGGAGTTAAAACTGACTGGCAATGGAACATTGCATTGTACAGCCGAGAGGTATTTCTTCTTAGGAACATACAGTTCATAGTTACAGTCTGATTCATTATTTACAAATCGCATATAAGTAGCAACAGTCTGATGCATTATTTACAACTAGCATATAAGTACTGGAATAAAAGTATATGGAGAGATGAATAGAAGGAGAAAGTTTTAGATGAGAATAAGATCGAAAGAGAAGAGAGAAGGAGAGAAAGAAGGAATCTAAGGCATTGAATGGAGTGAAAAAGGGGTTTGTTTTCCATAGAATGAATGGAACAGGAGTTTGATATCATTTGTTATGTGGGGAGAGAGCAGGAGCATTCCCATTGGGATATTAGGTGTGAGTGAAAAGATTTTTTAAAAGAGTAATGGTTAGAAGTGGTACGAATGGAAGGTGGTAGGGAGTTCCAGAGACTTGCTAAACCATAAGATAGAAGATTTTTGCCTGGTGGACGGGATGGTTTGTACACTTCTATTAGATTTTGATTATTGGACCTTAGTACTCGATCAGGAAGGTACATCTTAATGGTAGAAGAGAGGGAAGGACAGAGGGTGGGGTTAAAAATGAGCTTATGTGCAAGAGTTAGTTGTGTATAGATGAGTTGATTTGGTAGTTCTAGCCATTTTAGTTTTTGGAGAGAAGGGCAGTGATGGGAGGACAACTTATGGCTGGTAGCAAATTTGGCAATTTTGTTATAGCAGGAGGAAAGTTGAGATTTAAGAGAGGATTGTAGGTTAGTGAGAAGAGGAGTTCCGTAGAGAAGGGAGGGGATAAGAAAGGAAGTAGACAGTTACTTTAGTGGCAGGGGTAAGGTAATGATTTTGTCGGTAGAGCATGTCTTAGTTTTTGATGGGTCTTTTTGATGTTTAGTTGTAAGTGGGAATGGAATTTAAGCTGGTTGTCAATTTGGACCCCAAGTAATTTGGTCTCTGATACCAGTTCCAGAGGTATATTGTTTTGGCTAGTGATAGTGAAGGAGTTAAAGTTGAATGAGGTAGTTTTAGAGGGAGTAAATACCATTAGTTTGGTTTTAGAGGCATTTAATACAAGGTGGTTTCTTTTCATCCATTGCTCAGTGGTTGAAAAAGCTTCTTGAATAAGTTTTAGGAGTACAGGGGTAGATGTGGCAGAGCAGATGATAGTTGAATCATCTGCATATTGGATGATATTTGAGAAAGGAATAGAGTTCTGGAAATCATTTATAAATATATTAAAAAGAAGAGGACCTAATATGGATCCTTGGGGAACTCCGGTTGGGGTATTAAGAAATGAGGAGGTGGCCTTTTTCCATTTTACTGCTTGATATCTGTTAGTAAGTAGCTGGAGAACCAATTCAAGGAAGAAGTTTATTCCAGAGGCTTGGAAACCCTCATCAGACTGTATGTACAGTATACAACTACAGAGTTAAGATATAGGCAGGGACCTGGGTACTTGGGTTGATAGCCCACTATTTTGACCAGCAGCTGACAGTAATTGTCATAACATCCTTTTATTTAGACCTGCTAATTACTGAAGGAGTATTATGAAGTTCTAAAGAGGTGATCACAGCCTTATACTCAGCATTGCTCAGGTGAACTATCAAGTGCAATGCCTCCTTTGGGATGTATCTCACAAAATATACCAAAGAATTAGAAAAGCCTCAAAGGTGCATTACCAAAAAGATCACAAGCCTAAAGTTTGGGAGCTACAAAGAGACATTGGATGCACTATCCCTTTATCCATTGCCTTATATAATTTTAGGGGAGATTTCTCTCTTGCCATGTCATTAAAAACTTATTTTGTCCTGGACTTCCTGCATCTCCACAAGTCTAATATGTCCACCACTATTAGAACCAGGGACACTAATTTTTAACAACATGTAAAACGCAGTGGAGGGTGAGGTATATAACCCAGTGCTTTCCAAACCTCTGGAATAAACTTCATTCACATGGTAAGCAGTTTGACTGGATAGGTATCCCCAAATCCACTCTGCAGTTGACTGGTAGGATTCACCTGTAGAAAGGAGGTATAGGTTCATAGGTAGGTACTAGGCTGTTGGCCCTAGGGCCTATATAAGCCTAGCCAAAATGTACCCTGGCTTTCACCACCCAAGAAAATTATTTTCCTGTGCCACTGACAAGCAGAGCCACAGAAGTGATCCTCGAGGTGAATTTCCTATCTCCCATCCAATCATCAAGATTTTTCTTGAAGAGTGCTAATGAGGAGCTTTGTTTGATATAAATAGGTAGCTTGTTCCAGAGTATGGGAAGTCTCTGGGACAGAAATCTATTCCTCCAGCATGTTCTGTTTGTTGTGGTGACAAGGTTTAGGACCCTAGAGCGTGTAGCTCAGAGAGATTGTGATTTCTTTAAGTGGAGCATGTCCAAAAGCTCTGGGTTTGACATAGCTTTGTGTTTGACATAGCTTTGTATTTTAGGCAGAGATTGCCTCTGAGTAGGTGATATGCGATGGAGTAAAATCTGCAGTTTTTTGACACAGTCTGTGTAAGGCACCTGTTTGAGGCCAATAATCCTCTTTGTGAGGTATTTCTGCGGCCTTTCCAGTTGTAGATGTCTTGTGAGGTACATAAAAAAAGGGACATTGTACTCTATAATGAGTCTAATGAGTGAGGAGTAGAAGGGAACAATGACCTCTTTTTTTCCTGGATGAGAAACCTTTTGTGATGAGGTGTGCCATGTAGAAGGATTTCCTGACTACTGTGGCGATGTGATTACCAAAGGAGAGACTACTGTCCACCTGTGTCCCATGGTCTCTTATCACACTGTTGGTGTTAAGTAGACTACCGCCTATGCGGTGGTTCATGGGTACAGAGTTTTTACCAAAAGGGATGACAATGCACTTTTTGGCATTGAGTTTGAGGCCATGGCTTTGACACCAGGCAAGGCCCTTTTGTAGGATGTCCACATCATTAGAAGTTTTGATTATGGCTCCTAGTTTGCAGTCATCTGCAAACTTTGTTAGCCAAAGACCTTCTGTGTTAGCCTGTTCTTCAGAGAAGTAGATAATAAACAGTAGAAGAAGACCTAGGACTGAGCCCTCTGGTACTCCACTTGTCACTGGTCTGACGTTGGATTTGGAGTCTGCTACTTTCACAGTGTGGGTTCTGTCAGTGAGCCAATTGGCAACCCATCTTGTGACATAGGGATTTATACCTAGTTTAGTGAGTTTTTATCTATAATTCCAAAGTGGGGGATGGTGTCAAAAGCCTTGGTAAGATCTAGATAGGTTGTGTGAACCACCTTACCCTCATCTACAACTTTGGTGACTGCTTCAAAGAAGTCAAACCGGTTTAGGAGACATGATCTGCCTTTTACAAACCTGAACTGGGTGGGGTCCTGAGTTTGGAGATTACCAATGTCATTATAAGTTCCATAGCCTTGCAGACCAGGCTCGTCAGGCTAATGGGGCAGTAGTTTCCAGGGTCCGTGGTGGCTCCCCCTTTGTGGAGTGGGATAACCATTGCTGTGCTCCATTCAGTGGGCACATAGCCTGAGGTGAGGCTATGATTGAACATGGTACTTAGGTGGGGTGCCAGTACGTTCTGTAGATCATGTAGAACGCAGCATGAGATGTTGTCAGGTCCCATGGATGCTTTGTTCTTGGCTTTGGAGAGTGTGTTTTTTTACCTGTGCAGCCATGATTACAGGAACGTTGTATTCTTCCGGTATAGAGATGGGCCCTTTAGGGGAAGAGAGGGGGGTAAAGTTAGCACTGAACCTATCTGCCAGAATGTTGGCAATATCGATTGGTTCTGTATATTTAGTGCCATTGTGCTGTAACTCAGAGCAGATCTGAGTGTTGCCATTGAGATTCTTGACATAGCTATAGAATGCTTTGTGGTTGTCTTTTGAGTCCATGATGATTTTGTTTTCGTAACTAGCATTGGAGGATTTTATGAGGGATCTCAGTTTCTTACTGAGGCTGACCAGGGAGTTCCTCCAATCATGAGAATTTACTCTTTTTTGCAACAGTTTCTTTCTTCTGTTGTAAAGTTTGTTTATGGCAGGGGACCACCAGATTGGCTTCCTTTTTTTGGAGGATAGCATCTTGGTCCTGTTAGGGATTGCACGATCCATGCACTCATGTAAGTGCTTATAAAATGCATTTGTGTAGGATTCAGCAGTCATACTTTAATTGTCCGTCAACATGGGTGTTGTGAAGTTGGCTTTGGAGAAATTTTTTATACTGGTTTCCCTAATGGGGGGTGGGGGAGGGATGTGGATGTCTAGGGTGATTAGCTTGTGGTCGTATCTGATCAACAAGGAATTGACATCTGGTGTGGGGCACTGGTTGCCCATGATGGTAATAACCATGTCTAGGATATGGCTGGCCCTGGTGGGGGTGTGGATAAGTTGATCCAAGGCATTGGAATTTATGAATTCCAGAAAACGTTGAGCTCAAGAGTTGGTACATGTGTAGTTTTCCCAGTTAATGGTGGGGTAGTTGAAATCGCCCATTATTAGGGTGTTGGGTTGTACCCTAATATTTTCCAGTGTATCAAGAAATGAGGAGTGGGAATCCTGGGGCATGTTGAGGAATCTGTAGCAAGCTACAATTTGGATTGTGGTCTTGCCCAGAGTTAGTTGCACTTGGATAATCTCGGATGCATTATGCTGAGCAACTAGCCTGGAGGTGTGGATATCCATAATGAATATGGACACGCCTCAACCTTTAGTGTTTCAGTCCAGGTTTAGTGGCCGAAAGGTGTGGTATGAATTATAGCCTGGTAATGCAGGGGTACTCTCTGGAGCCTTGAACCAGGTCTCTGTCACTGCACAGATGTCTATGTTCTCCATTTTAAGGAGTGCCTTCAGTGAGTGCATTTTGAGGTTTAGACTTCTAGCATTGAGTAACAATACCCTCAGATTCTGCTTGCTTGTACCTGTTATGGTGGTGAATTTGTCATTTGAACCTTGCCTAAAAAAGGCACTGTAGGTGTGGCTAGAGCCTTAGCCAGTATCTGGAATCCCGGGGCGACAGGTGCAGGCTATCTCTGGCAAAGCATCGGGGTTTGTCGATCATGTCATCCCAGGCAGACAGATACTGGATCCCCTTAGAATGACACCAGAAGCTTAGCCAATTGTTGAAGTCAGTCATTTTGTCCTTATACTATAGTATCTTTCTGGATGATGGCAGGATGCTACTCAGGGCTAGTGTCATACCTGCCTGGGCTACAAGATCAGACAGCTCCTCCATGTCCCTTTTCATGTAGTCCAGGGAGGTGCATCTCAGGTCATTCACACCAACATGGACAATGACAGAGTCATATTTGTACTTGTTGTGGAGTGACCTGAGTGCATGCATTATGTGGTGGATCCTGGCACCCGACAGGCAGCTGACAGTAACTTTCTCCTTGTTTAGCCTGGTGAGTGGAACATCAGTGTGCCTGACTACAGAGTCACCTATGACTAGAGTGTTGGGTACGTTGTTATGCCTTATGGGCTGTGGTTGAGTGGCACACTGAGTCTGTGGGCTATGTGTCATTTGGGTTGTGTTGGGGAGTGGAGGTTGCTTGTGTTTCTGCTTTTGAGGTCCCTGTTGCTTGGGCAGGTTTTTACTGAGAGCCTCCGCGAATGTAGGTGTGTGTGTTGTGTTTTTATGTGCGTGTGTTGGTGGTGTAGGTTTTGAGGGACTATGTGATTAGTGTGGTGTGGTGCAAGTGTTTACCTTCTCCTCTTGACTGTCTAGTCCAGTCTTGGGTGAAGAGAGCTTTGCTTCCAGTTTGGCTATATAAGTGCATCTCTCTCAGATTGTAGTGTTGGGTGGTAGGAGGAGAGGGTTGTCTGTGTACATGAGGCAATTGCTGCATTGCCCCAAGATGCCCAGATTCATCAGTTAGACAGGAGAAAACACCGGGAGCTGACCCTTAGACATGCCTGGGATAGGTGCTTATTTAAGTACTAGAAACTGTTTTCCTCTAGCCAAGTGAGGAAAGTTGAATGCTGTAGTAATTTGTAGCTTATTTAGTGCTTACAACGAGTTCTAAACAAGTGCTGAGCTCAAAGAAACAGACTTGAGAGTTGAAACTAAAAAACTGGCTAGTTTTAAGACACAAAATTAAGCTAGAAGGCTTTCCCCCAACCCACAAACAGTTCTGGAAACAGCAAATCTGTATCCAGACTAAACTACCCACAGGAAAGGCAGGAAACAAGCTTAGAATTTTTTTTTCTTTAAGTGGAAAGAGAGAAAGGACGAGCAGAAACTAAGTGGATTGGCCTTCTCAAATGTTTTCCCTGTATTAGGTAGAATGAGGTAATAACACTGGTCTGGGAGGAGTGTCCCAGATCAAATTTACAGTAGGGGCAGGCAACTGCAAAGCCACCAAGTATAAGAACAGTATACAAATAGGGAGGGTGGGAAACAAACTGCAGAAATGTTTCTCATAGCCTTTAAATGAAAGTTTTAAACAGCTAAAGGAGCCTCTAGAGAAAGCTTTTAACTGCAAACAAGTTATCAGAATCAAACAACCCAAACAGATGCTTAGTAAAAGTGGACAATTTCCAGTTAATACCTCACACACAGTGAAACTAGCTAGAAAAGTATGCAGTAGACAAAGTGTTATAAATAACTCGGAAAAAATAAGCAAAAAAAACAGGTTACTTAATGTTATATATTATAGAGCTGAGCTTGCTCAGTGTCCTTCCTTCGATTAGCTCAGTGTGAAATGGCAGAAACACTCACAAACTTAACTTCTTAGGTAACAAAGTTGAAACCTGAGACAACTTTAAAACAAAAGCTCAAAAGACCCAATGAGGTGCTTAGTCTAAGCTGTCTTCCAGGTGACCCTGTCAGCCTGTGACCTTAAACAATCCTCTCTCACTGAAATGCCTAATGGCTTTAGCTAAACCAAGATGTCCTTGAACATGTGCTCAGACAAACAGCCTCCACAAACACTAGGCCCAAACACAAGCCTGAATATGGACAATGCTGCAAATATCCACACTACTTAGGTAGATTACCTCAGTGTGAAAAAAAAAGTATGTCCTGAGGGAAGGTACCAGGGTTGCCAGACGTCCCTATTTGGGCGGCACTGTCCCGAGATCAGCAGCCTGATCCTCAGTCCCGCCCTGCCAGTTTAAATCCCGGCCAGCTTCCGCTTTGTTTTTTTTTTTTTTTTTTTTTGATTGTCCCGTATACCTTGATTGTCCCATATACCTGGCATACGGGCCAATCAAAAATTGCTAAACACGGAGCTTCTTGTGTTCCACATTAAACACGAGAAGCTCCGTGTTTAGCGATTTTTGATTGGCCCATATGCCGATATACGGGCCAATCAAAAATCGCTAAACACGGAGCTACTTGTGTTGAATGCGGAACTGCAATGCATTAAACACGAGAAGCTCCGTGTTTAGTGCAGAGCTACTGAGCGAGCTCAATTCTTTAATGTGGAACTGTGTTCCAGATTAAAGACCTTTTTTTTTTGGTCTTCACTTTCCGTGAGAGACCTTCTTTTTTTTGTCCCTACCTGGGGAGCTGGACAACTGGCAACCCTGGAAGGTACTGATAAGGTGTGATATAGCTTAGTAAACCTGAAATATCTACAAATATATAAAGACTACAAAAGTTATTTAAAAATGATGATGCAAAGTTGCACCTGAAAAAAGGAGCAATGTGTTCCAGCATTCCTGTGTAGCTCTCTGTTGAGCTGAACATTGTTAGCTTTGAATCATAAAGAAGCTGGAAAAATTACCATTTAAGAAAACTGCTCAAGAGCATGTATGAGATGGTTGAAGATGTAAGAGAGTATCAGTGACTTGACTTTTTAGTATCCTAAAATATTATCAGAGGCTGGTAATACCAGAGACTGTCTTCATATATTTCATTTTTAGCGGACAAAGTAGAGTATGCGGTTATACAGGTCATCAGTCATGCTGGGTGTTTCAGCTGCTGTGATGGTACCATGCAGTTGGAACTATAATAGTGCATATATAGTACTAAACTCTCTAGCAGAAAGAAGACTGCACCAGAGTAGAAATGTTAGTGAGCAGCTGAGGCATAAGAAAAACATCTTCATTGCTCTGTCTGGATCTATATACTAGTGAATAATCCACTTATTGTGTATACTCTTTTAAATAAAGGAAAAGCATGGTGTATCTGAAACAAATCATATTTGCCTTTATAGTCTCCAGATACAGCACAAAAAGATCAAACATCTGGCATGAATGGGGTATTTATTCAAAGCAACAAATAAATCATGTAGAGAAGAGCTTATTTACATTTTTGAGATGAGGTAAACAATCAAGGAGGTACCAATTGTGCAGGACTGTTTAATCAGTTTATACTATTTGCAAATTCTGATTTTAATATGATTGGTCAAGTAGTTCTCATATCTGGGAGGAGGTTGGCATATTGAAGGGCCCCCCATTATTCCTCGAGGTACAAAGACCCTGGAGCTGTTACTATTTAGAATACAAGTAGTTCCCTGCTTTAGGTGTGTGGGAAGCTTTGTCCCAATTGAACTCAATATTTTATAAGCATTTGAGATTTGTTTCAGATGATTTGATCAAGAACTGCATTTGAACCCGTAGCCTTTTACAGAAATTAAAGATCAATTTTGTGCAAATAACTTTTGACAATCTGAAGTACCATCTTTTCAGTTTAATAAGCAATATTAACTGCAGTAGCTTGTAAAAATTAATGATCCAGTGTTGTCTATTTTCGTCTGATCAAACTATGGGTTGTTCCAACCTCAGCACCATCTCTGAAGCTGTTCATTTCCAGGGCTCTGACTCCTCCCTCTACCCCTAATTCCTTCTGCTACACCTCAGTACTCCGTATCTCGTTTGCCACCTAAAGAATTTGGTCAAGTTTATGAGGACTTACTATTGCTGTATCCTTTTCCCTAGATATCTCTTATAATAGTTCTTCCTTTATTGAGAATTTTGTCTCCAGTTGTGGATGTATAGTTTACGTTAGAATTTAAAATTACAGTTAGGGTTGGGTGAAAAGTTTATTATCTTTTTCACTTTTATAGCATTCTGTTGTACCTTATTGTGTTTTATAGGGTTTTATGGTGTTTCCTTGGGTTTAGGATAGTGTGTTATAAGTATACATTCTGTGTGTGTGTGTGTGTGTTAGTCTGTGCTTAATTTACAGTGGTTAGTGGACATTATGGTAGATGGTCAAGAATTTATAAAGTGTTCCAAATGTGGACACAATCCCCCCAGGATCCACATACGGATTGTGTTTGGGTGCTGTCTATCTTGCTGTGCTTCATTTAGTTTTAGGGGTTTGTGGACAAGGAGGGAGAACCTCATTAAGGGGCATCTCCCTCCACAGACAGGGTCTGCAGTGGCTTCTGCTTCTCCTGTAGCCTCCTCAGCAGCAAACAAGGACAAGAAGCCAAAAGACGAAGAGAAAGACAAAGAGAAGGAGAAGTTGAAAGAGATGGAAAAAATGGATTTGGAAAGATCTAGGAAGTGCTCCCCGAATCTGACATTGTTGTCCTGGTCAGATTAGATGGCCTCTGACATTTGTCTGTCGCCTACTTGGTCCTGGTTCTCTCTGGACCTGGCAAATCTGAGACTGCTCTCACCCATCCTCCAGGAGCAGAGGTATTCAAGACCACCAATGGTGGATTCTTCTACTTGATCATCCAGAAACTTGACTGAGCAAGACATCGACAGGATGATGAGGAAGTTTCTTAGAATGCAGATCTAGCTCAGCCAACTACCCCTCCTCCTTCTTCGATCCTGGCCTGCCCTTCGGACCCGACTAATTTGGATCTGATCTGTCCTGGAGCAGCTTTGCCAGGGCCAACAGTCTGAGTTACTTTGATTCCCACAGCTTTCATTTCTCTTTTAACTCCAATATATTTGGCTCTGGAAGAGACTCAAAGCAGTAGCTTCAGGGCTAGGTCTTGGTGGAACTTGTAGATACTGAAGTTGTCAGAGTTGTCCCTTCCCTTTGGTGCCTTGGCACCCAATCAGTCAGCCCCAAGATCATGGTTTCAAGGTTTCTTTCCTGTCTGAGAATAGGAGGAGGCCTATAGAGCCGATGGCATCCTTGTCCTTCGAGGCTATTGAGAGGGTCCTATCAATGCTGAGGGAGAAGGTGCATCCATTCAGCGTGATTCCATTCAAACCCTGACAGGAATCTGCTTCAACTTTCCATATACTTTTGAGATGGGGACAGTCTGTACCACAGGCCTCTCAGGCTACATGCTACATTAGCTTCTAGTCTGATTTGCAATCTTCCGATCTCCTAATGGAACAGGTTCATAAGAAACCTATATGCAAATGGAAGCACATAGACTCTTCATCAGAGTCTTTCACTGAAGACACAGACTTGGATGAAGGCAACTGCTCCCCTAGATCCCCCTCAGAAGATATCCCCTTTGGTGAGATCCTTGAATTGATGAACCAGAGAGGGGATGGTCCACAGATGACGCTTTACCAGATGCATTTGTGTTTCTGGAAGCCTTTGGTTCTGGCTCAACATCATCCTGGGTGGTACCATCCATTGACCCACTCATTGATCTCATGGCACATTGCGCATAGAAGGACTCTGATGTGGTGGAACCCACCCCCCCCCGAAAAAAAAACAGGATTTTGGCAGCACCAAAAGAGAGAGAGAGCAAAGGAGCAAAGGTCCACTAGTAGACTTGATGGTGGTAGCGACCGCCACTAAAAAGGAATTCTTGGAAGAAAGTTCCTTGGTTCATCCCCGAACATAGTCTAGGGCTATAAACCATTCTGGGGAATAGAAGTATGCTTCTGTGACTTTCCCACTGAATTACTTATCCCACCAGATTTCAGAGTGACTTGACCTAGTTGCTTTCTAAGTCTGTCTCTGATAACCTGCCTGCAGATGTTCAGAAAACTGTGGACTCCCAGCTTCCTACTCTTAAGTATAGTTCCTGTGTAGCCATATGACTGCTTTCTAATGCAGCTGATGGAATGGCTGAAGCAGCAGGCATCAGCATAACCATGCATCTGCTTGCATATATCTGTCTTTGTGACTCTGTGAAAACTTTTAAGACTTCCTTTGTCAATGCACCCTTTGATGGCTCCACTCTATTTGGACCAAATGTTAGAGACATGCTAATCAGTAATCAACAAGATGGTAAGACGCTCTAGGAATCAGACTCCTGGTAAGAGAATGCAGTTCCATACATCACAGAGCTCTTATCAGAAAAATCCTGGTGATACACCTTCTTGGGGCAAAGGAGGTGGCAACTATAATGGACATCACTCTAGAAGCAGAGGTGGACCACATAACCAGGGCTTTTGCAGTTACTTAGCACCCCTGAAGGGCTGTCCGGCTGCTGCACTCTGCAGGCAGTCATGGGGCACTTGTCTCTGCACCCACAAGCCTGGAAAAATGTAACAAAGGATTCTTGCGTGCTAAACATAAATTCAAGAGGCTATTCCATACCATACCATTTCCCTTACTCCTGTGAAGAAAAAAGAAATGCCTAAAGTTCCACCCAGTCAATGGAAGCTCACAGCAGCAGAAGTTTCCAAACTGCTAGAAAAAAGTCATCCAGATGGTCCCCAAAGACCAGCTATAGTCCAGAGTCTACTTGAGGCTCTATTTAGTACCAAAGAGAACAGGGAACCTTGGGCCCCTTTTGGGGCATGAGTTGATTAAACTAATATGTGAAACCAACAAAATTCCAGATGGTCACAATTCGGTCCATTTTGCTTGAGGAAGGATGATTAGATGTGCGCCTTGGATCTCGAGGATGCATACTATCATGTAAAAAGAGAAATGCATTTGAGGTGATTCCTCCATTTCTGGCCGGGGGCCAGTCATTATCAATTCAGAGCCCTGCCTTTTGGTCTCACCAGAGCCCCCAGGGTGTTTACTAAGATGATGGCAGTGGTGGCAGCACATCTTTATCTGCTAGGAATCCATGTTTTCCCATACTTTGGTAAGTGGCTCCTCCACACTACCTCTGAGAACTGGTTATTGAACCACTGGGACCATTTGCTTCATGTGATTCAAGAACTAGGGAACATGATCAACCTAACCGAAAGTCATCTTACCCCTACTCAACAGAACCTTGATTCAAGTTTACAGATCAGCAGGCTTCCCCACTGCAGGGTGATCTCCCCACACCTCAGTCACTCCAGTCCTTCACCATTCTCCTCTGACAAGACGAATTCTTTGTCTCTCCAGCCTAATGGTTTCTACAATCCTCATGGTTCCACAAGCCAGATTTTACATGAGTGCTTCAATGGACTCTAGTGGTGCAATGGTCCCAAAACATTCATCCAGTGCATACAAAAATACATCTCACTTGAGTTTGCAGACCGCACATATCCTGGTGGAAGAAATCTCCTTCAGTGACATAAGGATATTCATTCCATATGGATCTAGCTATGGCTGTAGTGATGGTGGGGGGGGGGGGGCATTGCAAAGGGCAGACAGTCCAAAATACATGGTCACAACACAAGGGCCAACCTTCACATCAATTTCTTGGCAATGAAGACAATCCTCTAGTATTGCAGACATTCCAGGATATTGTCTGCAAGGGTGTGGTTTCAGTAGAGTCAGACAACATGTCAGTAATCTGGTACAGCAACAAAAAGGGAAGAACATGTACCTATCCCCTATGTCAAGAGGCCATGAGAGTTTGGCAATGGGCGATGTCTTCTTATCACTTTCTGACTGCAACAATCATACTGGAAACTCCTGATGTACTGGCGGACAAACTGAGCAGAACTATCTTAATGCCTCACTAGTGGTCTCTCAATCCAACAGTGAAGCCAGATGTTATTGCTCCCTACCTTGGTTGTCCATATCATATCAGCATCCCAAAAGCAGTCTATGAAGAAGATCTAGCATAGTAAATGAAATAGTTTTTTTCCTCTTGTGCTTTGTCAAAAGGTCTAGATCCTTGTTCTGCTCCTATTCCTTCCATTTTAGAATTCTTGTCTGAGTTTGTCCACAGAGGCTGTAGGCTATTCCATTATCAAAGTGCAAATGGCCACCATTTCAAACTTCCACATTGGGCAAAATGACAACTCTATAGATTCCTTATCAATATCAAAGTCCTTTTTGAAGGAAACATTTCTCCTGAAGTGGAGCAATGAGAATTATGGGTAAGGGAGGAGCCACAGGCCCTGGAACTGAAAAGCTTTGGAGTTTGTGCAGATCGTATCAGCCAATCTATAGTTGAACTGGACAAAAATCTGACAACATGAACCTGTTGTTATGGTAAGTACATAGCTTTCAGTTTTCCTGCCATAAATATATTGTGCATATAAGTACGTTATGTCTGAGTTTTGCATTAGTCCTCATTTTGACATTAAATGTAACGCTACTGCAGCCCTTTAGTATGCAATCGTAGGCTTCAAAACCATTCTGAAAAACTTCGTAAACAAAAGCTGTCTCTGTTCTTGCTCAATACCAGGATAACGAATGTCCCTAAATGTGGACAAATACCTATTAATACCTTATAGCTCCTTACTCTCCCTTCTTTACTCACTTCCTTACTTCTATCAATTTCTTTCGCCTGTCTTTCTTTTTAATTATAACATAAGCCTGATTTTCTCTTAGTTTGAATTGCAGTTCCTTTTGTATTATACCAACTTACCTTTATTTTCTCTATAAACTGTCTAAAATTTCTCTAACTATGAAATCATTATCATATAACGTGTACATATTCTTATTTATTTTATTTTATTTGTTTATTTATTTGCAGTTGGTTTACCAGGATAGTCCATTGGGCCAAAAAGAACCCATTTTCAATGGAGTCCTGGGGAGAAAAGCTCCAAAACAAAGATTACAAAAAGATTACATTAGTTTACAATTTCAATCATTTGTAGATTAGAGACAAATCTTTAAACAATGGTAACAAAAAGATTACAGCAGTTTAAAATTTCAGTCATTTGTGGGTTACAGAAAAAAACAAAACAAAGGTTAATCAGTTACAGTGATAATTTATGGGTTTTATTTTGTAGGAAAACTAAGATATGAGCAGATGAAATAAAGATTCTTAGGTTAAATTCTGTATAAGAGCAAGCATTGCTGTTGTGTAAATATATAGTTCCTTGAGTGGAATTGTAGGGATTGTCAAATGATAAGATGTTGTTACAGTTGGCTTAATTTGGTGTCTAGTAATATATGATATAGTTGTTTGTAGGAGGTGGGGAATAGGCTATGAGGGGTGGGAGCAGGAGCATTCCCATGAGGATGTTAAATGTGAGTGCAGTGATTTTTTAAAGGCAGGGAGGTTGGTGGTGATATGGATAGAGGGAGGAAGTGAGTTCCATATGCGTGCCAGGGCATAGGATAGGAGGTTTTGTCCTGGAGAGTGAAGGGGTTTGTACAGCTCTATTAGGTTTTGGTTATTAGATCTTAGGAGTCTTTGTGGCATGTGCATTTTAAAGGTAGAGTTGAGAGAGGGACAGAGAGAGGGTTGAAAAATTAGTTTGTGAGCAAAAGTGAGCTGAGTATATGAGAGATAGTGAGGAAGCTCTAGCCAATTGAGTTTGTGCAGAGATGTACAGTGATGGGTAGATGATTTGTGGCTGGTGGCAAATTTGGCAATTTTATTATAACAGGAGGACAGTTTAGTTCTGAGAGATGATTGTAGGTTTGTTAGGAGAGGGGCACCATACAGGAGAGAGGGGATGAGAAATGTAGTAACAAGAGTGATCTTTGTAGATGTAGTGAGGAATTGATTGTTATGGTACAGCATGCCGAGTTTTTAGTGGGTTTTTTTATGTTTAGTAGTAGGTGGCTTTTGAATTTAAGCTGGTCATCAATCTGGACTCCTAGTAGTTTGGTTTCAGATACTAGTTCGAGAGGTGTATTATTCTGGCTAGTGATGGAGAATAGTCTACTATCAAAGGTTGTGGTTTTTGAGGGGGTAAATACCATAAGTTTGGTTTTTGATGCATTGAGTGCTAGATGATTGTCCTTCATCCACTGTTCTCTGGTAGAGAAGGCGTCTTGAGTTAGATTTAAAAGAGTGGGGATGGATCTGGCTGCACAGATAATTGTAGAATCATCTGCATATTGAATAAGTTTAGCATGGGGAATTGAATGGAAGAAATTGTTTATGAATATATTGAAAAGGAGAGGGCCCAAGATGGATCCTTGGGGGACACCAGTGGGTGTGTTAAGGAAAGAGGAGATGGCTTTTTTCCACTTGACAGCTTGTTGGCTGTTAGAGAGATAGCTGGTGTACCAATTGAGAGAGGAAGGGGATAGGTTTAGGTTAGATAGTTTAGTAAGGAGAAGGTTGTGAGAGATAGTATCAAAGGCCTTAGAGAGGTCAAGAAAGAGGGTAGATACAGTGGAGCCAGAATCTCTGTCTTTATTTACAGTTTCCAGGAAGGAAAGGAGGGCAGTCATGGTGCTGTGACCTGGTCTGAATCCGTGTTGTGTGGAAGTTAGTAAGTTATTGTCTAAGAGATAGGGAAGGAGTTGAAGATGGATACATTTCTCTAGAGGTTTTGATATAGGAGAGAGGATGGCGATGGGACAAAAGTTAGTAATATTGTTATTATTACCTCCTTTGTGCAGGGGAATGATGAAAGCCCTTGACCTTCTTGGATAGAGCGATTGATTAGGATGCTGATGGGGAAGGCAATGGCTTCAGCAGCTATGCTGAGGAAGGATGAGGGAATGTTATCGGGGGCATTGGAGCATGGTTTTAGCTTTTGAAGGAGTTTTCTTATGGTAGAAGTAGGAATAGGTTTTAGGGAGAATGATGGGAGTTGGGAGGCTGGAGATGAAGGGGGTGATGATAGGGAAGATGCAGAAGTAGGAGGTGAGGTGTTATTAGAGAAGGATGAGGTTAGTTTGGAAATAGAGTCTATAAAAAATGAGTTGAATTGGGTAGCCAGATCTATATCTTGTGCATTTGGGTCTGGGCTTGGGTTTTCTGTTGAGCCAGGTTTTAGGAGGGTAGTGATGCCTTTCCAGAATTTTTGTGGATTGGTTTTGTGGTTGTTTTGGAGTAAGGAGAAATAATTATTTTTATCAATTGTGATAAGCTTTTTAACTCTATTGCGAAGTATTTTTAATTCATTAAGGGTGGTGGGAGTTTTGTTTCTTTGGTAACGTGCCCATGTTTTGTCTCTGAGTCGCATAGCGGTTTTTGTGTTTTTTGTTATCCAGGGGGTGGTTTTGTTTCTTATTCTTTTGGTTTTTATGGGGACAAAACTATCCAGCAGTTTTAGGAAAGTTGTACTGAAGTGTTCAACAGCATTATCTAGGGGTAGAGTTTTTAGGGGGTTCCAGTTTATTGATTTTAGGGAGTCAGAGAAGGCTATTGGGTTGAAGTTTTTAGATAGCGAGTGCTGATGTAATTATGGGTTACTTGTAATGGAGATGGAAGACGTCTGGTGTAATCATATTATGTCTAATTTGGTATAATTATTTAAACTGCATTTTTTTGTATTATTTTAAAGACTGTAAAATTATTATTCTTAAACGTTTTGTAATACTTTGGAGCTTTCCTCCACAGACTTCCAGTGAAAATGAACTCCTACTGAGTTGGACTTTCCCCCGTAGTCAAATGTCAGTAAATAAATAAATAAATTTGAAGATTTGGGTTAAGGAAGTTTGTTTGTTTTTTCCCCACTGTTGTGTGATCCTGCGCAAGTTTGAACTAAGCTGTATGGATGTATTGCTTGCAGTCAGACTTGCTCTCCTGCAAAAACTCTGGTTTTGTTTCATGTGCATTTTTGAGGGAAAGACATGGCAATGCATTTTTCCTATGATATATCTTGATGGAATGAGCATTTGACAATAATGTGTGTATATACCATGGATATAAAAAGTCACTTTTTTGTGCCAGTAAACAATACATCATTTCAAAACCCTTCACACCTTTAATGTGACCTATAACCTGTACAATTCAATTGAAAAACAAACTTATCTGTTGGGGGAGAAATATAAAAAATAAAGAAAGTACAATACGCTGGTTGCATAAGTGTGCACACCCTTAACCTAATACTTTGTTGTGTGTGCACACCCTGAAACTAATACTTTGTTGAAGCATCTTTTGATTCAATTACAGCATTCAGTCTTCTTGGGTGCACACCTGCCATCAATTAAAGAGACTCTAACTCCAAATAAAGTTCAGCTGTCTTAGTAGGATTTTCCTGACATTTACTCAGTTGCCTGCTACAGCAAAAGCCATGGTTCACAAAGAGCTTACAAAGCATCAAAGAGATCTCATTGTTGAAAGGTATCAGTCAGAAGGGTACAAAAAATTTTCCACAGCATTGGGTATACCATGAAACACAGTGAACAGTCATCCAAAAGTGGAGAAAATTATGGGACAACAGTGATGTAAAGAACTGGACGTCCCTCCAAAATTACTGAAAAGACAAGATGAGAACTGGTCAGGGAGGCTGACGAGACCTACAGCAACACTGAGCAGGAATTTCTGGAAGTACTGGTTGTGTACTACACATGACAACAATCTCCTGCACACTGCAGTGTGCATTTTTTTCCCATCTTACCTTTAAGCATCCCTGTGACTAGCACTTTCTCTAATACCTGCTGGAAAGCACTAAGAAGCCTTAAACTGATACAAGCACTCAACTCTCATTGTTAATAAGGAGCCTATAATTGCAACGTACCTTGCTAAGGTAAGGGAAAACAGCTCCTGTACTTTACAAAAAAAAAAAAAAAAAAGCACCAAATCAGGCATGTCCAAGTGTCAGCTTCTGGTGATTTTTCCTGTCCACCTGGTGAATCTGGGCATACTGGAGCAATGCAGCAATTGCCTCATGTACACAGACAACCCTCTCCTACCACCCAACACTACAACCTGTGAGAGATGCACTTACATAGCCAAAATGGAAGCAAAGCTCTCTCCGTCTAAGATTGTGCTAGACAGTCAAGAGGAGAAGGTTAACACACACACTACACCTCAAGCAACACACAGCCCTTCTAAACCCACACCACCAACACCCGCATATAGCAACACTAAATCCACATATGCAGAGGCCCTTAACTGTAACCTGCCCAAGCACCAAGGACCTCTGAAGCTGAAACGCAAACAAACACCAATCATAACCAAAGTGTCACATAGTTCACAACACCAGTGTGCCACCCAGCAACAGCCCCTAAGGCAAGACAATGTACCTAACACTTTAGTCATAGGTGAGACTATAGTCTGGCACACTGATGTCCCTCTCACCAGGTTGAGTTCACATCACCAGTGTGCCACCCAGCAACAGCCCCTAAGGCAAGACAATGTACTTAACACTTTAGTCATAGGTGACTCTGTAGTCTGGCACACTGATGTCCCTCTCACCAGGTTGAACAAGGAGAAAATTACAGTCAGCTGCCTGTCGGTGCCAGGATCCACCATATAACGCATGCACTCAAGTCACTCCACAACAAGTACAGGTATGACTTTGTCATTGTCCATGTTGGAGTGAATGACTTGAAACGTACCTCCCCGGACTACATGAAAAGAGACATGGAAGAGCTCTCGGAACATGTGGCCCAGGCAAGTATGACCCTAGCCCTGAGTAGCATCCTGCCTTCGCCCAGAATGATATGACAATATAAGGACAAAATGATTGACTTCAACAATTGGCTAAGCTTCTGGTGTCATTCAAAGGGGATCCAGTATCTGTCTGCCTGGGACGACATGATTGACGGACCATGTTGATGGTCTGCACCTGTCGCCCTTGGGATTCAGGTTACTGGCTAAGGCTCTTGCCACCCCTATAGTGCCTTTTTTAGGCAAAGTTCAAAGGACAAAACCACCACCGTAACAGGTACAAGCACGCAAAATCTGAAGGTAATGTTACTCAATGCTAGAAGTCTAAACCTCAAAATGCACTCTCTCGAGGCACTCCTTAAAATGGGGAACATCGATATCTGTGCAGTAACTGAGACCTCACTCAAGGCTCCAGAGAGCACCCCTGCAATACCAGGCTACAACTCTTACCACACTTTTCAGCCACCAAACCAGAACCAAAACACTAAAGGTGGAGGGATGTCAATATTCACCAAGGATATTCACACCACCAGGCTAGTTGCCCAACACAATGCATCTGAAATTCTCCAGGTGCAACTAACACTAGGTAAGACTGCAATCCAAATTGTAGCTTGCTACAGATCCCCCACCATACCCCAAGATTCTCACTACACCTTTTCTAAACATACTGGAAAATATTAAGATAGAACTAAACACCCTAATACTGGGTGATTTTAACTACCCTGCCATTAACTGGGAAAACTACTCATGTACCAATACCTTTGCCCAACGGTTCTTGGAATTCATAAATTCCAATGCCCTGGATCAACTAATCCATACTCCCACCAGGGGCTCCAATATCCTAGACCTGGCCATTACCAACATGGGAAATCGATGCTCCACACCTATGGTCACCCCCTCGTTAGTCAAGTCTGACCATAAGCTAATCACCCTTAACATCCACATCCCCCCCCCCCCCAGTAAGGAAACCTCTATAAAAAACTTCTCCAAAGCCAACTTCATGCTACTCAAGTCAGAAGTGACAAACCTCATGACACCCATGCAGACGGGAACTGAAAGTTCAACTGCTGAATCCGACACTAAGGCACTGTACGAGCACATCCACTGATACATGAATCGTGCTATCCCATATAGAACCAAGATGCTCTCATCCAAAAAAAGGAAGCCAATCTGGTGGTCCCCTGCCATAAACAAACTTTACAACAAAAGGAAGAAACTGTTGCAGAAAAGAGGAAAATCCCAGGATGCAAAAAACTCCCTTACCAGCCTCAGTAAGAAACCCCTCATAAAATCCTCCAAAGCTAGTTACGAAAATAAAATTGCCAAAGATTCCAAAGACAACCACAAAGCATTCTATAACTATGCCAAGAATCTAAATGGCAATGCTCAGATCTGCTCTGAGCTAAAACAGAATGGCATTAAATAACTGATCCCAAGGATATTGCCAATATCCTGGCAGATCGATTCAGTGCCAACTTCACCCCCCTCTCACCCTCTAAATGGCCCATCTCAATACCAGAACATTGCCAAATTCTGGTAATAACGGCCACACAGGTAAAAAACGCACTCTCCAAAGCTAAGAATACAGCATCCATGGGACCAGATGACATCCCAGGCTGTGTACTACATGAACTACCATATGAACTGACACCTTACCTAAGTGTCATGTTTAAATCATAGCCTCACCTCAAGTTTCATGCCTACTGAGTGGCGCAGAGCTACAGTTATCCCACTCCACAAGGGGGGATCCACCTTAGATCCCAGAAACTACCGTCCCATCAGTCTGACAAGCCTTATCTGCAAGGCCATGGAGCGTATTATCATGGAACTTATAAACAAAGACATTGGCAACCTTTAAACACTGGACCCCACCCAGTTTGGGTTCGTGAAGGGCCGATCTTGTCTCCTGAACTTGATTGACTTTTTCGAATCAGTCTCCAGAGCCATGGACGAGGGTAAGGTGGTCCATACAGCCTATCTAGACCTTGCCAAGGCCTTTGACACCATCCCCCACTCTGGAATCATAGATAAACATACTAAGCTGGGCATTAATCCCTACATCACCCAATGGGTTGCTAACTGACTTATTGATAGAACCCACACTGTAAAAGTAGCCGGCTCCAAATCCAGCTCCAGACAAGTGACAAGTGGAGTACCTCAGGGTTCAGTCCTGGGACCGCTCTTGTTTGGCATCTACTTCTCTGAAGTACAGGCCAACACTAAGGGACTCTGGCTAACAAAGTTTGCAGATGACTGCAAACTGGGAGCCATTATTGAATCCCCAAATGATGTGGATACTCTACAAAAGGGCCTTACAGAAACAGATGCTTGGTGCCAGAGCCATGAGCTCAAGCTCAATGCCAAGAAATGTATAGTTATCCCCTTTGGGAAAAAACATGTATCCATGAATTACCATATAGGTGGCAGTACACTAAACACAGAAAGTGTGATAAGAGACTTAGGGACACAGGTGGACAGTGGTCTCACCTTCGATAACCACATCACCACAACAGTCAGGAAATCCTTCTATGTGGCACACCTCATCACTGAGGGCTGTTCATCCAGAAAAAAGGAGGTCATTGTCCCACTGTACTTATCCCTCATTAGACCCATTATAGAATACAACGCCCCATTTGGTATGTACCTCTCAAGACATCTGCAACAACTGGAAAGGCCGCAGAAATACTTCACTAAAAGAATCACAGGCCTAAAGCAGATTCCCTATGCTGACCACCTTAAAAAACTCCAGCTATACTCTGTCGCATATCGTCTACTCAGAGGCGATCTCTGCTTAACATACAAGGCCGTGTCAAACCCAGAGCTGTTGGACATGCTACACTTAAAGAAATCCCAATCCCTCAGAGCCACACGCTCTAGGGATCTAAACCTTGTCATCACAATAAACAAAACATGCTGGAGGGATAGGTTCCTGACCCAGAGACTCCCCAGACTCTGGAATAGATTGCTCATACATGTCAAGCAGAGTGTCTCTTTGGCCCTCTTCAAAAGTAACCTTGACGATTGGATGGGAGAAAGGAAAGTCACACTGGGGATCACATCAGTTGCCCTGTTAGACAGGAATCCAGAGAAGTAAATAGTGTGGGAAGAAACAGCCAGGGAATTGTTACGGCTAGGCTTATATAGGCCCTAGGGCTAATAGTCTAGTACCAACCTATGAACCTATGATCCAACGTATTCTCCATATGTCTGGACTATGGGGTAGGGTTGCATGATGGAAACCTTTTCTTGCACAAAAAAACATCCAGGCCCAGCTAAAATTTTCAAAACAATACATAGTCTCCCAAAAGCATGTGTGA
Organism: Protopterus annectens; assembly: GCF_019279795.1. NCBI lineage: Eukaryota > Metazoa > Chordata > Ceratodontiformes > Protopteridae > Protopterus > Protopterus annectens. Next base: position 374,758,464 of record NC_056739.1, on the reverse strand, counting down.
AAATGTGTTCTGGTCTGATGAGACCAAGGTTGAACGTTTTGGCCACAATTCCAAAAGGTACATTTGGTGCAAAAACATTTTGCATCACCCAAAAGAACACCATCCCCACGCTGAGGCATGGTGGTGGCAGTATCATGCTTTGGGGTTGCTTTTCTTTAGCTGGAACTGGGGCTTTAGTCAAGGTGGAGATAATTATGAACAGTTCCAAATACCAGTCACTTTTGGCCCAAAATCTTCAGGCATCTGATAGAAAACTGAAGATGAAGAGGAATTTCACCTTTCAATATGACAATGATGCCAAATATACATCCCAGATCAACAAAATAATGGCTTCACCATAAGAAAATTAAAGTTTTGAAATGGCCTAGCTAGAACTTAGACCTAAATCCAATAGAAAATCTGTGGGGTGACCTGAAGAGGGCTGTGGACAAGACATTCCCTCACAATCTGGACAAGACATGCTACACTTAAAGAAATCCCAATCCCTCAGAGCCACACACTCCAGGTATCTAAACCTTGTCATCACAATAAACAAAACATGCTGGAGGGATAGGTTCCTGACCCAGAGACTCCCCAGACACTGGAATAGATTGCCCATACATGTCAAGCAGAGTGCCTCTTTGGCCCTCTTCAAAAGGAACCTTGACGATTGGATGGGAGAAAGGAAATTCACCCTGGGGATCACTTCAGTTGCCCTGTTAGACGGGGGTCCAGGGAAGTAAATAGTGTGGGAAGAAATAGCCAGGGAATTGTTATGGCTAGGCTTATATAGGCCCAAGGGCTAATAGTCTAGTACCAACCTATGATCCAACGTATTCTCCATATGTCTGGACTATGGGGTAGGGTTGCATGATGGAAACCTTTTATTGCACAAAAAAACATCCAGGCCCAGCTAAAATTTTCAAAACAATGCATAGTCTCCCAAAAGCATGTGTGAAAATGTGTTCTGGTCTGATGAGACCAAGGTTGAACATTTTGGCCACAATTCCAAAAGGTACGTTTGGTGCAAAAACATTTTGCATCACCCAAAAGAACACCATCCCCGTGCTGAGGCATGGTGGTGGCAGTATCATGCTTTGGGGTTGCTTTTCTTTAGCTGGAACTGGGGCTTTAGTCAAGGTGGAGATAATTATGAACAGTTCCAAATACCAGTCACTTTTGGCCCAAAATCTTCAGGCATCTGGTAGAAAACTGAAGATGAAGAGGAATTTCACCTTTCAATATGACAATGATGCCAAATATACATCCCAGATCAACAAAATAATGGCTTCACCATAAGAAGATTAAAGTTTTGAAATGGCCTAGCTAGAACCTAGACCTAAATCCAATAGAAAATCTGTGGGGTGACCTGAAGAGGGCTGTGCACAAGACATTCCCTCACAATCTGACAGATTTGGAGCTCTTTTGTAAGGAAGAGTGGGCCAATATTGCCAAGTCAAGATTTGCGATAGACTCCTACCCAAGAAGACTGAATGTTGTAATTAAATCAAACGCTTCAACAAAGTAATAGCTTAAGGGTGTGCACACACAACAAAGTATTAGTTTAAGGCTGTGCACACTTATGCAACCAGCATATTGTCAGTTTTTTTTTTTATTTTTTATATTTTTTTCCCCTAACATTTATTTTTCAATTGAATTGTACAGGTTATAGGTCACATTGAAGGTGAGGAAAGTTTTAAAATGATGTATTGTGGTCTCATTTTTTTATATCACAAAACCCTGACATTTTGACATGGGTGTGTAAACTTTTTATATCCACTTGAATGTGTAACAAACAGTTTTGAATAAAAAAAATATGCGTCCAAATTTTGCAGCTAAAAGCAGAGTCTAAGTTGTATTTTGAAGTGATTTTATTAAAGTTTAGCACTTTGCATTCATTCTGCACTTATTTTTTTTTAACAAGTTAGGTGCATTTACTGATAATCTGCATTGATACTAAGGTTTGAACGCATGTTATGGTAGTCTTCAGCTGCCATTTTACATTATAGTTTCTCTGAAGCTAAAATATTGCTGTTGCTTGTTAGTCATTTTTCCCCTTTCACTGTTCTTCATGTTGTGTTCATTATTTTCATTTAGGGTTGCTGGAGGTGATGGATCCTGCAACTAATCCAGATGGGGGACAACTAGTGCTGGCTGGAGATCCAAAACAGCTGGGCCCAATTCTTCGATCTCCAAAGGCAATCAAATATGGACTAGGTGAGTCAAGTTTTTCACAGTGACATGTACGCAGTGATGGTAATCTTTATTCCAGCAGCAGTAATGAAGGCCATTAAATGCATATACCAGCATACTTCTCTCCAAATCTGAACTACACTTAGTTTTATTTGGCAGTAGTTTGTAAACTTTATGTAGGAAAAATAAATGTCATATAGCATAAACCCATATAATTTGCCCCCTTTTGAAAGCCTAGACCTTATTTCTGCACTGACAAAGCTGACATTTTACCAGATTGCCCAAGACCCTGAGAGATTTCATGGCCAACATCATTAAACTAGAGAGGGGCATTTTGGATAGAGAGGGGCATTTTGGAAAGAGGGGGGCATTTTGGAAAGAGTATACAGTAAAACGTTCATTAATTCGATCTTCAGCCCTAGTATAAAAGACAGACAAAACAACTCGGGCTACATGGAACTCTGAGAAAGAAAATGAAGGCAACATAAGAAGGACCACGAAGAGCTCTTAGTGGTGCTCAGGTACTACATGGATTTCCAAACCCTTAGAGGCATTATTAGGGAAAACTGGAGTATTATCAGACACAACCCTGCTATTAGCTCATGCTGAATTTCAGCATCAGGAGAAACAGATCTGCAATATTAACTGGAGATAGCAAGCAGGGAATGGGACCCACTACTTCAGAATATATCTGGGACCTACCCCTGCAAAAAACAGAAGTGTGGGTACTGGAAGTTGCTGAGCAATGCCAATAAGTTCAATTGCCCAAACACAAAGAAATTCTTTTTTCACTGAACACGCAGGGAACTGCGATAGTGAGTGTCTAGTTTACAGAGCAGAATGTTCAAAATGTGCTGCATTTTATATAGGCAAAACTTTGAGTAAGCTGAAAACAAGGATTGCTCAGCACCTACATAACCTAAAATACCACAACTGCAACAATGCATTGGCAAGGTACGGCAACGAAAAGACTGGGTCTAACTCCTTCAGGTTCCATATCATAGCTATGGTTGAAAAGGGAACACAACGAGCCTCCACCAATGACATTCCGGAGAAAAGGGATCTGGAATGGCAGATCCAGCTTAATACAGGCAAACCACAAGGACTCAACATCCATAATATCCATCAACAGTGTATTGAACCTATGAAAACTGCATCATCGTGCTTCCTACTAACAGGGACTATGTTCGTAATGCAAATGTTTTCTCTAAACCATTGCTGCAATTTATGCTCACTGTCTAAAGGTTAATGTTCTGCTTGTTCCACTCTTGGTGTATTTTGCATTTACTCCCTGGGTTTTTACCCCATTTACATACGATTCTGGTGACTATTTACATGCTCTGCAGTAGCTCTAGCTTTACCCTAATTGAAATAGGATTATTCAGGTAACCTCTGCCAAACATCCTCTGGTCATCTACCAGACAAAGCATTAAAGGGCATGAGAAGGCATGACACCTATTTAATAATTTTGTAAGATTTTTTGAAGTTTAAGATTCTGACACCAAATAGTCCAGTCATATTATTCAACCCTGAATAACATTTCCTGGGTTAATGTTAATATAGGTTTGGTTGTAATTTAGAAACCTCTATTTTAATTGCATTTCAACTGTGTGTTAGTTTACCTGCACATTTGATTAATAGGCAGGTCTAATGAAGCTTACTTATGAAGGCGCTAATTATAACACAGACAGTCTTTGTTCATAGGTTCATAGGTTCATACTAGGCTATCTGCCCGAGGGCATTTACATGCCTAGCCCATCGTTTTGTGGCTTACGCCACCCCTTTAGTATGGGGAACTATACCCATTATTTTGCTGTGCCTCTGTCGAGCAGTGACACTGAGGTAATCCCTGGGGTTTATCTGCGATCTCCCATCCATTGGTCAAGATTTCTCTTGAACAAGGCCAGCGAGGTGCTCTGCCTCACATGTACCGGGATTTTGTTCCACAGCATAGGGAGTCTTTGGGTGATGAATCTATCCCTCCAGCACGTCCTATTAATAGCCGTGTCGAGGTTTAAGTCTCCCGCCCTTGTGGCTCTGATGAATCTAGATTTTTTGAGGTGAAGCATATTCATCAAATCTGGGTTTGACATGGCCTTGTATGTTAGGCAAAGGACACCTCTGAGCAAGCGGTAAGCTACTGAATAGAGCTGGAGTTCTTTCAGTCGGGCAGTATAGGACAGATTTTTGAGACCCTTTATCCTTTTGGTGAGGAACTTTTGTGGCCTCTCCAGCTGCTGCAAGTGTCGGGTCAGATACATTCCGAATGGGGCATTGTACTCAATCATTGGTCTGATGAGTGATGAGTAAAGGGAGACTATGACCTCCCTTGATCTAGATGAGAATCCTTCATGATAAGGTGGGCAATGTAGAAGGTCTTCCTAACTACTTTAGCTACATGGGTGTCGAATGACAGACTACTATCAACCTGGGTCCCCAGGTCCCTGATAACTTCTTCTGTGCTCAGTGGATTGCCACCTATTTGGTAGCTAGGGGTAACCTTGTTTTTCCCGAAGGGTATGACTATGCATTTTTGGCATTTAACTTTAGGCCGTGGCTCTGGCACCAGTTATCCGTTTCTGTGAGACCCTTCTGAAGGATATCTGTGTCAGATGTGTTTTCTACTATGGCGCCCAGTTTGCAGTCATCTGCAAACTTTGTCAGCCATAACCCTCCTGTGTTTGCTTGTACTTCGGAAAAGTAGATGCCAAACAAGAGTGGGCCCAGGACTGAGCCCTGTGGGACACCACTTGTGACAGGCTTTGAGTCTGACATGGCGCCAGCAACTCTGACCCTGTGGGTTCTGTTACTCAGCCAGTTTGCAACCCATCTTGTGATGTATGGGTTAACATTTAAGCTGATGAGTTTTTCAATGATACCCGAGTGGGGTATTGTATCGAAGGCCTTAGCCAGATCGAGGTAGGCTGTATGGACTGCCTTTCCTCATCAATGGCTTTGGTGACTGTTTCAAAAAGTCAACCAAGTTTAAAAGGCATGATCTGCCTTTGACAAAGCCAAACTGGGTTGGATCCAAAGTCTGCAAATTCCTATGTCTTTATTTATGAGGTCCATTATGATCCTCTCCATGGCTTTGCAGATAAGGCTTGTCAAGCTAATGGGCCGGTAATTTCCAGGGTCGGTGGAGGCACCGCCTTTGTGAAGTGGGACCACAGTTGAAGTGCGCCACTCCCTGGGTTCGTATCCAGAGGTAAGACTTTGATTAAACAGCTGTCCTAGCTGTGGGTTTAATTCCTCATTGAGTTCGTGGAGCACACAGCCGGGGACACCATCAGGTCCCATGGATGCTGTGTTTTTTGCTTTGGAGAGAGCAGTTCTCACTTGGGCGCTGGAGATGTTTGGGGGGCTGCAATCGTTTGGTATAGATATCTCTCCTTTTGGGGGGGAGGGGGGAGAAGTTTGCACTGAACCTGTCAGCCAGTATGTTGGCAAAGTCTGTAGGATCAGTAATCTTCACATCATTTTGAACTAGTTCTGAGCATATCTGGGAGTTTCCTCCCAGGTTTCTAAGATAGCTAAAGAAGGCCTTATGATTGTCGTTTGAGTCTTTAGCTATTTTTCTCTCGAAATTTGCTTTGGATGATTTTATGAGAGCTCTTAGTTTTTTACTTATAGTGATCAAGGGTGTCTTACCTTTTAAGGATTTAGCTCTATCTTGTAGTAGCTTCCTCCTTTTGTTGTAGAGTTTGTTTATGGCTGGGGTCCACCAGACTGGACGCTTGCCTTTGGTACAAAGAGTCTTTGTTTTGCTTGGGATTGCCTTATCCATGCAGTCCTGCAGGTGCTGGTAGAAGGCATTTGTAAGTGATTCAGCGGCTTGAGTACTGTTTGCCGCCGGCTCGGGGGCCTTAAAGGAGACCACACTAGTCTTTAGAAGTGTGAAGTTGGCTTTTGAGAAGTTCTTTACTGTGGTCTTTTTTTATTTCAGGTGGGGGTGGGATGAGGACCTCCAGCGAGATTAGTTTGTGATCTGATCTCACCAGTGATAAGTTTATTCCCATAGGTCCAGCTCTATACAAAATAATGCAACACTGTTAACCAATGAGAATAGAGATATTGTATCCATATCTGCATAAAGGAATGTAACTCTGTCAACCAATAAAAAGACTTTTTATATCCATATTTACATATTCTTAATGTGCTGATGGTGTACAAAGTATAAATACCCCAATTGTCTGTGGAGTAGTTGTTGCATGACAACTGAAATAAAACGAAGAGAAATTTTTGTCACAGCACTCACCTACCTATGTTGGATGTTCTTCAAAAATAAAGCTTTTGTAAACCAAAAGGTAGACTTTAGTGGTTTTATTCAACTTTTGAAATAGGAAAATATAAGATTGTAGATCGAGGACTGGGTTTATTCTCTTAAATTGATTTGGAAGCTTGTCTGGCTAGATTGAGTTTGTCAGCTGGAATTCAATCTTTAATCACAAATGACTGAATCCAGATGTTATAAAGTCCAGTTGACTAAAATGTCACTTGGTCAAATTCCAAATAATTGAAGCATTGTGCAGTCAGAAGCACCCAGCACAAAATGTTTCAAAAGTATTGTTTCAGAGGCATCACACATGACGGGTTTCATCACAACTTTACTTAAGTACACCAACTCTTTGGACACACATCTGTAGAGAAGAGACTTGTCACAGAGAAGAAGTCATTGCTGATGAACAAATAGAAGTCACATGAGTGATTATATATAGGCAGTACTGATCACCAGGTAAAACTTCTAGGTACATGTTTTTACTTCTGTGTACAGAATTTCAATGATTGGGCATTTAGCTAAAATGGCTTGCAATCATGTAGATCCAGTAATTTGGAATTCATCAAAATGAGTATTCATCCCAATGTCATTTTATATGCATATTAATATATAACATTTTTGAATGGATGCTATAAATCAACCTGCTTCTTGTAGAACTGGATCATTTACAATATCATTACTTATTGTAAATCTAATATTTTAGTATACTGAAGCAATTCAATAGACAAATAATGCTAATTACAATCTTTTGTTGAATAGACAGTTTTTATCAAAAAATGCTCAAAGATAAAATTATCATTAGTGTCTCATTGCACCTCATCAAGGGTCAGAGTAAAGAGAGCAGCAACCAGTTGTGGTATTGTGCTGTTTCGATAACGGCATTGTGTGTGCAAACACTATTATGTACATACCGCAAGAGCAGCAACCAACTGTGGTACTGCGCTGTTTCATTAATGGCACTGTGTGTGCATGCACTATTATGTACTCACCACGAAAGCAGCAACCAACTGTGGTGTACAGCACTGTTTTGATAATGGCATTGTGTGTGCATGCACTGTTATGTACACACCATGAGAGCAGAAACCAACTGTGGTACTGCGCTGTTTCAGTAAGGCACTGTGTGCATGCACTATTATGTATACACCATAGAAGCAACCAACTGTGGTACTGCGCTGTTTCAGTAATGGCACTGTGTGTGCATGCACTGTTTTGTACTCACCATGAGAGGAGCAACCAATTCTGGTACTGCACTGTTTCAATAATGGCATTGTGTGTGCATGCACTATTATGCACAGACCACCTAATGGAGTTCATTTGCCCATATTAACCTCATAAATTGTGTCTGGTTGCCCTAAAACATCTTATACTTACCAGCTGACATAGATAGGCAAGGACCCCCCCTTACCCAAAATGGGTGACTCACCATTTATACTACTAATTTCTACTCCTTCCAAGCTCCCTTTGTGTCTAGGTCAATTTAAACCAATGCCTACAGGGTCACAGTCCATAGCCTGTCCCTTTGTGGCTAGAATCCAATGCTGAAAATGAAATGTATATAAGCAAAGCCTAAACTTTTACTTATAGATGATCTCCAAAAGCTAATTCCCCTAGATCCAGGGATGACTCATCTGGATATTCTAGGCCTCGAATTGAATGCATGCTTTCTCCAATTCCAATGATGGCTGCACAGTCGAGGCTTTCCTGTCCAGTTTGCCAAATCTTATTTTCATCCCAGAAACCTTCTACAAGAAGAATTTATGCAAGTAAATCAAAGAGATTTTCTTACTGGGCAGAACAGAGAAAGCTGGATCCTTTTACTGCTCCAGTTCCTATTGTGTTAGATTTACTTGCTTCAGTCTTTCAAGATGGTGCCAGTTTCTCCACCATAAAAGTCCAGCTTGCAGCCATCTCAAATTACCACATAGAACATAATACTTCCCAGCTAGCCTCTTTTAAAATATGTAAGGCATTCCTTAATGGTACCCTTCTGATTAGACCTCTGATAAAGGATCCCACTCCACCTTGGGAATCTTAATATTCTATTACAGACTTTAATTCATTCGCCTTTTGAGCCTTCGGCCAAGTCAGATCTAAGGTTTTTCTCTTGGAAAATAATTTTTCTTGTTACTGTTCTATCTGCAAAGTAAATTTCTGAACTCCAAGCACGCTCTTCAAAACTGCCCTATTTGATTTTTCACAAAGATAGTGACGTTACATACAAACCCTTCCTTTTTTCCAAAATTTCTCCAAGTCAAATATAAATCAAGTAATTAATTTGCCAGCCTTTTACCAAGATTTGACAATAAGGGAGAATACATGCACTCCCTCTTTTAGATGTACATAGGCAACTTCATTTTTACCTATATAGAACAAGAGACTTTAAGAAAACTGATCAACTGTTTGTTTCCTTTGCCAGAAACAAGATGGGAAAACCAGTATTCAAAGTTACCTTAGCCAAGTGGATAACAGATTGTATTTGCTTTGTCTATTTTCTGAGAGGATTGTTCTTGCCTAAATCTCCAAAAGCTAATTCCCCTAGATCCATGGCTACATCATCTGATTTTGGGCCAGAGCTTCCATTGATGATGATTGTGCTGCAGCCCCTTGGTCCAATTTGTATTGCTCATTATAAGATGGATATCTTCTCCAGGAACAGGGCTGCATTTGGTTCTGTGGTTCTCTGGAACAATCTTCCATGAGGGCCACCCAAGATTATCATAGCTGAGGACTCTGTCCCATTTGTTGAGGAAAGAATGAAAATGACAGCATCAGACATTAAAGTTATGTACTTCCTGTAACTATGCATATGTGTTGTCCATTTTCATTCTTCCTCAACTTCCCACCCAACTTCCCCCTATCCATATTGTTTGGGAGTGACCTAATGAGGTGCATTGGAACCACTGTTTCCAGTCTGGGTCCCTATTCTGTACCTATACTGTTTCTTCTTATTAGTATGGTTACTTATGGCCTAAAGCACACTTAGCAGCAAACTCGATCTGAGTTAATGTAGCGGTTAGGGGCATTATGGGTAAAGGGAGGAGCTTGAGAATTGGATCCATGAATTTAAAATAAGGCATCCAAGCCAGATCTGAAGTCAGATCTGAGACCCATTCATTGAGGAAGAATGAAAATGGACAACAAAGATTGCATAGTTATGATGAGTACATAACTTTAATTTTTAGTTGCTGACATTTTATAATTATAATCCATCACTGTTCTAGCATAAGTGACGAGCAGTATTGAAATGGGAAATTTTCTTGGACAATGTCCACAGCACTTTATCATTCTGTAGGTATTTAGAGATTGATTGTACTGTGTTTTTGAAGTGTGAATTATTCAGACATTTTCAGACTTGAATGATGCATCAGTCTGTTTTTCTCTCTCTCTTTTTTTTTTTAAAGATATGTCCCTGCTGGAGAGACTGATGACCCAAAACACACTTTATCAGAAGGATGTTGAAACAAATGTCTACAATAAGCAATTTGTTACCAAACTGCTCAGGAATTACAGGTGATGTTTACACTGTCAATTGTCAGCAATTTGCTGCCAAAATGCTACATGATTACATGTGACTTCTGTTGTGTCACTGCTTTAAAAAAATCACTTTTGTGACTCAGTATTTTAAAGATTATGGTGTGTATGCAAGTGATTCTTATTAGCTAACTCCAAGCCGAGATGTAGGGTATATTTACTGCCGCTTAATGAATAAGCAGTGTAGAAAGTTCTAAATCACTGAAGGTGATTGGATATATGTTAAGGCGGGCAAGGAATGATAAAAACATTGATGATGCCACTGTATAGCTTTGCAGGGAATTTTAAGCAATGACTGCTGTCTAGCTCTGGAGGCTTCTTCTTAGATAAGTATTGATGAGAAGATTGTCAGAGGTCATAAGTGGTGCATTGGCAGCACCTGATGCCATATGGGAAATATACGAGTCACCTAGCGCTTGAAGCGAGAAAGCCCAGATTACAGCTCACCTGATCCAAGTTTGACTAGCAGCTCAGACCTTTGGCAACACTGCAAAGAGAATGGACAGACCTATCATAGTTGGGGGGGGGAGGGGCAGAGCTGACAGCACCCACTACCTTTATCCCTGAGAGAAGTGTCAGGGACACAGTGGGTGTGGCTTTAGACTCAAACCAGTAGTGACTGGTAGCCTTTAGAATAAGTGCGCAGAAACATTCATTTTAAAGGGAAGGGAACTGTAGGCAACTACAGTGATGTGGCTCACTTACCATCTTACCCAGGAAGTGGAATTGGGTCACCGAAATTTCAGTCATTGCAGGATACTAGTGAGAGCACAAAATGCACTGACTGCCTATATTCCCCTCAGCATGATCAAGCTGCTTTGGCCACATGCTTGTGCACCCCTCAACTCCCCCCAGTCCCTTGGACACCTGTGCTGCTAATCAAACAGTGGTAATTTGGTAGTCCGAGCATCATCCCTGTATGCGTCAGGACTACAGATCATAAGTGTCAAAGGAAAAACTTTAAAGACCAATACACGTAAGGTTTAGGTTAAAGCACTTTAATTTTTGCAGCAAGGAGACAAAAACATGCATGCAAAAATACAGAGTTTGTCTAACTAAAATCAGGAAGTGAATCCATTTTTATACTATTTTTACAAGACATTGCCTACTGAAGCTGACGTAGTAAATCACAAGTTTACAATATTGTTTTTTTACAGCAGATGTCGCTTATGATTTTTTGCTGACATGACATAACATTTCTAGATTTATGAGAAAACTTTTGAAAAATAACATGGCCTTGAAGACCAGCAGCTAGTTGCAATTATTTTTACAGTGCTGTGTTACATTTTAAGGTACTCTACTCATTCGAGCACAAAGCAATCACAGATTATAGTTTATATTTTTCAAGCGGTCTTTGTTCTACTTTTATGTTTTCATAACACAGACAGGGCTAACTGTCTAGGTTTAATAACATTATAGAAAGCAGTATTGTTTTATTCATTATTTTCCTAACTTAGCAGAAAATCATCTCCTTTTCAGTTAATTTCCTAAGACATAAACAAGATTTTAGCTGCGCTGACAAAATACAAGGTCAGAAAGCATTTGCCATTAGTATGGATTTGTTCAGCATAAAGCAGAATAAATGTATTAACCCTTTTGGGCTTCTAAAAAGGCACTAATGCACACATATTAATACATATTTTTTTAACAATAAGGCTACATCTTTGTGGGATTACGTGTTCATAATTTTAATTTTCTCACTTCTATGATTCAGTTTGAAAATATAAATGCATGCAGGCAATATAGTTCTTTAGTGCTCTGGCTTCATGTTGGGACTTCTGTACTCCCAGATTTGTGAATTTATGGATGCAAACTGCTGTCTTCATAGTTATACAACCAGTTTAACAAAAAGCTGTAGGCAATTGCTTCATCCCCATGCTTTTCTGAAAAATTACGCATTTGAAAACAAAAAAATGAATCCTAAATGTGACGGTGTGCATACAGTTTATATCCAATTAACAAGGATATAGGGAATCTCCAAACTCTAGATTCCACGCAGTTTGGTTTTGTGAAAGGTAGATCATGTCTGCTCAACTTAGTTGACTTCTTTAAGTCAGCCACCAGAGATGTGGATGAGGGCAAGGCAGTTCATACAGCTTAGCTCGATCTGGCCAAGGCCTTTGATATCATTCCCCACTCAGGAATTATTGATAAACTCACCAAACTAGTCATCAACCCTTATATCACTAGTTGGGTTGCAAATTGGCTCACAGATGGAGTCCACAACTTTCACACTGTGGGTTCTAAGTCAGACTGCTGACCAGTCACAAGTGGAGTCAAACGGGGATCGGTCCTGGGTCCTTTTCTGTTCGGCATCTACTTCTCAGATGTCCAGGCCAACACAGAGGGAGTCTGACTGACCAAGTTTGCAGATGACTGCAAGCTGGGAGCAATTAATTAAGACTCCCCAAGTGATGTACATATCCTACAGAAAGACCTCACTGAGACCAATGACTGGTGTTGAAACCATGGCCTTAAGCTTATTGCCAAAAAATGCATCATCATCCCCTTTGGGAAAAACTCCGTTCCCACTAATTACCACATCGATGGGAGCCCATTGAACACTGAAGGCATTATAAGAAATCTGGGGACAGAGGTTGACAGCAACCTCTCCTTCGACTACCACATTGCCACTGTGGTCTGAAAGTCCTTCTATGTGGCACATCTCATTACCAAGGGCTTTGCATCCAGGAAGAAAGAGGTCATCATCTCTCTCCCTACTCTTTTCTCATTAGGCCAGTCATCAAGTATAATGCCCCATCTGGCATGTACCTCACTAGACACATGTAACAGCTGGAAACATCACAAAAGTACATCAGGAAGAGGATCCTAGGCCTTAAACACATATCCTATATGGATAAACTCAAAAAAACTCCATCTATTCTCTGTCTCATATCATCTACTAAGAGGCAATCTCTGCTTCACTTACAAAGCCATGTCTGGCCCAGCTTGTTTAGAAATGCTACATCTAAAGAAATCCCATTCCTTCTGCACCACATGCTCCAGAGACCTCAACTTCATTACCCCAATCAACAGAACATGCTGGAGGGACAAGTTCATAACCCAGAGACTGCCCATGCTCTGGAATAGACTTCCCATACATGTCAAGCAGAGTACCTCATTGGCCCTCTTCAAGAGAAATCTTGAGTGGATGGGAAATAGAAGGTTCACCCCTGGGATCACTCCAGTGGCTCTACTTGATAGAGGCACTGGGAACCAACGTCGGGTGGCACGATGCCAGGGCACTTCTATGGGCCAGGCTTGTAAAGGCTCCAGGGCCATTAGTCTAGTACACACCTATGAACCTATGAGCCTATGTATGGGAGCTAAGATTATTGATACTATGGGGAAAGATGTCTGACAGATAAGTGTATTGATTTGTATTGAGAACTGCAGAGGAGGCTACCTGTGTCTAACATCCATCCTGGGATTTCTGATTTCAGTTGAGAAATTATAGCTATTTTAAGATTATATATTATAGATAGCTCATACATTTAGCACTGCTTTGATCAACTGTAATGTTTTCTTGAAGTACCCTCTTTCAGATAGTAGCTGTTATCCATAGCTGAGGAAAAATAGTTTGACAAAGAAAACTATTTTCAGTATGTTGTCTGAACCTTGTCTTTTTTGTATCTTGTATTTTATTAATTGTAAGTGAGTAAATAGACTTGTCTAAGGACATTTTTCAGTCATGACCAGGGCCAGGGTATTACAAGAGTTATTAATAACATAGCATTTTGAAGTTACTGCTGTAATGTGTACAATCTTAGATCATATAATTAACTCCCACATTCACACACTGGATGTTTAATATGTAGACTTAAAATAGCACCTGCCTAAGATAAGAGAACAGTCATTTGCTTCTTTGTATTTTGTACCTTGTATACGTTGAAGTGGCCACTGTCTACCGCCAAGCATTACGTTATTTACTAGTAGTTGGCATGTTGTTTGTTAGTAGTAAGTACATTATAGGCTGCATTTTTAAGGTTTTACATTATTTCTGTGTTACAGTGGATAAATGCATTTGATTGTCTAACAAACAAATATATAGTTTTTCCTGTTTTGTAGTGCTTTGTTCAATGTATGTGTATGTCTCTGTAGCACGTACATATTTGTACTTTAGTAAAAACAACGTAATGCTCACATTATATATATATGCACACACTTCCAGCCTACTCATTATTCATAAACTTTTATATGCATTTTTTATTACCTGCTTAGTTTTTAAATATGAGCTAGGAATACATTTTCATCAGATGTCCTTTTATGTGTTTATTCCCTATTGGTATGACTACTCATATCTTAGTATTGTGTTTTTAACTGTGATTTTCATATGTATTTTTTATATGTATTTTATATACTATATTATATATACTTTATACTTTCTTTATTTATTTATTGTATTATCATCAAAGATATTTATGATTAGAAATGAATTGAAGTTATAAAGTTATAGGGGCTACTGAATTAAGTAGTATTACTAGAATTCTGTGTATGTATAAATGTTACCTTATTCAAGTTTCAACACATGCTTTATAAGGATAGGTTTGGTTTGCCCTTAAATGATTCAAATGAGATGGATTTTAACTAATTAATCAATTAACTTGATTTGATTGTAACAATGAACTTCTTCCCTTATGTATATAAGCTGCCTAATCTCAAATGCTACTGTTGAAGTTTGAAAAAGCCCTATGGTGAAAGCGCTTACTGTTTGCTAGCTCAAATAAATATTTCGTTTGGATTATATGTCACAGCGTGGTTACTGGACTGGAAAAGTGTGAACTTTTGTTTCTACTGGGTTGAATAACCTTTCAGTGCCTTTGGAACACTATTTTTATTGAGTTGAATAACTTTTTTATGTGCCTTTGGAAACATCAATTTACTGAGGTCATTTCGCTCCAGTTTGTTGTCTTTATATATTTGTACTTTAGTTTTGTTCCTTTCTTTCTTTCCCTGAAGATAAAATGGTCCACTTTTCTTACGTGATCATTTGAAAGAATGTGCCAGTTGACTGGAGCAATTTTGTTAAAGATCTTTTCATCTTTTTTTGTTTGATTGTTTAAATAGAGGCCTTTTCAATTTTACCAAAGTGTCATGGAGGGATTTTTATCCATAATTAAAGGGCCAGTATCTGCAGTGGATTAAAAGTGAAGGTTAGTAATATAGTACTTGCAATAACTGAGAGCCAATTTGACATTTATTAATGTTGTACAGTGGTGATCTTGGTATGGGTACAGGTTAATGAAATAGAAGACTTTATAGCTGAGTATACTAGGCCAGTATTTTATTGCTAAATTAACAGGGTGAATGGTAGACCATAGCATAACCTATGGGATTTATACCGTTTTACCTAATTTGATCTAGGCTCTGAAATTGAGATAATATGGCTTGATACTGGGTAGTAAGCTTTAGCTGTTTAAAGGGCTCCATCAGTTACATATCATGTGTGCAAGGAAAAGGTGTAGAAAGTACAGTTGTGCAAGTGCTCTTAAACATAACAGTAGATGTTCAGTTGGATCACTGCTGCAGTAGCCTAAGCTGTATGGGGAATTCCTGCAAAAGATCAGTCCACCTCACAAAGCTTTTTAGGGCACTCTCACACTCCATAGGTGCCATCTCCATCAGAATAAAGGAAATAAAACAGCAGCTACAGAGACAGAAGTCAGAGCTTTCTTGCCCCAAAAGGAGCTGTCATGACTTTAAGAAATCAAGACCGTGTCCTAAAGAAATAAAACCATGCACTGTGTCAAAAGCAATACAAAGTTAGAAGGTTGGAGGGTGAGTGTGGCTACTGCAGCAGTGATGTACTCAAACATCTACTGTGATACTAAGAACACGTGCATAAGTGTACTTTGTCCTTCATAGATCAGTGCTGCAGTAGCCTAAGCTACATGGGTGACTACCAAAGCTTATTGAGCAGGGGCAGAGGAAGGAGGGTCAGAACCCAGAAGCCTTTGAAGAACAACTTCAGCAAAGACCATCCTGCTTTGACAAGCATGTGAACTGAAGACATCCAATTGCAATAGTTGGTAAATGAGTATACCTTAGAGTCCACTCCTTTCAAAAATGCCACAGAATGAGTGAAAGCCTGAGTAGAGCAATCCCTGATGATGCCTAGAATTGATCATCAGAGGTGGGCATAACAAAAATCAGTAGCTTGGAGTAACCATATTAAAATAATGTGTTTAGAAACTGCTTGTCCCTTTTTCCTACCATCATAGAAAATAAACTGCCGAGCAGAATGTCTGAAGGCTTTGGTAATGTCATTTATAGTACGAGTTGCCTATGAACCTCTACAGTATGGAAAACCCTTTGACTTTCAGCTTCAGAATCTAGAAAGAAAACTGAGATAAGTTGCCTGGTGCATGGTGATGTCTGACCCCCCACTTCTAGACATAAAGGAGGGGTTAGTTCTCAAAGAAACCCTATCCCCATGAAAAATGAGATAGGGAAGATTAAACATCAAGGCATGGAACTCGTATACATGTCAGAATAAGTAGCAAGACTGCTTTCCAAGATAGAAACTTCAGATGTTTTTTGTAAGTGCAAAATTAAGATTCCAAGAAGGACACTGCCACTTGAGATGTGGGTGTGTGAGCAAAATAACTTTCAAAAATCGATCTGATGATGTCTTTTTCATTATTCCTCAACAAATGGGTTACAGATGTGATGCTCTGATCTGACTTGGCTGCATACTTCAGACTTTGGATCATTATGGGGAGAGGGAGGAGCTCTAGAGTTGGATCCAAAGTCTGAGGTATGAGTCAGAGTCAGATCAGAGGATTGGATCCATAACTCATTCGTTGAGGAAGAACGAAAATGGACAACGCAGGTGCCTAGGTATGGTGAGTACATAACTTTTAATTTCACAGATGGTAATGTAGAAAAGGGGTGATCTAAAACAGACAAGCAGAAACTGCTAATAGGTGAAGTTTAATGGAAAAGAAATAATAAAGGCCAGCAGATAACTCCCACAAATATTGATGAACCAGAGACATAGTCTTGTGATGGATCATGTTTTTTAGGGAAACACCAATTAGAAAATCTCCACTTTCCAGCATGTGATTTTCAGTGGGTCTATATTATATGAAAGAAAGTTCATAATATCAAATGCTCTAAAGAGTGAAAATGCCAGACCTCTAACTCGTTATTGTGGGGGGCTGCACCCCCCCCCCCACACACCTCCCACTAAATATATATAGCAACTCCAAGATCAGACTACAGTGAGGAAAGGGCAAATATTCTCACCTTCCCTGTACTGCGATCCCACAAGAAGCACTTTGAGGTCTAGAATCTTTGCTCTTTAGAGCGTTCGATATTATGAACTTTCGTTCATATGATATAGACCCTTTTCAGTTAGCAGGTTTCTTTGACTCATACAATACCTGCTGTATGTCTTAAGAAAAAATTAGGTGTCTAAAAGGAATTAAAATTCTATCATGCAGGCAGTCCACTGAAGAAGTTGATGTTTGGAGCATATCGAACTATCACCCTCGTGTGTTAGAAAGTCCAGTCTGTGACTGTGGGAAATGGTCTTGGCCAAATTCAGCAGAAAGTAGGACCACTAGTACCTGGACTAAAAAGGAGTCACCACTATGACCTTCAGAGAATCTGTTGGAATCTTAAAAGAATTATGGTTAGAGGAAAGGGTGGAAAGGCTGAGAGGGATATTCCCATTCTGGGGGAAAGAAAAAGCTTCTACCATCCAGGCATTGCATAGAGTCCTAGAACTGAATGTGTTAAATTGTCTGTTTTGACTGCAGGCAAACAGACCTACTTGAGGTATTTTCCCACAGATGGACCAATTCCCAGAAGTCCTGTGGGTTTAACATACAAAAGTAAGGATCTGTCCTGGACTTGCTAAGTTTGCCTGGTACAGAATGTTACTCGGATGAAATGCAGGTATTTAGAAGGGAGACATTGTGCTACGTTGCCAGATCCCAATCTGCCAGAGACAGACAGCAGAGGGAGTCAGATCTGGTTCTCCACATCTTTCAGCATAGTACCTTACAGATGAACACGTGCAAAGGATCCTGAACCTAGAGATGGAAGAGACTGTAGTAAAGGCAGTCTTTGTGCAATACTTGCGTGCTTTACATTGTCTTGCTTGGTCAAAAGGCCATGGACAATTAAACAGTTGTACACTGCTCTCCAAGGAAAGCCTGAGGCATCTGTTGTTACCAACTGCAGCAAGCAGTAGCCAGCAGGGAAAGAAGAATACCTAAGTTGAGTGTTAGCTGATACACCCATCAAAGCAGCTTCCTCCTCACAAACCCCAGTACTGAAATCTGAAATGACAGGGATGTAATATATGTAGAGTCCAGAGAGCTGGGAGAATCTTATATTTAGTTATACATAACGTAGCCAAAAAAGCCAAGAGAATAGTAGCAGACATGTATCCTGAAAATATAAGAAATTCCCTGGGAATTACTTTAGAAAGTGAGTCACAGAAATATTACTGTGGTCTGTGGAAGAAAAGCTATCATCAGGGATGCCTGAAGAAGGCATCCTAAAAGTAGGATTCTTTGACATAAAGAAGATAAGATTTCTTAAATACAAAATTCCCGACCGAGATAAAGGTCATTATTCCAGTGAGGAACTTCTGACATACCCACAAGATAACTGCAAGAAGTAGCCATCAATGTAGGTTTGGAAGAAATGTGAATGCCCTGCAATCTGTACTGGGTACTCACTGAAGCCAGGTACTGTGTAAATACTCTGGGAGTAGGAAGTAGTCAAAAGGCAAGATAGAAAAGTGTACTAGCAACAGACCAACTGAAAAAAAACACCTGAAATTGGCTGGTATTGAAACATGATTATCATAATTAAAATCTAGAGCTACCAAACAGTTGAAAGGAAAGCAGGTTGGATCTTGAGATGCTGATAAGGCTTAGAAGAGAAAGATCTAAATCAGGTCTCCAGATGCCTTTTCTCTTTAATACCAAAAACGTTAACAGAGAAGCCCTGTCCTCTGAAGGTGGGGGGCAAATTATCTGTTACTACTTGGGAGAGCATGAGGTGCAGAATGGAAGAGAGTGCTTCATAAAACCAATGATCTGAGATTGTGGCACCAAAGAGTAAGATGAACACCCAGAATTCAGGGCCAGTGTACAACAATGTCAGTAAGTATGGGAAGAAAAAACAGAATGGGGCACATAGGATGACTGTTTCCCAGTGTAACAGTTGGAAAAAGCCCTATGTTGCTTGATCCACCCTGCCATTTCATTTTAATCTGCTTACTAGACCCTACCTGCCTTCATTTTTTCCCCACAAAAAGATGCAGGTTATGTTTTGAAAGAGGAGCATGAAATAATTCTGAAAGGAGGACCTAGCACAGTATGTTTGTAAGAAAACTTGGCATTGAAACATGCAAAGACAAGAGGAAACCTCCATAAAGACAAATACCATAGCAGACCAAAGTATTCTACATGTGATTTTGTTTAAATGGAAGAGTATCCCCAGCAGAGAACTTATCATCCCAAACAGGAGGGCACAGCCAAAAGAAAACCTCAACGTTTGCTCTTCAGTAAGAAGGATCTGACTGCTGGTGCCATAGCTGTCCTTTATTTCCTATATTCTGGCACAGGCAGCAGCTATAGTGTATAGAAGTACCCTAAAAACTTGGGGAGGTGAGCTGATGGAACCCCCAGCACTGGCAGGACATCGCCCATATAGCTTAGACTACTGCAGCAGTGATCTAAAGAAGATCTGGGTATCAGTGGGGCAGTAGGATTGTGTTTGACTTGTTTAATTTTTGTTTGTTATTTTACTGTTCTTGAGTTTTTTGTGGGGATGCTGATAGCATTAATGCAGTTTTTACAGTGTTTACGTGTAGATTGTAACTGTAAAGTATCAAAACCTGTTAAGCGAATAATCTGATCCTATTCATCCAATCCATCCGATCGAGCCTTCACTCAGATCTGTTCCAGGCCAACTTAGTGCTCCATCCATGAGCTCTTTCAAAATGTTTTTATCCATAGTGCCTTACTCCTTCCTGACTAGCTCAAATCTTGTTTGCTGCCACTTGAAGCAGTATCACTGGTCTCGTCAGGCAAGTGCTCTGCTTCTTATTGTTTAGTTAAAACTAGTGCAGAGTAATGAATTGTTGCCTTTTGGCCTTATTTGTTAATGTTTTGATCTTTATAATAGTTTACTATTTGGTGGTTTCCCGTAGATACTTGAAGTTTTTCTTCAGCCCTTCCATGGCACCATTTTCTTAACTGTTACTGTAGTGCTGGTTATAGTTAAGGATATAGTTTGTGTTGTTTACCATGGTTGTTCTTGTGTGTCCCCCTTAATATAAAAACATTTTCTCTGTGTGTCTGCATACAAGGTAAGCTTAAACTATAGAATTTAGAATTAAGATAGAGTATTCTTATTTAGGATTTATAACGTGTATTTTTTTTTAACTTAGACTTACTGTTCGAAATAGATTGCTGTTTTTCTGCATTGTGTGTTACATATTATGTTGGTAAATGTTATAATGGAAAAAGCTACCACCGCTAAGAAATGCTCCAAATGTGGGCATAAAATCTCCCTCAAGACCCCAATGATCTTTGTATGGTCTATCTGGGGTTTGCACATCTCAGTGCCTTGTGCAACATCTGTGCTGCCTTTGGGCCTACAGTCTTTTCAGATAGGAGGAATAAGCTAATAGTCAAAGGGCTTCTTCCTCCAGATCCAGAGCCAGTCTTCTGGGGAAACAAAAACTGAAATCCAAGGATTCAGAATCGAGGAAGCACCCATCTGATAGGTCTGCTCCAGTATCAGCTCCTAAGGTTCTGAGAATCAGACTGTGTGTCTCTGACCTTAACCTATACTCTGCCTCCAGATCCAGAATTAATGACTCCCATCACTGTTTAAGATTCTCCCAAAAGAAGTGAGAAGCCAATTTCTAGTCCCTCTTTAGCCCTATGTACAAGGTCCTTTATATCTATAAAAGTGTCTCAGAATTTGATTTGGCTTGCTTGGTACTGAAGTTCCTCAAAACCCAGACTGAGATGTGGGTCATTTCAACTCCATCAGCTCCAAAGCCCATTGTATCCATGCATTTCACCCTGATACAGGTTCCCTTATCAGGCTGTCCATGAGTTTTGGTCTCTTTGGATCCCTATGATCAAACAGATCTGGTAGCATGGGAATCTTCAATCCATGTATCACTGGCTTCAGGGATTTTTGATTCACCTCACCCAGCTTTGGCCCTGTTGGACCTGATGTTGGATCCTTGGATTGGGTGAACAGCTGCATTGGTTCTATTGGTGACATTAGCCTTTGAGACTTCAGCTCTAATCTCCTCCCCCATGCCAACCACTCAGTCGGATCCCAGGATCGATGTCATACTTCTCATTTGGGAAGTTTGATACAAGCACAGTTGCAGTATCTTTCGATTCCCTGGGAGTTGGAGTGACTTTCCTTGTACTGGGGAGGATAGTATTTTTGCCACAAAACTCTAATCTACAGGTTCCACCCTATGACCTCCCCCCTGCTTATTGGGTGTGACTTTGCAACAGGTGTTATTGAGGCAGATGAATTCCATAGACCCCAAACCTCCTGCATTATTGCGGAGACAATTCTAGGAGGTTTCTTGAGACTCATTCCCTGAGCCACATAGGAAGAGGGCTTGCAAAAGAAATCATCTAGACTCACCAACTAAGTCTGTCCCAGCAGATACTGATTCAGATGCTGGAGTGAGCTCCCCACAATTCTGTCCCAAGGATGTTTCTTTCAGAGAGGTTCTGGAGCTCATGAAACAGAAGGTATCTTGGCCAACTGACCCTCACCCCAGGGCAAAGCAATATTGTTTGGGGCATATGGAATAATCCTTTGCAAATCCTGGGTGGTCACTCTTGTTGACAAGTTGGTGGATATAGTGGTGAGGTAGTCATGGCAGGAACCTGACACATGCGCTTGGTCCCAAGGAAGCCTGACAAAATACTTTGCCCTCCTAAGGATAAGCACTTCTAGGCAAAGATTCCATCATAATTGTGGCAGCCACCAAAAAAAGAGAGTTGTCTGAAGACTCTTCATCTGTCCTTCTACAAAACAAGGAGTCCCTAGCTATGGATAAACTGGAGAAGTAGGCTTATGCTTCCAGCTCCTATTCTATCTGGACTGCCAGAGTTGCAGATGCAATTTTCGGTCAATCTGTCAGCAATGGACAGTATCATAAACCTGCCCATGCTTCTGTTACATAATGTGGCACATGGTTTGGTGGGAGCAGCCCAAGCAGGCATTGCCATGAGGTGTGACACATGGCTGGTCTGTGTGACTTTGCAGATAACTTTAAAGTGACCTTCACAAATGCCCCTTTTGAGGGAACCAACTTATTGGTTCAGTAGTGAAAGAAGGATGCAGAAGTGTTAGTGGGATAGCAAGACCTTTTCTGCCATAGGAATGAAGTCCAAGATACCTCAGCACACTTTTAACAGGAACCAAAAAGATCCTTGTCCACTCTGGTTTCCTAAGTCTAAGCATCAGTATGACTCCTCTTCTGACAAAGGTAGAGAATGCTGCTTCAATGGATGCGAGCCCAGAGGCTGGAGAGTTCAGCAGAACCAGGGGTGCCATGGGCCCCTCATTGGCAGATATTCCCAGAATCCCTGAGGGTCTGCCTGACTGCTCCACTCAGAGAATGCATATCCCTCTACCATCTTTCATGGGTCTCCATCACAAGACAAATGAGTAAGAGGAATCATATCCAGAGGTTATCAAATTTCATTTTTGGAAATTGCTTCACCCCTACCACCACCACCATTTCCAGTGCTGGATGTCATACCTAATCAAGCAAAATCCCGTATGCAAGAGGTTTATTCTCTGCTAAAAGTCATCCAGGAGGATCCATCAGATGTGTAATAAAGCAGATGATGATAACCATGGCAAAATGTATTTACTAAAATTCCAACACACTTGTAAAGGCACTAAAAACAAGAGATGAGTGCTTTCGGCTTTTTGCCTTCTTCAGATCTGCATTTACAAATGATGCATTTTGAATTTTATTGGATGAAAAGCCTTAAAGCGCTTATCTCTTGTTTTTAGTGCCTTTACAAGTGTGTTGGAATTTTAATAAATACGTTTTGTCATGGTATCATCTTCTGCTTTCTTAGACTTGGATTCGTTCTTCAGGAGTGATTTTGCTGGCTTACTTAGATTCATTTGTTCATAGGATCCATGAGATCTGGTCAGGATTTTACTCTCTCATTTTTTTTTTTTTGTTCTGAAGAAAATTAAGAACCTCTGGTCAATTGAACTCAAGTTTCCTAAACAATTATGTCAAAAAGACACACTTTTGAATGGTCACAGTGCAGTCAATTTTTCTGTGTCTTCAGAAAAACAAATGTATGTGTTTTGTAGCCCTCACAGAAAAATAGGAGTCCAGGAGTTTTCTGTGCTTCCTATTAGAAGCCAGTCATTTCCAATTCAAAACCCTGCCTTTCAGTCTCAACTCGAGTCCCAGGATGTTCACCAAATGCACGATGGGAGTAGCTGCTCATCTACATCTTCAGGTATTAATAATGTTCCCGTACCCAGATGACTGGCTTCTAGCTGCTTTTCCAAGGAGTCTATTCTTCAAGCAAAGGATTACCTACTCCACCTTCTCTAGGAAGTTTGGTAAACCTGGGTAAATCCAGCCTGACTCCCACTCAATATCTAGTCTTTCTGGGCTGCCATTTGGACATAACCTTAAAACTGTTCTCGCTTCCACATGATAGAATAGCTTCCTTGAAAGCTACAGTACATCAGCTACTAGAATTCAGTCATCCTCTGCCACAGTTGGTGTTGAGTTTTTGGACTCCTAACATCGTCAGTTATGATAGTACAATTTTTTTCATTATCATATGAGAATTGTACAATGGTTACCTCAGTCACAATGGTGTCACAAGTATGACTCCCTATTTCAGCCCATCAGACTACCTCAGTCATGCAGAAAACACACAAACTGGTGGCTTCATTCTCTAATAGTTGCAGGCATAGCTTTCCAAGTGCCCTCTCCAGTAGCAACTGGATGCATCATCTAATGGGGGGCATTGGAAAGGAAGAATGGTCCCATATTTTTGGTCAGACTCTGAGGAGTGTTGTCACTAAAATGTAATAGAGATGAGGGCTGTTCTTGTGTTGCAGGAACTACAGGACTGTCTTATTCTAGGAGTGATAAGCATACAGATGGAGAATATGACATTAGTCTGGCACATAAAGAAGCAAGTAGAAACCATATTGTACCCATTTTGTCACAGAACCATTAGGGTGCAACAACAGGCAATGGCCTCTGATCATTTCTGGTTGCAACACACATCCCTGGAAGGTCAGCAGAGACCTCCTCTTGCAAAACGTGTGGTCCCTGAACCCAGTAATCCCAACCATGCTGCAATCTCTTCTGACCCTATAAAATACAAAATGGCAGCCATTATTTTGCCATGCTGTCTCATTAGTGACAGAACCCCAGGGATGCTCTGTCCAGCCGTTGACCTCCAGGGGAAGTTTGCGCATATCCCTGTATCCCATTCATACATACATAAAGCCATTCTATGCAAGGCCACAATCATCCTCATTGCCTATTTTGGCCCAGGCAACTATGGTTTCCCTTCCTCAAACCGTTAACTATAAGAACTCCCTTGGTTCCTCAGTCTGCAATTGGATCTTACAACCCACCCATCTGGGTAACCTCACCCAGACATTTCCAATCTGAAACTAAGTGCCTGTTTTTTCCAGTTCCAATGATGGCATGGGACTCTTCCCTTCCTGCTGATGTAGTTCACATCCTTACTGCATTCCAGAAAATTAACATGTAAGGTATATCACAGTAAATGAAAAAGATTTTCTATATGTGGAATCTCACAACACAGAACCAGTTTTGGCATCTGTGGGAGACGTACTGCATTCTTTTTCTTCTGGGTCTATCTTCTTCACTGTCAAAGTACAGTTGGTAGATAGTTCCTCCTTCCACATTCAGGACACTTCTCTGGATTCTCATAAGTTATGTAAAAGCTTTCTAAAAGATGCTTTTGATTGTTGGCCTAATCCTGTTCCTCCATGGGATCTTACCTTGGTGTTGGAAGCACTGTCAGAATGTCCATTTGAGCTGACTGCATATGCAGAACTAAAATTCTTATGTTTGAAAATTATCCTTTTAAAGGCTGTTACTTTGACTACGAAGATTGTAGAACTGCATGCCTTGTCCTCTCTCCTCTTACATTGAATTTCATAAAGATAGGGTTAGTCTGAGAAACAGCCTCTCTTTTCTTACAAAAGTGGTTTCTGAGACCAATTTTTGACCACCTGTACGTATTGCTGTATTTTTCCAGAGCTACCAAAACAAAGAAGAGTACAGTTTACATACATTAGATGTACCCGGGCAGCTTTGTTTCTAACTTACTTGGACAGTGCCCTTTTCTTTGCACAAAACAAACTGGGCAAGGAGGTATCTAAGATTTCCTTGTCCAGATGGTTGTCTTAGTGTATTTCTTTCATCTACACTTTTCAGAATAAATCCTTGCCTATCAAGCTCAAAGCTCATTCGACTATTACCATAGCAACTTCTGCAGCCTTTTTCAGGCTTTTATCATTGGATGAAATCTGTTAAGCTGCTACTTGGTCTTCACCTTATCCCTTTGTCAAGCATTACAAGTTCGACTGTATTTTCAGAGCCAGAGCCTCCTTTGGGGCTTCCATCATGAAGGGTCTACTGTCTTGAGGCCACCTGGGAATCGCATATCTGGAGATTCTGACCAATGTGTTGGATTGGGCAGACTACATGAATATGATATATGACTTATATACTTAGCATAACAACAAATCATTTCACACTAGTCCGTCTGATGTGACAACTGCCCTTCTTTCCCATGTCAATCTGCAGGATCTGAAGGACCTCCTCTTCCTGAGTCAGTGCAAATGCACTTAGGTTTAGATGCCAAGCATGATTTGAGCTAGTCAGGGAGGAGTAGGGTATTAAGGGTAAAAAAAAATTAGGAAGGGATTGAGGGTGGAGCACTAAATCAGCATGGCTGGATGTGACCAGGGGCTTGAGGACCCATATGTCATATGTAATGACCTGGGATGAAAGGATCTATTGGTTATGATAAGTACATAACTTTTGTTTATCTGCTCCCCATTTCTGATAATGTGCAGGTCTGGCTGTAAATCAACTTGCCCCAAGTGATTTTTGTTTCTTTCCCTGTATCTCTGATTTTTAAAATGAAAAAAATTATCTTATTGTGATGTCATATTCTATGTCAGAAACAAAAGTGACTGGTGTTAGTACATTTCCAACTGGCTTATAAATACCCTGCTTGCACCTTTTCAATATTATTCATACATCTCACTCTCTTTGCAAAATAATTCTTGACAAACCAAAAATAATTGGGTTGGGGGACAAATGCCCAAAGAATAGGGACAGATTTTAAATATTTTTATGCATTTAAAAAGTTGCCAGAATAACCATTTTCCATATATCTGAAACGCAATGTCTGTTATTCTTTAATGACTTTAATCCTCAATGATTTGCCAGAACAATATATTTTATGAGGGGCAAAATTAAAATACTAGGCAAAATTCTGGGGAGATGAAATGTATGGTATTACTGAAATATTTCATATACACAAAATTGTCTTTCTTGGATGTAACATTCCTTTTATTACATTTCCATTAACTTGCATTCAGATATTCTGTGCTGGATTATAGGTTCATAGGTAGGTACTAGACTACTGGCCCTAGGGCCTTATATAAGCCTAGCCAAAAGGTACTCTGGCTTTTGCCACCCAAGAAAATTATTTTATTGTGCTACTATCGAGCAGAGCCACAAAAGTGATCCCTGGGGTGAATTTCCTATCTCCCATCCAATCATTAAGATTTTTCTTGGAGTGCTAATGAGGAGCTTTGTTTGATATAGATAGGTAGTTTGTTCCAGAGTATGGGAAGTCTCTGGGACAGGAATCTATCCCTCCAGCATGTTTTGTTTATTGTGGTGACAAGGTTTATGTCCCTAGAGCGTGTAGCTCGGAGGGATTGGGATTTCTTTAAGTGGAGCATGTCCAAAAGCTCTGGGTTTGACATAGCTTTGTGTGTTAGGCAGAGATCACCTCTGAGTAGGCGATATGCGATGGAGTAAAGCTGCAGTTTTTTGAGACTATCTGCGTAGGGCATCTGTTTGAGGCTGGTAATCCTCTTTGTGAGGTATTTTTGCGGCCTTTCCAGTTGTTGTAGATGTCTTGTGAGGTACATACCAAAAGGGGGCACTGTACTCTATAATGGGTCTAATGAGTGATGAGTAGAGGGAAACAATGACCTCTTTTTTTCCTGGATGAGAAATCTTTTGTGATGAGGTGTGCCATGTAGAAGGATTTCCTGACTACTGTGGTGGTGTGATTATCAAAGGAGAGACTACTGTCCACCTGTGTCCCAAAGTCTCTTATCACACTTTCGGTGTTAAGTGGACTACCCCCTATGTGGTAGTTCATGGGTGTAGAGTTTTTACCAAAATGGATGACAATGCAGTGTTTGGCATTGAGCCTGAGGCCATGGCTTTGACACCAGGCATCTGTCTTGAGGCCATTAGTAGTACTTGTATATTTATTACATAGTTAAGGGATACACTCTTAGTATCTCTTTTCATTTTGTTGAGTGTTATAACTAAACTGATCATTTTTTAGCCACACATCCTTTCTTATTCAGTGGAACCTATTTAGATCACAGCTGTCCTATTGCCATTCAGTATAACAAAGGTTTTATACGTCATTGTTGTGCCCAGGTTTATACAGCTCAGTGGTTAAAAAATATTAAGTGTGAGCTTTTATACCGTCAGTCTGCAAAATAGTTTTTTGTGTTGTGTGTTTTACAGTCCACAAACAACTAAATAGTTCAACAGACATGTAGCTGTTTCTTGTAGCACCTGGAGCTGATCTCCAGGGTCTATGTCAATTAAACGAACGCTTGAAATGTCGAACATCATATGGTCGAGACCATATGATCGACATTTCAAGTGTTCGTAGATTGACTTTAATGGCGCCGTATGGTGCAGAATGGGAGAATTTCTGTTTTCTGCACTGAAGTGCGGTCTCGGAGTTGGTATATTTAAGTAGGGGGGGTGTGGGTGTTGTAGGGGGCCTTGCCCCCCTGCTCGCACCATTGAGGTATGTCTTTCTTTTTTTTTTTTTATTATATATTGGAACATTCAAACATCGACCATATGGTCTCAATCATATGGTATTCAACATTTTGACTTTTTGAATATATAACTTAGACCCAATCTCCATATTGGGGGCAATTCTCCTGAAATGTAAGAGTCAATTAGATTCTATTTATGTGCCCTGCCCCTGCCCTTCTTCCTTAGACTTTAGTTTATTAAAAAAAAAAAAAAAAAAGCTTTTTTTTTTCTTTTTCTTTTAAGTTGTAGAAAACTGCTTGCTGCAAATGTAGAAAGCAGTTGCTTCAGTTTAAACCATACAGGAACTGCTACAGCACTCATGTGTGACCACAAATGCAATACCAGCTTTTAAAAGCCAGTATGCACTGAAGAGTGATCAGGATTGGATGGCAGATTGCACCCCTAACACTTTGTTCCTGGGGCAGTTGTGCTTCTCACCCTGTCCTAGTTATGTTACTGAAGTTAAGGCGGAATGAAACTCTATCTAATGGCTGTTCAAAGTAATACATGCAAGGTGAAAAAGTTCAGTTTCTTAAAGTGTCTCAAAACCATTTATTTTACACTGATTTCCAGTAGAAGAGTCTCACTTCACCACTACAATTATATCTACTCCACCACCATTTTTTTTTCAGCTTTGGGGAACCATGCTAATCTTGCTAACGAAAGGCTATTTCATGAGACTTCAGTCATAGGTTTGCAATTAAAATGCCCACTTCTTGCTCTGTAATTAAAGAATCTGAGTAAACACTGGAGGATAAAAAGAAAAATGTGTTTACTTGACTTCTAGACTGAAATATCAACTCATTTGGCTTTGCAAGATAAGCAAAGCCTTCACAGAAGTTATCCAGTCCATGTAGTCCTTCCATGATATAGGCTACCCCACAAATTGCAGGAAAGCCAAAGGTTTTAGGCCTGTCAGCTTCACGCTCAGATCTTTACACAGTTTGCTCCAATGCTGTAGAGCTCTCTACTAAAACCCCACTCTTGTCTCCAAAATCATGCACGTCCACAAAGCACAGTCCACCATTAAGATTTCACATGCCATCCTAGAATAGGCCCGCTCATAATCCATGTTTCCAGGTCTTCTTTTCAGTACTTCACTGTTTCTTCATTGAGGAACTACCTCCCTGAATGTAGTCCTCCAGGCTATTCCATTTTATAAATAAGGTAACTGGCAATTAAGTCCATGTGACTGGAAAATTGGTTTGGGAACCCATGTGAAAATATTCCTACATTCTATGCATTCCATAATTAATTTAAATGTACGTCCATGTTTTTAATCATTGACGTGTCACAGTATCACAACTGTAATATATTTATTTACAATATTTATAGATTCAAAATAGCATGCTACAATGTATATGTATACTGTCCCTTTGAACACAAAAAAAATTCTGCAGCGGCTTTTGCTAATAGTCATTTGCATGCTAGTCCAAGTGTCTGCCATCATCTGTTGTATAAAATGTTCTTCAGCTGTACATAGATTTGAAAAACACGAATGGGACTACATTTCTGTGCTAGTAGCCTTTTACTCCTGTGTTTACATTTATTTCTGGGTCAAGTTATATTTGTGATATTAAAAAATATAGATTTTGGATCTTATTGGTTAACTGTACCTAAGTAAATATATCCCATTAATTGTTAAATCTTTTGGAATAAATTGTCTGTCTGTTCTGTGTAATCAGGTTAATTCATTTGTCAAGACCCTTTTCTGATTTTATCAAATCTGCACAGCAATGAGTTAAGACTTTTTGTGACATAATTTGCAGTTACTGAAATTTCTAGTAAAGTCCTCAGATCATATAGGGCAGTCATATTAATCTTTGTATCCTTTTCTAATGTTGGCTTATTTCTTTTCTGATTTGCACGATGAAGACAGGCATCCTCATCATTGTTGGTGCAGTCAGAGTAGACGCTGGCATTTGACCTTGTAGTATTTCATGCAGATGTTAAGTGATGTCTCATCACAGCAGTTTGCAGTGCTTATATTCTGTCACTCCTTCACATCCTGTGCCTGCTGCTCAGCTGCTGAATCCTGGAGAATAATTAAAACTAGTAACAAAAATGAAAGAAAACCGTGCTTAACCGATGTCCCACTTCATAAAGTGGGACCTTGCTCATACTCTGACTCAGCAGAATTTATATGAGTCTTCCTGAGAGTTTCCTTGCACTGCTGAAAGAGGCATCATGGTTTATATCCATATAGCTCAATATGATTGTAAATGAAACAGAAAAGTGCTTATTCGATACGATTAGCATCATAATGTATACTGCTCTTCTGTTACATCTCACTGTTAGTAATATAAAACTCTAAACTCAGAAAAATAATATGCCAGTTTCTTTTTTATTTCTTCTTTTCCAGCAGCCGCCTATTAGCATAATTTCATTACTTCTCACCTTACATCCACCCAGGCATATGTGAAAAAGACAGGAAAATGTCAGTAGTGACAGCAAGCTCTTTTTCACATTTCTTAGATACAGTAAACAGGTAATGTCTGGTGGAGCAGTCAGCTGAAGAGGAATGAAATGCTAAGTGGATGAAAGTGAAGTTTTAAAATCTGTCTGCACTTGATTTTGACATTTTGCTTTCTTTATTATTGGAATGAGCGTTACTGAAGCAGAGCACACAGTGCGGGTTGGAAAAAGCATTACTGAAGCAGAGCACACAGCGTGGGTTGGAAAGAGCATTGCTGAAGCTGAGCACACAGTGCGGGTTGGAAACAGCATTACTGAAGCAGACCACACAGTGCGGGTTGGAAAGAGCATTACTGAAGCAGAGCACACAGTGTGGGTTGGAAACAGCATTGCTGAAGCAGAGCACACAGTACGGGTTGGAAAGAGCATTACTGAAGCAGAGCACACAGTGCGGGTTGGAAAGAGCATTACTGAAGCAGAGCACACAGTGTGGGTTGGAAACAGCATTACTGAAGCAGAGCACACAGTGTGGGTTGGAAACAGCATTACTGAAGCAGAGCACACAGTGCGGGTTGGAAAGAGCATTACTGAAGCAGAGCACACAGTGCAGGTTGGAAAGAGCATTACTGAAGCAGAGCACACAGTGTGGGTTGGAAAGAGCATTGCTGAAGCAGAGCACACAGTGTGGGTTGGAATGAACATTACTGAAGTAGAAAACACAGTGTGGGTTGGAAAGCGCATTGCTGAAGCAGAGCACACAGTGCAGGTTGGAATGAACATTACTGAAGTAGAAAACACAGTGTGGGTTGGAAAGAGCATTGCTGAAGCAGAGCACACAGTGCAGGTTGGAAAGAGCATTACTGATGCAGAGCACACAGTGCAGGTTGGAAAGAGCATTGCTGAAGCAGAGCACACAGTGTGTGTTGGAAAGAGCATTGCTGAAGCAGAGCACACAGTGCGGGTTGGAAAGAGCATTACTGAAGTAGAGCACACAGTGCGGGTTGGAAAGAGCATTGCTGAAGCAGAGCACACAGTGCGGGTTGGAAAGAGCATTGCTGAAGCAGAGCACACAGTGTGGGTTGGAATGAGCATTGCTGAAGCAGAACACACAGTGCGGGTTGGAATGAACATTACTGAAGTAGAAAACACAGTGTGGGTTGGAAAGCGCATTGCTGAAGCAGAGCACACAGTGCAGGTTGGAATGAACATTACTGAAGTAGAAAACACAGTGTGGGTTGGAAAGAGCATTGCTGAAGCAGAGCACACAGTGCAGGTTGGAAAGAGCATTACTGATGCAGAGCACACAGTGCAGGTTGGAAAGAGCATTGCTGAAGCAGAGCAATTAGTGTGTGTTGGAAAGAGCATTGCTGAAGCAGAGCACACAGTGCGGGTTGGAAAGAGCATTGCTGAAGCAGAGCACACAGTGCGGGTTGGAAAGAGCATTACTGAAGTAGAGCACACAGTGCGGGTTGGAAAGAGCATTGCTGAAGCAGAGCACACAGTGCGGGTTGGAAAGAGCATTGCTGAAGCAGAGCACACAGTGCGGGTTGGAAAGAGCATTGCTGAAGCAGAGCACAGAGTGCGGGTTGGAAAGAGCATTGCTGAAGCAGAGCACACAGTGCGGGTTGGAAAGAGCATTGCTGAAGCAGAGAACACAGTGCGGGTTGGAAAGAGCATTGCTGAAGCAGAGCACACAGTACGGGTTGAAATGAACATTACTGAAGTAGGAAAACACAGTGCGGGGTGGAAAGAGCATTACTGAAGCAGAGCACACAGTGTGGGTTGCAATGAACATTAATGAAGTGGAGCACACAGTGTGGGTTGGAAAGAGCATTGCTGAAGCAGAGCACACAGTGCGGGTTGGAATGAGCATTACTGAAGTAGAGCACACAGTGCGGGGTGGAAAGAGCATTACTGAAGCAGAGCACACAGTGCAGGCTGGAATGAGCATTACTGAAGCAGAACACACAGTGTGGGTTGGAATGAGTATTAATGAAGTGGAGCACACAGTGCGGGTTGGAAAGAGCATTACTGAAGCAGAGAAGAAAGTGCGGGCTGGAATGAGCATTACTGAAGCAGAGCACACAGTGTGGGTTGGAATGAGCATTAATAAAGTGGAGCACACAGTGTGGGTTGGAAAGAGCATTGCTGAAGCAGAGAACAAAGTGCGGGCTGGAATGAGCATTACTGAAGCAGAGCACACAGTGCAGGCTGGAATGAGCATTACTGAAGCAGAGCACACAGTGTGGGCTGGAATGAGCATTATTGAAGTAGAAAACACAGCGCGGGTTGGAATGAACATTATTGAAGCAGAGCACACAATGCGGGTTGAAATGAACATTACTGAAGTAGAAAACACAGTGTGGGTTGGAATGACTATTACTGAAGTGTTGCACACAGTGCAGGTTGGAAAGAGCATTACTGAAGCAGAGAACAAAGTGCGGGCTGGAGTGAGCATTACTGAAGCAGAGCACACAGTGCAGGCTGGAATGAGCATTACTGAAGCAGAGCATACAGTGCAGGTTGAAATGAACATTATTGAAGTAGAAAACACAGTGCGGGTTGGAATGAGCATTACTGAAGCAGAGCACACAGCGCGGATGTATTGTGTGTGTATGATAATTCCCCTGCTTCACTGGTGGAGCTGCTTGGTTATTCCCAAGCTCAAGCCATGACCTTGTTTTGTATTATTCCCCTACTCTTGCAATTGGGGTCAGTGTAGTACTGGGACAGACCCGGCATCCCTTTCTCCATGCTACTTCTCCTCGCTGGTTCTTTCAGCACTTGGATCTCTAGTCATTCCTTGAGCTAGCTGTGTTGAAGTTGTAGCTTTCTCTGTCAATGCCATGGAGCAGTCTAGTCTCCCTAATCATACTGTCTTTATTGCACACTTAATTTCACACATTATTGTAATAAAATATGTTTTTAAAAAAAGAAAAGAAACAAGATTTTTGTGCAAAGCTATACAACTTATGATAGTAACTGTGAACAATACTCTCATACAAATTATGATACAGGAGTGTAGTGGTTCCAGTATTCCTAGTGCTTTCAGTGAACAAGTTTATGTCATGCTGGAATGGGACTACACTGGAAATGATTCTGTTAATGTACCATGGGAAGCAGTGTGGAGGTGGTGTCCATGAGTAGAAGCCACCCTATTATAGTGTTCATAAGTGAAGTTAAATAGAGATAGCAAGATTTGGGATCCAGAAGGGTGCAAAATAAAATAGTACTTGTGTTGACAGCAATGTGGCAGAACCATAAGAGGAATAAAATATGTATATACCAGCCAAAACATGGCTACATTGGTATACTTCATAAATGGGGTTTAGGATATTGCCAGAGACATGCTTGTGGATGTCTGAACCCTAATCTCTGGAACTGGTATCATCTGTTTATAATAAAATCTGTATTTAAATTTAATATGGTGCCCTTTGCTGCAAAAGACTAGTTAACACCTTTCAGTGGTTTTAATATCCCAGTTGTATTAAAATCTGAGGAGGTGGTGAATATGCTGTTACCCTCTGCGAAACTTCTTCTTGATGCTTTGAATTGGTGAACTTGCACATGTGTCGAATCTACACAGTGCTCTTTTAGAGTCCTGAAGCAAATAACTTTTGTGCTGGCAACAGTTTTTGTTTTCCATGCTTACGTGAAGCTTTGGTCACCACAATAATGGAGTACAGTAGCTTAATCATCTAAACATCTATGCAGGCTACAGTTGCTGCAAGGTTTCCAGGTGATTTTCTTGGCCTGGAATTAGTTGGTAGGTATCATCCTGTCCTCACAAAATGACTATCAAGTAGTGGAAACTTGATAGACTGCTCTGGCCAGTGCAGAAGTAACAGAGTGAATGTTTGTCCCAGCTAATCTGGGGATCACACAGTGCTTTACTGTTATTGTAACACTACTTCATGGGTTTAATTTATTTTCCATAGGTCTCACCGCAGCATCTTGGAGATACCAAATCAACAGTTTTATGATGGGGAACTGTTGGAATATGCTAATGAAATTATGAGATGCTGTTACTGCAACTGGGATAGTTTACCAAAGAAGGTAGGTTAGTAGCATTGCAATCATTAGCATTTTACTATGTTAAATATAAACAATCTCTAAACAAATGTTCCATCTGTAGTTGTAAAAGTGTCATTTTGACAAGTTCAGTATATCCGAGCATCAAACATTTTTGGATGTTAATTTAGACAGAATGAAAATTAAAGGAAATGTATATATAAGCAGTACCTTCATTTTTAAGAACAGCACTTTCATCTCTTGGACTACAATTTGAAAAGGATGATCTCTTTGCAAAAATGTCTCAGTACTAGAAGTGAGACTCATTAGTACAAGTTAATGAGATTAGAACAAAAAAAATCAGAGATTCCCGAACTTGCTGCTGTTTTATTAAAGCAGTTTTGCAAGGTTTACTTCCTTAATTGCCCATCACTATAGGGAGCCTACTGTCCACACGCCTTTTACTTGCATATAGTAACTGATAAACATCTCTGAGTATGGAGAACAGTCAGACGTTTTATACCCCGTTCCTCCAGAAATGCACTTGCAATTCCTGTATTCATGACATCACAGTTGCTGTCCTCAAGAGGTACTACAAAATGTTTATTTGAGTTGTTATCGAGATACTATTAGGAAATTAGCTTTGTGCATACTGGGTAATTTCTTTTTTTAAATTAACTGGTCTCTCCTCATTCCATATATCCCTTTTGCTTTGTGTATTCTTATTAAACATGTATCTTTTTATTTATGAATTTTCATTTACATACAGTGGATATAAAAAGTTTATACACCCCTGTTAAAATTATAGGTTTTTATTATTATAAAAAATTAGACCACAATATCTCATTTCAAAACTTTTTTCTACTTTTAATGTGACCTGTAACCTGTACAGTTCAATTGAAAAACATCTGTTAGGGGGCAAAATATAAAAAATTAAAAATGCGTAAGTGTGCTGCACACCCTTAAACTAATACTTTGTTGTGTGTGCACACCCTTAAACTAATACTTTGTTGTGTGTGCACAGCCTTAAACTAATACTTCGTTGACACAACTTTTGATTTAATTACAGCATTCAGTCTTTCTGGGTCAGAGTCTATTAGCATGGCACATCTTGACTTGCAATATTTGCCCACTCTTCCTTGCAAAAATGCTCCAAATCTGACAGATTGCGAGGGCATCTCTTGTACACAGCTCCCTTTAGGTCACCTCACAGATATTCTATTGGATTTAGGTCTGGGGTCTGGCTGGGCCATTCCAAAACTTTAATTTTCTTCTGGTGAAGCCATTCTTTTGTTGATTTGGATGTATGCTTGGGATCATTGTTGTGTTGAAAGGTGAAATTCCTCTTCATCTTCAGCTTTCTAGCAGCTGCCTGAAGGTTTTGGGCCCAAAGTGACTAGTATTTGGAACTGTTCATAAGTCCCTCCACCTTGACTAAAACCCCAGTTCCAGCTGAAGAAAAACAACCCCAAAGCATGATACTGCCACCACCATGCTTTACCGTGGGGATGGTGTTCTTTTGGTGATGCGACGTGTTGTTTTTGCGCCAAACGTACCTTTTGGAATTGTGGCCAAAAAGTTCAACCTTGGCCTCATCAGACTACAATACATTTTTCCACATGCTTTTGGGAGACCTGATGTATTGTTTTCCAAATTTTAGCCAGGCCTGGATGTTTTTCTGTGTAAGAAAAGGCTTCCGTCATGCAACCCTACCCCATAATCCAAAAATAGGGAGAATATAGGAGATTGTAGCTGCGGTGGTGGTGCTGCGGTAGTGTTGTCGCCTCACAGTAAGACGTTGTCCTGCTCGATTCTCAGCTAAAGTGTCTTCTGTATGGAGACATGCATGAATGGGCGTACCTTCGTTGAAGGTTGTGCGTCAGGCCTGGCAAGTCGGTACGTAAAAATCTACTGTCAATCATTAGTGGACCGGAGTTCTGCTGTGGTGACCCCTAACAGGGAAAAGCCGAAAGATACAACAACATTGTCACATGTAGTACACAACCAGTACTTGCCAGTAATTCCTGCAGCTCCTTCAGTGTTGCTGTAGGTCTCTTGGCAGCCTCTCTGACCAGTTTTTGTCTCATCTTTTCATCAATTTAGGAGGGATGTCCAGTTCTTTGCAACAACGCTGTTGTCCTATATTTTCTCCATTTTTTGGTGGCTGTCTTCACTGTGTTCCATGGTATATCCAATGCTGTGGGACTTTTTTTTTGTACCTTTCTTCTGACGGATACCTTTCAACAATGAGATGCCTTTTATGCTTTGTAAGCTCTGCGAACCATGACTTTTGCTGTAGCAGGCAACTGAGTAAATGTCAGGAAAATCCTACTACAGCTGAACTTTATTTGGGGTTAATCAGATTCTCTTTAATTGATGGCAGGTTGTGTACCCAAGAAGACTGAATGCTGTAATTAAATCAAAAGGTGCTTCAGCAAAGTATTAGTTTAAGGGTATGCACACACAACAAAGTATTAGTTTAAGGGTGTGCACACCTATGCAACCAGCGTATTGTACATTTTTTATTTTTTATATTTTTCTCCTAACAAATTTGTTTTTTAATTGAATTGTACAGGTTATATTTCACATTAAAGGTGGGAAAACATTTTGAAATGATATTGTGGTCTCCTTTTTTTATATCACAAAAACCTGGAATTTTAACAGGAGTATGTAAACTTTTTATATCCACTGTACACTTTTGTGTCTCTTAATTGCTTTTATTTTGCTGTACTGTGCTTTGTGCTGTTTCCTAGATTGTGCCTAAAAATGGTTCACAAGAATTGGTGCTGTACCTGCTTAACAAATAAAGTACCCCTAAAAATCTATTTAGGGATCAGTTCAAATGCAAGGGAAAAGCATCAACTTAAGTGTTTTAAATTGTTTGATTGCTATTTTCCTGTGCAAAATACATCTGTGTTAAATACAAAGACACTTCTCTGACACTTTGTGCACATTCATCCCAACTCAGATAGGTAGTGCAGAAAGGAGAATTTTTTGCCCATACCAAAGGAAGACTCAGTATAATACAGGTATGCTGAATGGTGGTTTGGGGGGAAATACAGTTACTTGTATGAGCGTACCTTCAAATTTCAAGTAGAGAAGCAAGCTATTTTTGCAACCAAAAAACAAAGGTTTCAGTAATTAGCTTTTATCTCTTTATAGAGGCAGTTTTGCTTCCTCCATTCATGTTGCTATTTAAGCAGCATTGTGGCAGTTGTACAAGACTGGGTGCTGCCATCATGAGGAGAGCTGCCTTATGGCATAGTTTTCCTTCCACAGTTTGCTGTAACCATCTTTTATTTAAAAAAATAAATGTACAATAGATATATATTTGACCTTATCTAGACTGCTCATTTTTCAAACTGATTGAGCAGCTGCAAATTCAGTTCTGTGGTTAGCAGGGTTGATGTAATTCCATTTCACTGTTGCAGTATTCCTTACAAAAGGGATACCCTGCCAAGGGCGACCCAATATCCGGCACATATACCAAAGCCCTTAGGTTGCTAAGGGTACACTGCACATCACACGTATGTTCCCCACGTACAGCGTAGGGCATAAAGGTGATGTTCAGATGCATAACCCTCAGAACTTCTTTGCCACCAGTCGAAACACCATCTTTGATCATCGGTCTGAATGCTTGCTTCGTTTGATGGTTTCTCCAAGCCATTTTTCAGATAAGTGCTCCATTAAGGGTTTTGCTCTTTTTCCTTTTGTTTTGTTGCTTGTTGGGTTCATGTCATTCAAAAAGAGTAAATTCCAGTGTGGGAGATGGATTCCCCATGAAGATCATCACAAGCAGTGTTTATTTTGTCTCATTGCTTCCCAAGGCCATACATCCTGTTCTGTTTGTCAGGCTTTCATCCCAAAGATCCTCTGTAGTTGGCTTCCTGTTTGGCCATATATTTAGAGAACCAAGAGCTTAAACTTTTAGAGAAAGATGTTATGGAAGGAACTTCCTGCTCTGAGTGTCGGTCATCCATGAATGAAAATGTCAAGAAAGCTAGGCCTGATTCTTTGGCTGTGCCACCTCTGCTGGATGTCTGTCTTGAGGCTAGTGGAAGCCCAGAGGATCGTCCAGCCCTTTGGTTGGATTCTTCTGCCGTGACCACTTTGGAGGCCAGCATGGATCATGCATCACTCATGTCCCTCGAGGCTTTGCAGATGTCTTTTACAGTTGTTCAGGGGGAACTGCTACTGATTATTACTAAAGGGCCTAGGGGTGTTCCTCAGATTTTGGTTAGGGAGGAGGTTCCAGCTACTATTGTAGAGTGGCATCCAGGTTCTGAGTCTTCAATTTTTCATAAGTTTGATGTCCCTTAAAGAAGAAACAAGAAACAAAGCATATTTCTCATGCTCCTAAGGACCGTCAGAGTGACTGGCAGAATTTCATTCAGGGTTTGTTCAGTGCCATTATGGCCTTGAAGCCCCCTCAAGGAGTTTCTATTTTGCTTCCCCTTGGTCTTCTACTCCTCTTAAGAGACCCAGGGAACAGGATTCTTCTGAGGAAGAGGGGATTCTGATGAGGAATCCCTTGCT
Source organism: Protopterus annectens (assembly GCF_019279795.1). Classification (NCBI taxonomy): domain Eukaryota; kingdom Metazoa; phylum Chordata; order Ceratodontiformes; family Protopteridae; genus Protopterus; species Protopterus annectens. The sequence goes on along the minus strand of NC_056739.1, from coordinate 374,719,384 downwards.
TACTCTTCCCAGATTCCTCCTCCTCCATTAGACTACAGTTCTGAGGAGGAAGAATTTACTTGCCCTGACATTCCTTTTTAGAAGATTTCCTTTGGGGGCACAATTTCTAGAAAGATGGGTATCTGCAGTTCAGAAAAGGTATTATGAGCTTCTACGAATGGATTCTCCTAAGTCTTCTGCTGTTTCTCCTGTTTTGGCTGCCTTGTTGGATGCCTTCTCTACTGTCTCAGGCTTCTGATTCCTGTCCCCTGACCCCAAGAAACTTGGTAGGTTTTATAAGGTACCTGATGATTACAAAATTCTCTTTAGATGCCCATCTGACCCTTCTGTGGTATCTGACAAGTCATCTAAGTTACTGTCTTCTACAAAGTTGCTTCCTTCTGATAAGTACGACAGGGCTATGGAAAGGCTAGGTAAGATTGTATACAAGTGCAGCTATGATGCAGCAGATGCTTCTTCTAGGACTGTTGCTTTTGGCTCTATGATGAGGAACTGTTCCTGGAATAGGCTTCAACCTCTGTCTGATGATATTAAGGCTAAGTTGATGGATGTTCTCCTTGGGACAACAAGCATTTGTTTTGTGCTGGTGCTGTTGATTTAAGTCCCTACAATAAAAGGGTAAGGTTTACAAGAGCTGAAACATATTTTTGTTTCTCCTGTGCCTAAAGTCCAAAGGAATTACACTAATAAGCCAGCTTTTATTTGTAGGCAGTCTCACCCTCCCCCTAAAGCTAAAAAGGGTGAGACTGCTCCTGCTACAGCTATCCAGACTACTTCTACACAGAAATCTCCTTTTCCTGAAAAAAACAGGTGCTGACTATCCTGGACTTTTATGAATTCTGCCACATTCCTCTAGTTATTTATTTATTTCATTTGTTAACCAGGTAATGTCCGACTGGGCATGAGGCCCATTTTCAGCAGAGGCCGAGGGAGAAAAACTCCTTACATGCAGTTGAGATGAATTAAAACCAACTGAAGAAACATAGTGACTAACATTAATAGTATTTACAGTGTATAATGTATATCCTGAGTGGTAATTTAAAATGTGAAGTTGTTCAATCTTGCCTTCATTCTTACTGATGAGTTTGGAGCCGATCATTGGCTCCGAGTTGGCCAAATTGTGAAGCTCGAGGTCTCAAACAGCTCGAGGCCAAAACCCTATCCCACAATGCACCACTACATTCCCCATATCTAGTTTGCCACTGCAACTGATTGGGTGTTCTCTACAGCTCTTGGCCGTTGGAGAGATAAGTTTGCAAATTTCTTCAAAATTTTCTTGAAAGTTTCCATTTGTATTTGTTAGTTAGGTATTGATAGTATTGTGCTTTATTCTGGTTATCTGTTTTCGGATTTATATCCTGGTTAGTGGATAGCTCTTGCTCTCTCTCTCTCTCTCTCTCTAGTTTTGGGCTTGGCCCTGTTTATTCAAGTTATTGCTCTATCCCAATCCGAGTTAGACTTTTGCAGTTTTCTGCAATTTTTTGTTTGTTAGCCGGTTTGGCTCTTGGCCATTTTTTGGCTGTGTTTTTCTTAACCTGTCAGGCTTTTCTATTACAGTTTAAATGTTATAGCTGTCTTGGTATACTTTTAGCCGGTAGGCTTACTTTTCTTTGGATATAGCTATTGTTGTACTTGACTGCCTTACAATGTTGGAAAAGGCTAAATCTGGTTTCAAGAGATGCCCAAAATGTAGTTAGAAGATGTCTATTACAGATGGGCACTCTACATGTGTGTACTGCTTGAGTGAAGTACATTTACAGGAGGTTTGTTCTTTTTGTCATGGGTTCAGCTCTAGGGTGTTAGCTGAAAGGAAGCGTAAGCTAGTGGAGTGGGGTTTAATCAAGTCTGCTTTCCAGTCAGACTTGGATTCTCCTCCGGGTCATCCAAAACCCTCTTCTCCAGCCTCTTCATCTGGTTTGGCTTCGAAGGGCTCTTCGGTTCCGAAAACTTAAAAAAAGACTACGGTCTCTGCTCCTGTGTCATTGGAACTGACCATTCAGGTTGCTGGTAGGAGTCTGTCCCCAGTTTTGGAACCTGTATCTCCTACTTGGAGGTCCCTGATTCTGGGGTCATCAGCTCTATCGGTGGTCTCCTCTCGGGCTTCCAGACTTTCCGATTCAGACGTGGACCGAGTGTTGTGGAGACTTTTACAGGATCCGACGCTTGCTAAAATTCTATCAGTTTTGACTCTAGCAGCTTTGGAACCAACAAAGTCCTCTCCTGTTGTTGCTCCTCCGGTGACTTGAATCGAGACTTCGGAGCCGGAGGGGGCCATTGTTGGAACCATCGGTACCGATACTCACTTCTGACTTGTTGGTACCAACCAGCCTGATATCCTGTACTCCGATGGCAGAATCTGGGAGCCGACACTCTCTTGTCGGTTCCGGGGGGGGGGGTCAAACCGATACATCAGTTCCGACTCTTCCTCTTGGGGCTTCGGCATGGATGAGTTCGGCTCCTACCATGGGCTTAGAGCCAATGGTTCTGTTGTGGGAGGAGTCTTTGGTGTCTTTGGACCCGGGTGCTTTCTCGCATTGGAGCCATGGGGCCTTCGATGCCATGAGGAAGACTTTGTCCCCTCTGACTTCCACAACTTTTGATATGGCCACCTCCTCCAGAAAAGCACCTGCTTCTTCTCCACTACCACAGGTTCACCATAAGCCTAGGGACCTAGAGCCTCAGGATGCACCCTTGGGGGAACCCTGCTCTTCCGAGACCTCCCCAGAGATTCCCACTGAGGAGGTTCCGCAGAAGAGATTATGTAAGAGGAGACATCTAGATTTCCAGGAATCCATCATGTCAGACACCAATTTAGAGGAATCGGAAGGGTCCCCCTCTGAGGATATTTCCTTCAAGGATATCCTTGAGATCCTTAAGCAGAGGGGAGACTGGCAGCACCTAAATCCTACTGAGGATGAATCGGTGCTCCTGAAGGCTTTCGGGTCTCAACCCTCCATCTCTTGGGTGTCTCCGCCCTTCAATGAGTTGATGGATCTTTTGTCTCGAAGGGTGTGGCAGTCACCAGATTCTATGGAGCCAGTTCCTAGAAGGCCCAACAAGTAAATTTCAGCACCTCAAGATAAGTCCTTTTTATCTAAACCCATACCTGTTGATGCCATGGTGGCGGCGGCAGCCATTAAAAAAGAGATGTCGGAGACTTCTACGTCTGTCCATCCTCCTAATAGAGAGTCGAGGATAATGGACAGATACGGGAAGTGCATGTTCAGTTCTATGACCTTTGGTCATTGAACTACCTAACCCACTTCACAAGACTTCAGAGAGGTCTCCTCAAGGAGCTTGGAGATTCTCTCCAGGGTGCAGTAGCCAACTCTGTGGCGGACAAGGTGACATCCCAGCTTGCTACTCTCAACTCCATCATAAACTCTTCCATGCGCCTCATTTCTTATGCAGCTGATGGAACAAGTAGGGCTGCAGGTACAGGAATTGCTTTGCAAAGGCATTCCTGGATGCACTTATGTTCTTTTGCGGAACATTTTAAGTCATTGTTTGTGAATGCCCCTTTTGATGGTTCCTCCTTATTTGGACCAAACATTAGAGACCCTCACCAGATGTGAGCAAGACAGTAAGACTCTATCTGCCGTTGGAGTCTGTTTTTCTACCCCTACTAGACCTTATCCCAAAGGTCAATGGGGTGGGAAAATGTGGTTCCGTAAGACCCAAGGAGCCTTTCTGAACTCACAAGTTGAAGCCTCCTCCAGGGGCAGAGGGGGAGACAATGGTGGAAGACGAAGCCCACATGGCAGAGGGGGTCCGCAGAACGAGGGTGACAGGGATCAGTTCCTTGGGAAACCCTATCAGTGCTCTTGAAAGGAGGCCCAACTGTCCTGCTCTGGAGGCAGTTGGGGGACATTTGTCTTTGTACCTAAGCGCCTGGTTAAATATCTCAGATGACTGATGGGTACAAAACGTTATATCCAGAGGATATTCCATTCCTTTTCTCTCACAGCCCAGACCAACAAAAGGAATCCCAGACATTCCACCCAGTCTACAGGATGTAGCATCCGTAGAGGTCCAGAAACTATTACAAAAAAGAGTCATCCAGCCAGTCCCAGCAGACCAGCAAGGATCCGGAACTTACTCAAGGTTCATTTTGATACCAAGGAAGACAGGGCACTGGATACCTATTCTGGACCTCAGCAGACTCAACAAATATATGGTAAAGATGAAATTCCAGATGGTCACGTTTCAGTCCATTCTCCTGTTCTTAGGGAAGGACAACTGGATGTGCTCTATATATCTCCAGGATGTGTACTACCATGTCAAAATAGCCAGGCCATCCAGGGATCATCTGCGCTTCTAGCTGGGAGCCAGTCACTTCCAGTTTCATGTCCTGCCCTTTGGGCTCACTACAGCCCCCAGAGTGTTCAAATGCATGGCAGTGGTCATGGCTCACTTGAGACATTCAGGAATCCAGGTGTTTCCTTACTTGGATGACTGTCTCCTTACCGCCCTCACCATGCATCAGCTTATTCAGGCAAGGGATGCTACCATAGATCTATGCTTACAGCTGGGTATTATGATAAATTCAGAAAAGTCTGCTTTATTGCCATCACAGTGTACAGTTTTTATAGGAGCAGACTTAGACATAGTCAGCATGTTCCTGAAGCTCCCTCCCGAAAGAGTGATTATCCTTCAAAAACAAATTGTGGATCTCCTGTCAAAACGAAAAGCACCAGCATCACAGATTCTCAAACTGCTCGGCACTATGGCAGCAGTGATTATTGGAATACCCCTTGTGAGATCTCACATGCACATCCTTCAGTAGCTGCTTTTCACACAGTGGACGTTTCAGGACTTACCAATGAATCATCCAGTCTTGATTACCAACTCTTGCAAGGACGACCTTCTGTGGTGGTCAACGTTAGAGACGGTCACTATGGGCTGTCCATTTGTTCTCTCCACTTCAGTTGCAACAGTAACCACGGACACCTCCCAGATCAGGTGGGGGGGCATTATCAGGGACAGACAGCCCAAGGTACTTTGCAGGCTCACAAGACTCATTTCCACATAAACATCCTGGAGATGAGAGCGGTTCTTTTAACGTTGCAGGCCTTTCAAGACTCTCTTCCCCTAGGCACGATTGCAATCCAGTCGGACAATATGTTCGTAGTCAGGTACATAAACAAACAAGGAGAAACCAATTCTTACCCCCTGTGTCGATAGGCTCTAAGATTATGGAAATGGGCAGAGTTCACCCAGTGCTTTCTGATTGCAATGCACATTCCGAGGAAGTCCAACGTAATTGCGGACAGACTCAGCGTAGCTATTCTGCTACCTCACGAGTGGTCTCTCGAGAACGAAATAGCGGAAATGATTTTCTGCAGATGGGGCCAGCCTTGCTGTGACCTTTTTGCCACCCCCACACACACCAAGTGCAGCAACTACTTTGCCCTGATCCCCCAACAGGGACAATCCCAGAGGGACACACTCGTCCACAATTGGCCTCCGGGACTCCTATATTCTTTTCCTCCATTTCCACTAATTTCCAAAGTATTGCAGAAAGCCAGTTTTCTGGGCAGGACACTTATCTTAATTGCCCCATATTGGCCTTATCAAATTTGGTTCCCTTTCCTGAAGCCTCATCTACTAGAGGAGCCTTGGATCCTGGACCCAGTGCCGGATCTGTTGACCCACACATCAGGAGCTCTTCATCCCTCTCTTCAGTCCATCAAACCGACAGCTTGGCTGCTCCAATTCCCAGAATAGCCAGGTTCCAGAATTTATCAGAAGAAGTGCGGCATATCCTATTGTCTTCTCATAAATCTTCAACTAGGAAACTTTACTTCAGTAAGTGGAAAAGGTTTTCCATCTGGGCACAGCAGAATAACACTGACCCTTTCCCGGCATCTATCTCAGATATATTGGAGTTCCTAACAAAACTGTTAAATGAAGGAGCTGCAGCAGTGACCATTCGAGTCCAACTGGCCGCTATTTCTAATTTTCATTTAGGTACATCTAAAAATGGTATGTCTCATAAGCTGGCTAAGGCATTTTTGAAAGGTACGATGCACTTAAAACCACCAATCAGATCTCCTACTACTCCTTGGAACGTAAATCTAATCTTGTCCAAAATTATTCTTCCGCCCTTTGAACCTGCCTCTTCTTGTGAGCTGAAATCCTAATGATGTGGACATCCTACAAAAGGGCCTCACTGAGACAGATGCTTGGTGTCAAAGCCATGGTCTCGAGCTCAATCCCAAAAAGTGCATTGTCATCACCTTTGGTAAAACCTCTGTACCCATGAACTATTGCATAGGCACTTGTCTACTTAACACCAAAAGTGTGATAAGAGACCTGGGACACAGGTGGACAGTCGTCTCTCCTTTGATAATCACATCACCATAGTGGTCCTGAAATCCTTCTATGTGGCACACCTCATCACAAAAGGTTTCTCATCCAGAAAAAAAGAGGTCATTGTTTCCCTCTATTTAGACCATTATAGAGTACAATGCCCCTTTTGGTATGTACCTCACAAGACATCTACAACAACTGGAAAGGCCACAAAAATACCTCACAAAGAGGATTGCTGGCCTTATGCAGACCGACTCAAAAAAACTCCAGCTTTACTCCATCGGATATCGCCTACTCAGAGGCGATCTCTGCTTAACATAAAAAGCTATGTCAAACCCAGAGCTGTTGGACATGCTCCACTAAAATAAATCACAATCCCTCCGAGCTATATGCTATAGGGACCTAAACCTTGTCACCACAATAAACAGAACATGCTGGAGGGATAGATTCCTGTCGCAGAAACTTCCCATACTCTGGAACAGACTACCTATCTATGTCAAACAGAGCTCCTCATTAGCACTGTTCAAGAAAAATCTTGATGATTGGATGGGTAATAGGAAATTCACCCCGGGGATCACATCTGTGGTTCTGCTTGACAGGGGCACAGGAAATAATTTTCTTGGGTGGCAATGTGATTATCAAAGGAGAGACTACTGTCCAACTGTGTCCCAAGGACTCTTATCACAATTTTGGTGTTAAGTAGACTACCGCCTATGTGGTAGTTCATGGGTACATTGTTTTTATCAAAAGGGATGACAATGCACTTTTTGGCATTGAGCTTGAGGCCATGGCTTTGATACCAGGCATCTGTCTCAGTGAGGCCCTTTTGTAGGATGTCCACATCGTTAGGAATTTTGATTATGGCTCCTAGTTTGCAGTCATCTGCAAACTTTGTTAGCCAAAGACCTTCTGTGTTAGCCTGTTATTCAGAGAAGTAGATACCAAACAGGAGAAGACTTAGGACTGAACTCTGTGGTACTCCACTTGTCACTGGTCTGAAGTTGGATTTAGTCTGTTACTTTCACAGTGTGGGTTCTGTCAGTGAGCCAGTTGGCAACCCATCTTGTGACATAGGGATTTATACCTAGTTTAGTGAGTTTATCTATAATTCCAGGTGGGGGATGGTGTTGAAAGCCTTGGCAAGATCTAGATAGGCTGTGTGAACCACCTTACTCTCATCTACGGCTTTGGTGACTGCTTCAAAGAAGTCAGTCTGGTTTAGGAGACATGATGTATCTTTTACAAACCCGAACTGGGTAGGGTCCAGAGTTTGGAGATTGCCAATGTCTTTGTTTATAAGTTCTATGATACGTTCAATAGCCTTGCAGACCAGGCAGGTCAGGCTAATGGGGCGGTAGTTCCCAGGGTCCATGGTGGCTCCCCCTTTTGGAAGTTGGATAACTGTTGCTGTGCGACATTCAGTGGGCACAAAGCCAGAGGTGCGGCTATGATTGAACATGGTACTTAGGTGGGGTGCCAGTTCGTTCTGTAGATCATGTAGAACGCAGCCTGGGATGTTGTCAGGTCCCATGGATGCTGTGTTCTTGGCTTTGGAGAGTGTGTTTTTTTACCTGTGCAGCCGTGATTAGAGGAACTTTGCATTCTTCCGGTATAGAGATGGGCCCTTTAGGGGATGAGAGAGGGGTAAAGTTAGCACTGAACCTATCTGCCAGGATGTTGGCCGTATCAGTTGGTTCTGTATATTTAGTGCCATGGTACTGTAACCTCAGAGTAGATCTGAGTGTTGCCATTGAGATTCTTGACATAGCTACAGAATGCCTTGTGGTTGTCTTTAGAATCTGTGGCGATTTTGTTTTCGTAACTAGCTTTGGAGGATTTTATGAGGGATCTCAGCTTCTTACTGAGGCTGACCATGGAGCTCCTCCAGTCATGGGATTTTACTCTTTTTTGCAACAGTTTTTCTTCTGTTGTAGAGTTTGTTTATGGCAGAGAACCACCAGATTGGCTTCCTTTTTTTGGAGGATAGCATCTTGGTTCTGTTTGGGACTGCATAATCTATGCACTCGTGTAAGTGCTTATAAAGTGCAATTGTATAGGATTCAGCAGTCGTACCTCTATTGTCCATCAGCATGGGTGTTGTGGAGTTTGCCACTTTTGTCTTAAGAAGCGTGAAGTTGGCTTTAGAGAAATTTTTTACAGTGGTTTTCCTAATGGGGGTGGGAGTGGGATGTGGATGTCTAGGGTGATTTGCTTGTGGTCAGATCTGACCAACAAGGAATTGACCTCTGGTGTGGAACACCAGTTGCCCATGCTGGCAATAACCAGGTCTAGGATTTTGCTGCCCCTGGTGGGGGTGTGGATAAGTTGATCCAAGGCACTGGAATTTATGAATTCCAGAAAAGAAAACGTTGAGCACAAGAGTTGGTACATGAGTAGTTGAAATCGCCCATTATTAGGGTGTTAGGTTGTACCCTAATATTTTTCAGTGTATCAAGAAATGAGGAGTGGGAATCCTGGGGCATAGTGGGGGATCTGTAGCAAGCTTCAATTTGGATTGTAGTCTTGCCCAGAGTTAGTTGCACTTGGATAATCTTGGATGCATTATGCTGAGAAACTAGCCTTGAGGTGTGGATATCCTTACTGAATATGGACGCACCTCTGCATTTAGTGCTTCTGTCCAGGTTAGGTAGCCAAAAGGTGTTGTATGAATTATAGCCTGGTAATGCAGGGGTGCTCCCTGGTGCCTTGAACCAGGTCTCTGTCACTGCACAGATGTCGATGTTCTCCATTTTAAGGAGTTCCTCGAGTGAGTGCATTTTGAGGTTTAGACTTCTAGCATTAAGTAGCATTACCCTCAGATTTTGCTTGCTTGTACCTGTTATGGTGGTGAATTTGTCATTTGAATCTTGCCTAAAAAAGGCAGTATAGGGGTGGCAAGAGCCTTAGCCAGTATCCGAAATCCCAAGGGGCGACAGGTGCAGGCCATCTCTGGCAAAGCATAGTGGTCTATTGATGTCATCCCAAGCAGATAGATACTGGATCCCCTTAGAATGACACCAGAAGATTAGCCAATTGTTCAAGTCAATCATTTTGTCCTTGTACTGTGGTATCATTCTGGGTGATGGCAGGATGCTACTCAGGGCTAGGGTCATACCTGCCTGGGCTGCAAGATCGGACAGCTCCTCCATGTCTCTTTTCATGTAGTCCATGGAGTTGTGTCTCAGGTCATTCACACCAACATGGACAATGACAGAGTCATATTTGTACTTGTTGTGGAGTGACCTGAGTGCATGCATTATGTGGCAGATCCTGGCACCTGACATGCAGCTGGCAGTAACTTTCTCCTTGTTTAGTCTGTTGAGTGTAACATCAGTGTGCCTGACTATAGAGTCACCTATGAGTAGAGTGTTGGGTACATTTTTATGCCTTATGGGCTGTGGTTGAGTGGCACATTGAGTTTCTGAGCTATGCATCATTTGCGTTGTGTTGGGGGGGGTGGAGGTTGCTTGCGTTTCTGCTTTGGAGGTCCCTGTTGCTTGGGTAGGTTTTTTTTGAGAGCCTCTGTGAATGTAGGTGTGTTTTTATGTGTTTCTATGTGTGTGTTTTGGTGGTGTAGGTTTTGAGGGACTATGTGATAAGTGTGTTGTGGTGCAAGTGTTTACCTTCTCCTCTTGACGGTCTAGTCCAGTCTTTGGTGAAGAGAGCTTTGCTTCCAGTTTGGCTATATAAGTGCATCTCTTACAGGTTTTAGTGTTGAGTGGTAGGAGGAGAGGGTTGTCTGTGTACTTGAGGCAATTGCTGCATTGCCCCAAGATGCCCAGATTCATTGGGTAGACAGGAGAAAACACTGGGAGCTGACCCTTCGACAAGCCTGGATAGGTGCTTATTTATTAAGTACTAAAAACTGTTTTCCTGTAGACAAGTGAGGAAAGTTGAGTGATGTAGTATTTTGTAGCTTATTTAGTGCTTACAATGAGTTCTGAACAAGTGCTGAGCTCAGACAGATTTGAGTGCTGAAACTATAAAACTGGCTAGTTCTAAGAAACAAAATTAAGCTAGAAGGCTTCCCTCCAACACAGAAAGGCTTGGGGGCAGAAGCTTACAAACAGTCCTGGATATAGCAAATCTGTATATAGACTAGACTTACAGGAATGGCAGGAAACAAACTTAAATTTTTTTTTTGTAAAGTGTAAAGGGGAAAGGAGGAGCAGAAACTAACTGGGTTGGCCTTCTCAAATGTCAGACCAAAAAAACCCAACCAAATGCTTAACAACTGTAGAAAATTTCTAGTTAATACCTCACACACAGTGAAACTGGCTAGCAAAGTATATGCAGACAATAAAAGTGCTATAAATAACTCAGAAATAAGCAAAAAACAGGATACTTAATGTTATATATTACAGATTAGTTGTCTCAGAGCCCTTCCTCTGATTAGCTCAGTGTAAAATGGCAGAAACACTCACAAGTTAACTTCTTAAGTAACAAAGTTGAAACCAGAAACAACTTTAAGAAAAGCTTGAAAGAACCAATGAGGTGTTTACTCCAAGCCGTCGTCCAGGCAACCCCAGTCAGCCAATGACCACGAACAATTCACTCACTGAAATGCTATATTGGCTTTTGCTAAGCTATGATGGCCTGGATCATGTGCTGAGACACACAGCCTCTACTAACAAACAACTAGGCCGAAAACACAAGCCTGAATATGGACAATGCTACACTACCAATACTACTTAGGTAGAAAAAAACCTACAAAAATGTTTAAACAGATAAAGGATCAAGGAGACTCTAGAGAATGCTTTTAACTGCAAACAAGTTATATGATACACTCCTTAGCAGGAAATCAGAACAAACAAACCCAACCAGATGCTTAACAATTGTAGAAAATTTCTAGTTAATACCTCACACACAGTGAAACTAGCTAGCAAAGTATATACAGACAATTAAAGTGCTATAAATAACTCAGAAATGAGGAAAAAACAGGATACTTAGTTATATATCACAGATTAGTTGGCTCAGAGCCCTTCCTCTGACTTCTTCTGATTAGCTCAGTGTGAAATGGCACAAACACTCACAAGTTAACTTCTTGAGTAACAAAGTTGAAACCTGAAACGACTTAAAAAAAAGCTTGAAAGAACCAATGAGGTACTTACTCCATGCCGGAGTCCATGCAACCCTAGTCAGCCAATGACCACAAACAATTCACTCTGACAGAAATGCTATACTGTCTTTGGCTAAGCTATGATGGCCTGGAACATGTGCTCAGACACACAGCCTCTAGTAACAAACAACTAGGCCCAAAACACAAGCCTAAATATGGACAATGATACAATACCAACACTACTTAGAAAAAAAACTGCAGAAATGTTTAAATAGATAAAGGATCAAGGAGACTCTAGAGAATGCTTTTAACTGCAAACAAGTTATATGATACATTCATTAGCAGGAAATCAGAACAAACAAACCCAACCAGATGCTTAACAATTGTAGAAAATTTCTAGTTAATACCTCACACACAGTAAAACTAGCTAGCAAATTATATACAGACAATAAAAGTGCTATAAATAACTCAGAAATTAGGAAAAAATGGGATACTTAATGTTATGTATCACAGATTAGTTGGCTCAGAGCCCTTCCTCCGACTTCCTCCGATTAGCTCAGTGTGAGCCAATTGAGAGAGTGTTGGATCAAATTGGATTCAGTAGAGAATAACTGTAGCTGTGGGTAGAGATATTATAGGTGGGGGGGGAGTGGGTGGACTAGCCAGGGGTATGACAGTAGGCAGAGCCAGTGTTTTTCTAGATGTACCTTGAGGAGGTGTTTGAACTCATGAATGCTAGGGTTTTTAGTGATGGGTTGAGGAAGATTGTTCCAGAGTTTGGCAATATTATATGAGTAGAGGGCAGTGCCTTGTGTGTTGTGGGATAGAGTCATCTTTAACAGTAGTTTATTAGAGGATCTAAGTGTTTTAAGATTTATGTTGTGTTGGATTATGTTACTGATTGCCAGGCAGTCATTTGATTGGTGAATTATTTTGTGGGCTATGGACAGTTGGAGTAGAGTTAGAAGGTTTGGGAGTTCTAACTATTTAAGTTGTGACAGTACTGAGCAGTGGTGGGTTCTATAAGGGTGGTCTGTACAGAATTTGGCAATTTTGTTGTAGCAGGATTCTAGGTTATTTAGGGCTGGTTTACGTAAGTTTGTAAAAACTTGGAATCTGTAGAGGACTGTGGATAGTAGCTGTGTGTGGGCAGTGGCTAGTCTGGTGCTTTCTGTAAGGTATGGTTTTATTCTATATAGGGTGCCTAGTGTGGCATGGACTTTTTTGATGGTGAGGGGTATGTGGCTATCGAACCTTAGGTTTTCATCAATAGTGACACCTAGGAGTTTGGATTGTTTAGTTGATTCAATTTTGGTTCCATTTGTGGAAAGGATCGTAAGTGGGGACTGGTGTGTTTTGGGTTTGTTATAATTGAAAATGAGTAACTTGGTTTTGTTAGGGTTTAGTATAATTTGATTGTTAGTGAAGTAATTTTCTATATCTTGGAAAGATTTTTGCATTTTTGTTTGTAGGTCCTGGGGGGTAGAGGCTGAGCTAATAAGTGTGGCATCATCGGCATACTGGATTATAGAGGTTAGTTGCAGAGCTGAGGGTGCTAGTAAAAATAGTAAAGAGAAGGGGGTCAAGAATGAATCCTTGGAGTACTCCTACATTGATAGGAACATGGGGGACAGAATGTTTTCCCATTTGGTGGCCTGCTGATGGTTAGAGGTAACTATGGAACCAGGAAACGGCAGATGTGGTAAAGCCATGGCATGCCAGTTGGTTTAGTAGGATTTGGTGGGAGACTGTGTCAAAGCCTTTTGACATGTCAAGGAATATGGAGGAGGCAATTTGGTCATCATTAATGAGACTTTCGATGGTGTTTGTAAAAGATAATAGGGCAGTGCTAGTGCTATGTTCTGGTCTAAAGCCATGTTGAGAGGGGGAGAGGAGGATGTGTTTGAGTAGGTTGGAGACGAGTTGGGAGTGAATACATTTTTCTAATATTTTAGCTAGTGGGGAGTAGATGGCTATGGGACAGTAGTTAGTTAGATCTTCTGAGAGGTCCCCTTTGTGTAGGGGAATGATGCAAGATATTTTCCATAAATGGGGACATACTGTTCAGAGATTGAGTGGTTGATCAGGATTGATATAGGGTAGGCTATTGTGGGGGCAGCAATTTTAAGGAATTCATTGGGTAGTTTGCCTGCAGCTAGACAGCAGGATTTGAGTTTGGAAAGGAGTGATTTTATGTAGTTAGTATGGGTAGGAGTGAAAGAGAAGGGGGATGGGGGAGTCTGAAGGGGGAGGGGGTAAAGTGAGAGGTTGACTATTCTGATTATCTAGCAGTAATGTGATAGAGTTAATAAAGTGGGTATTAACTGTGTAGCTATTGGGTCCTGTTACTTTGGAGTTGGCTGTTGGGGGAGGGGGTTGGGGTATAGCCTGGGTTGAGAAGATTGTTAATGGTGGGCTAAAATATTTGGGGCTATTTTGGTGGGTTTGTTGACATGATAGGTAGTAGTTTGACTTGTCTGATTTTGTCTGTTTCTTAGCTTGATTTCGAAGCTTTTGATATTTTGTGTGGTTTGTTTTGTCTTGGATGGTATGGTAAGTGGACCATGCCCTGTCTCTCTGTTTCATCAGTTCTATGGTATATTTTGTTAGCCAAGGTATGGGCTTAGTTTTTGCTCTTATTTTTCTTGTGGGTGCTAGATTATCTAGTATTTTAAGAAAGATGTTGTTGAAGTATAGAACAGCCTGATCAAGTAAGAGGTTTCTGGGATGGGACCAGTTACTTTGCTGAAGTAAAAGATTGAAGGTGGAGGTGGAGAACCGTTTCCTATTTCTGACAACTTTATACATTGTGTTGGTTTGTGAGTGAACTCGTGTTCTGTACATGAAGGTAGGTAAAGTGGTCACTGAGGGAGTCTGGAAGGCAGCTTGCTAAGTAACCTAGATTGGGTTTGTTAGTAAGAAACCAATCTAATGTGAAGTGCTTTTTTGAGTGTTTTTCTATCTGGGTTGAACATGATATGGTTTGGGTGAAATTGTAGAGGTTTAGGAAATTGGAGGGGTTGTTGGAGAAGCAGGAGTGCCAGTCCAGGTTGAAATCACCTAGGATAATGGTCTCCTGGTTAAAAGTAGATGATGCCCAGGAGAGAATATTTTCAATTATGGGTAGGTTAATTTCTGGGGGGGGGGGTATGTGGCTATGATATTAGTTTTGTTAGGGTTTATTACTAGATGTGTTGTTAGGATTTCGGAGTTAGGAAGGTCAGGAGGGGTATAGTTCAATGGCTCAAGTTTGTGTTAGTCTTTATACATGATGGCGATACCACCGCCCTTTGTTTTGTGTTTCCTGTCTAGGTAAAGATTACTCAGGATTCCTGGGTTCTTTCCATCATTCACCAAGGGTATTATATGGTCTGGACATCTCTTCCCCCTTTCATGGGCATTCCTCCAACCCCTCAGGAACAAATAACCCCCCCCCCCCGAGTTGCTTCAGGGTCTCTTGACTCAGGAAACTAGTCACAAAGTTCCAGATTCTCAAAGGGGGAAGGAGTTTTATTCCAGAATGTTGTTGGTCCACAGGAAAGAGGACACTTGGAGACCAATTCTGGATCTCTCTCATTTAAATACCTTTCTGAAGGTTCCTTCCCTTTTGGATATTTCCCTTTCAGACCTTATTTCCTCTGCTGCTTCCTCAGGCTTTTCTAATTTCCCTGGATCTCAAGGATGCTTATCTTCATGACTCTATTCATCCCCTTTTCAGGAAGTTTTTATGTTTCTCTGTTGCTTCCTGGCATTTTTAGTACTCTGCTTTGCCCTTTGGCACCTCTGCTGACTCAAGTGTATTCACTAAATGCCTTGCTCCTGTGATTGCTTTTTGCAGGCTAAGGGGGTTACTGGTCTTTCCCTACTTAGATGACCTATTTTTTCAGACATTCTCTCCAGAGATTCTTCTACAACATTTTCATTTTTCCATCTGTCTCCTGCAAAGCCTTGATTCACTACAAATTTCCAAAAGTCATTCCTGACTCTTTCATAGGATCATGTGTTTCTGGGTTGCAAGATCCAGACTTTTCCAATGCTGGCATTCCTGCCTTCTCCCAAGGCTTAACGCTCATCACCTTCTTTCAGTGCCTTCTTTCTCTGGCCTCAGTTACAACGAGGGAATCTTTAAGAGCTCTGGGTTTCATGGCCTCCACCATTTCTATGCACCCTGTAGTCAAACTCCACATGAGAAAGCTTCAGTGGTTTATAAAGTCAGTTTGGCTTCAACACGCTCATCCTCTAGATTTCCTAGTCCCTCTTCTTCCATGCTTCAAGCTGGAATTCATTGGTGGATTAGGCAGTTGTCACTCAATCTAGGGCTTCTTTTTCAAACCCCACTCCCCTCTCAGGAGCTGTTCACAGATGCTTCAGACAAGGGATGGGGGGGGGGGGGCTTTCTTCGGCCCTCTAAAAGTGCAGGGTCTCTGGTCGCTTCAACAAAAGAAAGACCATGTCAATGCTTTTCTGCTGGCTGTTCAAGCATTTCATCCTCTTTTCATTCCAGGTCCCCTCAAGGTACTGACAAACAAATACCACAGTTATATCAACGAGCAAGGTGGGGGGGGGGGCAAGATCTTATCTCCTGTGCAGGCTAGCACTTCAAGTGTGGGAGTTAGTTATCCAGTATCAAGTGACTCTTCAGGTAGTTTACATTCCCCCAGAACAGAACATTGTAGCAGACTCTCTGAAGCAGGTCCATGTCACAATCCCACCATCCTTCAAGTGGATGCTTTACAGGATATGTTTTTGGACATTTCCCACCAGAGGGGTTACTCCTCAAGTAAATCTATTTGTCTGTCCTCTGAACAGAAAGCTTTCTCTTTTTTGTGCCAGAGCCCCATGTCCTCTGGTCTAGAAAGTGTATCTGGAAGGGGGATGCTTCTTTATGCCTTTCCTCCCCTTCCTCTCATTCCAAAAGTCCTGTTCAAGGTAAACTAGGATGCTCCCAAAATCTTGCTGGTGACTCCCATTTGGCCCAAACACCATTGGTTCCCTCTACTTCTGCATTTAGCTGAGGGCAATCACAAATTACCTCACAAGGTGGACCTACTCACACAAGACAAAGGATCTCTCATCCATCCCCACCTGCCCACTCTTCAATTGACACTCTGGGCAATAGGATTTTGATTCCTTATAGACACCTTTTTTTCTGAAGTGCTTAGGGTCCTGCAGGAGGCCAGGAAACCCACTATTAGGAAATCCTACTTATCCAAATGGAAGAGGTTTTTTGTTTGGTGTCTTTCTCATAACCTGGATCCACTTTCTGTGGGTGTTCCTTTGGTTCTCTCTTTTGTGTGAATGTTTCAATTCTGTCTTGGCATATTCTTTTGTTAAGGCCCTCTTTACAGCTATTTCTGCTTGTCTGCCTCAAGCACCCCCCTTTAACCTCTAGATTTGAGGATATACAATTTCTTAAAGGTGTCCTTCATATTAGACCTCCCAGGAAGCCTGTCCCCTGCTTCCTAGGACCTTAACTCATTACATCCGAGTGACATCTCCAGGCATTTCTGCAGTTACCTCCTACTGCGCCTCTAGGTGTCAAATATTGCTTGTTCATATTTACATTAATAATTCCAAAACCATGCTATGTACAAGGTATCAGAATAATTTATCTTAAAGCATACAGGATGACAAACATATTGATATCTGATCTCTGTGAATTTGTATCTGTTAGAACTGTAAGGTGATTTTTTTTAAAGGTACAAACTACACCCACTGGGAATTAAAGGTACACACAGAAAATGAGCTGTACTGGAGGAAATGAGTTAATTTTGTTTTGGAAAAATTGACTCCGGCTCCTTTTGAGCCTGCTGCTTCAGTTTCCTTGTAGCGCTGTTCTTGGAAGGCGCTTCTTTTTTTGGCCCTTACTTCTGCTAGACAGGTATCTGAGCTTAAAGTCTTTATAGCTGTTCCCCTTTTTTAGTTTTCCAAAAAGACAGGGTGTCCATTTGTACTAATCCTTCTTTTATGCCCAAAGTAGTGAATGAGTTCCATCTTAATCAGTATATTCATTTGCCCACTTTTTTCCCATCTCCTCATTCT
The DNA here is from genome assembly GCF_019279795.1 of Protopterus annectens. Taxonomy (NCBI): domain Eukaryota; kingdom Metazoa; phylum Chordata; order Ceratodontiformes; family Protopteridae; genus Protopterus; species Protopterus annectens. Next base: position 374,701,971 of record NC_056739.1, on the reverse strand, counting down.
GCTAGTGAGGTTTTGCACAGTTTGGATGTGTATAGACAACACAGATTTTATATGGATAAGACCAAAGCTTTTCACAAATCTGATCAGCTTTTTGTTTCTTTTCAACCTAGATCTTTGAGATTGGCTGTTTCCAAGCAAACTATTTCTTCTTGGATATCTAAACCATTTATTTTTGTTATTCTTTTTATGGCAAGAGCCTTCTTACAGTTAAGTCTCATTCTACTAAGGCTGTGGCGTCTTCTGGTTCTTTTTCTCAAGGTTTTAGATACTAACTCTATTCTTGAGGGCACTACCTGGACTTCTGTGCATATTTTTACCAAGTAGTATAAGTTGGATGCGATATCCAGGGCTACAGCTGTTTTACTAGGGCCATTCTTCATGGTTTCCTACAGGGCTCTGCTGGTCCTTCCTTCTCCCTGTCTTCTTCATGAGCTGCCTATTGTAAGGAATACTGCAACAGTGAAGTGAAAGGGCATAGTACAGTTGCGTAAAATCGTACCATAATGGTAGATGTTCTCTTCACTGTTGCAGTATTCACTCTCTCCTTTTTCCCCCTGGTTCTTTTCCCTTCTGGATGTACCTGGTACCTCTCTATTCCTTGGATTGGCGTTTCTTCTGGGGCTTTCAGTTCTGATGATGGTACATCTGAACATCACCTTTAATGCCCTATGCTGTACACAGTTAGCTTACATGTAATGCATGGCATAACCCTAGCAACCTAAAGGCTTTGGTATACTGGCTGGATGTTGGGCCATCCTTGGCAGGGAATCCTTATTGTAAGGAATATTGCAACAGTGAAGAAAAGGACATCTACTGTTATCATAACAATTTACACAGCTGTACTTTCCTTCTCCAACAAAAACTTCATTTTGTTCATTACCTTTTGGAATGCTTTCATTATTTAACTAGACACTTCCTCAGGAATTAAGTGCTCTTACCTGATTCATGTGAAAGCAGTTCTTCATAGTGCTCAGTGCTAGTCTTCATTCTTCATCGGTTCATAGCTTCATACTAGGCTATCTGCCCTAGGGCATTTATAAGCCTAGCCAGAGTGTGTTTGGCTTTCGCCACCCTTTTAGATTAGTTGACTGTGCCTTTCTATAGTAGGTCACAGAAGGTAGCCCTATTAAGGTTAGTTTACTGTACCTCTGTCAAGCAGCGACATAGAAGAGATCCCAGGGGTAAACTTACAATCTCCCATCCACAAGTCAAGATTTCTCTTGAAGAGGGTCAGTGAGGGGCTCTGCCTAACATGGATTGGGATTTTGTTCCAGAGTGAGGGGAGCCTCTGGGATATGAATCTGTCCCTCCAGCATGTCCTATTTATTTCTGTGCTGAGGTTCAAGTCCCTGGAGCATGTAGCTCTAAGGGATTTGGATTTTCTGAGGTGGAGCATGTCCATTAATTCTGGGTTGGACATGGCTTTATATGTCAGACACAGATCGCCTCTGAGTAGGCGGTATGCAACTGAGTAGAGCTGGAGTTTCTTTAGCCGAACTGCATAGGGCATCTGTTTGAGTCCCTTGATCCTCTTGGTGAGGTACTTTTGGGGTCTTTCCAGTTGCTGCAGGTGTTGGGTAAGGTACATCCCAAATGGGGCATTGTATTCAATTATGGGCCTGATAAGTGATGAGTACAGGGGCACAATGACCTCTCTTGATCTAGATGTGAACCCTTTCGTGATAAGGTGAGCTATATAGAAGGTCTTTCTAACTACTTTGGCAACGTGATTGTCAAAGGAGAGATTACTATCTACTTGGGTCCCCAAGTCCCTAATTACTTCTTCCGTACTTAATTGATTACCTCCTATGCGGTAATTTGTGGGCACTTTGTTTTTCCCAAAGGGGATGACTATGCACTTTTTGGCATTTAGCTTTAGGCCATGGCTCTGGCACCAGTTATCCTTCTCTGTGAGACCCTTTTGGAGGATGCTTGTGTCAGCCAGAGAGTTGATTATGGCACCAAGATTGCAGTCATCTGCGAACTTGGTCAGCCATAGTCCACCCGTGTTAGCCTGTACCTCGGAGAAATATATACCGAACAAGAGAGGTCCCAGGACTGAGCCTTGTGGGATGCCACTTGTAACTGGTTTAGAGTCTGACATGACACCTGCAATTCTGACCATGTGGGTTCTATCCCTGAGCCAGTTTGCAACCCATCTTGTGACATAGGGGTTGATATTTAAGCTGGTGAGCTTATTTATGATGCCCGAGTGGGGTATTGTGTTGAAGGCTTTTGCGAGGTCCAGGTAGGCTGTGTGGACTACCTTCCCTTCATCTATGGCTTTGGTAACTGTTTTAAAGAAGTCAATCAGGTTCAAGAGGCAAGATCTGCCCTTAAAGCCGAATTGGGTAGGATCCAGTGTCTGGAGGTTCCCAATGTCTTTGTTTATGATTTCCATGATGATACGCTCCATAGTCTTGCAGACCAGGCTAGTCAGGCTTATAGGGCGATAGTTTCCAGGGTCTGTTGTGGCACTTTATGGAGCGGGACCACTGTTGCTGTATGCCATTCCTTGGGTACATATCCTGTAGTAAGGCTGAGATTGAACAGTGACTTTATGTGAGGGTTTAGTTTTTCTTGGCGCGCGTGTAAGATGCAGCCCGGACACCGTCTGGTCCCATTGATGCTGCGTTTTTTTCTTTGGAGAGGGCAGCTCTCACCTGTGCATCTGTGATCTCAGGGAGGCTACACTCTGTTGAGATAGACAATTGCTCTTTTGGGGGGGGGGGGGGTTGCACTGAACCTTTCTGCCAGGATGTTGGCAATGTCTGTGTGTTCAGTGTATTTTTTGTCATTTTGCACTAACTCAGAGCATATCTGGGAGTTGCCTCCCAGGTTCCTGACATAACTAAAGAAGGCCTTGTGATTATCTTTAGTGTCTTGTGCAATTTTTCTTTCAAAGCTGACCTTAGATGATTTTATGAGGGATCGTAGTTTCCTGCTAGTTCTGATCAGAGATGCCTTCCCTTTTTGGGATTTTGCTCTATCATGTAGTAGCTTCCTCCTGCCTTTGGAGGAGTGAGTCTTGGTTTTATTTGGGATAGCATGCTCCATGCATTCCTGTAGGTGTCCATAGAATGCTTTTGTAAAGGATTCTGCATTTTGGGCCGTATGTTCCACTGGCCCGGGGGCTTTGAAGGATTCCACCTCGGTTTTGAGAAGTGTGAAGTTTGCTTTTGAGAAGTTCTTCACCGTGGCTTCCTTGGCTGGGGGTGGGGATGGAATATGGATGTCCAGTGAGATTAATTTATGGTCTGATCTTACCAAGAAGGGGTATACCTCTGGTGTGGAACATAGGGACCCCATGTTGGTGATGACTAGGTCCAATATCTTTTCCCCTCTTGTGGGAGTGGTCACCAGTTGTTCCATAGCATTTGAGTTTATAAATTCTAGGAACCGTTAGGTGAAGGTGTTGGGGCTTGAGTAGTTTTCCCAATCAATGTTTGGGTAGTTGAAGTCACCCAATATAATGGTGTTTGGAGAGACCTTCATATTCTCCAGTGTTCTCAGGAAAGCTGAGTGGGGTTCCTGTGTTTGGGAGGGTGGTCTGTAGCAGGCTACAAACTGAAAGGCAGTTTTGCCCACTGTTAGTTGCACATGGATGGTCTCCGATGCTTCGTGCAGTGCCACTAACCTGGAGGTGCAGGTGTCTTAGATGAATATGGATACTCCCCCTCCTTTTGTGGTTCGGTCTGAGTTTTGGGGCCGAAAAGCATGGTATGAAGTATAACCTGGTAGTGCTGGGGTGCTTTCTGGAGCCTTGAACCAGGTTTCTGTTACTGCACAGATATCGATATTCTCCATACTGAGGAGAGTCTCGAGTGTGTGCATCTTGAGGTTTAGACTTCTGGCGTTGAGCAGCATTACCCTTAGTTTTTTTTTCTTTGTGTTGTCTATGGAGGTGGGTTTGTCTTTTTAGCCTTGCCTAAAAAAGGCACTATGGGGGAGGCCAGAGCCTTTGCCAGTATTCGAAAACCCAGGGGTGACAGGGGCAAGCTGTCCCTAGCGAAGCAACGTGGCTTATCGAGCATGTCATCCCAGGCTGACAGACACTGGATCCCCTTTGAATGACACCAGTACTTTACTAATTGTTAAAATTGATCATTTTGTCTTTAAACTGTGGCATCATTCTTGGTGAGGGCAAAATGCTACTCAAGGTCAGGGTCATACCGGCCTGGGCTACATGATCAGAGAGCTCCTCTATGTCTCTTTTCATGTAGTCCAGGGAGGTACGTCTCAGGTCATTCACACCGGTATGGACAATGACGGACTCATATTTGTACTTGCTTTGGAGTGACCTGAGTGCATGTGTTACGTGGTGGATCCTGGCACCCGACAGACAGCTTACAGTGACCTTCTCCCTGTTCAGTCTGGTGAGTGGGACATTAGTGTGTCTGACAATAGAGTCACCTATTACAAGTGTATTAGGTGTGTTGCTTAGCCTTAAGGGCTGTGACTTTGTGGCACACTGACTTTGTGAGCTATGTGCTACGTGGGTATTGTTGCATGGTAGGGGTTACTTGGATGTCTGCTTTGGAGGTCTCTGCTGCTTAGGCAGATTTTTGTTTAGAGCCTCCGAGTAGGTTTTTGTGTGTTTGTGTTTGGTTTGCTGATGCGATAGGTCTATGTGAGACTGGATTTGTGGTGTGTGTGGTTACCTTTTCCTCCTGACTGCCTGTGCTCTTCAGAAATTTCCTTTTCATTTCAAATATAGTTTTCTGAAGAAAGTTTATGGTTTGTAGATGCTGTTTACATGAGTTACTTAGATGTAAATGCCAGGATGATAACATTTGTCATTTTCATTAAGCAGATTTTATTCTACTTTAAATGTCACATTGGACTTTGTACATATGATCTCCAGAATTGCATGTCGAATTCCATGTGGGGTCCAACCGCATGTCAAAGCAGCTGGGAGTAAATCTAATCTTGCCAAATTTTCTTCATGTACACCATGATTTTTTTTATCCTTTCCACAAATCATCATTTGGCATTTTTCTTTGATATTCAGCAATCAGGGGTGCTGCATTTAGTGCTACTGACCTTGCAAACTGACTACATAGCTACTTCTAGCCCATGTCATGTCATCAGTTCTTTTGTGACACTTATTTCAGATCTTGACCGTAATTACTGAAAAGTTACTGTATTCATTGCCACCATATCAAAATAAATGACCTTATGATGGTAAGATGACCATTTAAAACTGCACACTCAAGGAATTGATCAGTGTGTGTCAATACAATGTCCAAACTACAGGGAATAGGTTATGTCCTAGCCCAGTTGGAGGAAGTTTAGTTTCTTATAGGTTCATAGTTTCATAGGTAAGTACTAGGCTTGCTGACATTCCAGGCCCTTTTAAGCCTAGCCAATTTTCCTTTTTGTGCTCGAATTAACCTATCACATTTGTTTAGAGACTGGCCTTGCCCATCCCATGGTTTATAATATATAGTACCCCTAATGAGAACAACTGGAATCATACCATGGAGTAGTTGAGGGATCCCTAGCATGGGATAAAGCGTTTAGGAGCTGCCTGTATCCATCAGTATTACAGGGGGCAGTCCTGTGGTAAATTTTCTGTTTCCCATCCATCGATCCAAGTTGTGCCTATATACGGACAGGGAGGAACCTTGTTTTATATGAATGGAGAGTCTGTTCCAAAGCAGCAGTATCCCCCTGTTTGATAATACCTCTAAACCATTCTGTTGATGTTGCACAAGAGGTTCAGATCCCCAGACATACTACTTCTGATACCATTTGACTTGCCAATGTGCAGTAAATCCATCAGTATTGGGTTGGAGGATGCCTTGTTTGCCAGATAGAGGTAATCTCTTGGCAGGTCTGTAGGATACTGAATATAGTGACATGGCTTTGAGTCAGTCCATTTAGAACATGTTGTTTTGCCTTATATCCTTTTAGTAAGGTATCTCTGTGGGTTTTCCAGTTGTTGCATGTGTCTGGGCAGGTTCATGCCAAAGGGGGCACTATATTCAATGATTGACCTAAAGAGGACCAAGTGAAGGGAGACAGTGACATTCCTAGTTCTAGGTACAGTCCTTTTGTGCACTATAGGAGAACATTCTTACAACAGTGGTCACATGTTGGTCAAAAGTTAGGTCACTGTCCACATAAGTTCCCAAATCCCAAACAACTGGGTCAACTCTTAGGGGTGTATTGTTAATGTCGTAGTTCCCTGGAACAGACGACTTCCCAAAGGATACAATACTGGCTTTTTTTGGCATTTATGTATATTAAACATTCATAAATATATATCTGCACCACCTGCGGCTGAATCCATCATTAACTTTAGAAGACTTGTACCAAGGTTGGTCCACTGCCTCACCTGATGAATGATGCAGAATGGGAACATTTGGAACTTCCACCCCTGGTGGGTGTTCCAGCGTATCAATGCTGCCCAGTCTTGGACTAATAAGCCAGAATGTGAAGCTAAACGGCCTAAATCTGAGGAATGGTTTCTGAAGTTGCCCAGCCATACAGGAGGAAATGACAGTTTTTCAAAGCTCAGCACTGTTTGCTGGCTCAGACTGTGGACAGCGACTATGTCCTTCTCCAGGGCTTTACAGTTCAAGGTCTGGAAAAAAAGAAAAGATTTGTCTCGTAGGAACTAAAGTTATAGGCATTACATCATATCCTCCGGGGACTATGACCTGTTGCCAGAGCTGGTCCTAATACAAGCCTTTTTCCCATTTAACAGTGTTGTTGGAGTGAAAGCAAGTGTATGGGTTCCTCATCACCTGGCAATATATACACACAAGTCATATAATCATCCAGGTCCAAGACTGTGAGTCAGCTGATGGGAGTTGTGGAACTCATCTTCCCAAGATCATATAGAGAATCTGAAGTTCTGGATGTCATTTTTCTTTAGAGGAGCAAGGGCAGAGAGTTTTTCAGTTCCCTTATAAATGACCTCTTATCTGGAGAGATTTTGAGGCTTATGAGGTCCAGTGTAGTCTTGGCCTCAAGATATCTCTTTCATTGAGAAATATTGAATGAGTGCTTTGGAGAATGTAGAGGAGTCTTAGATCATTCCACCATTTTAGATGCTAATTTCAGGATGCTGTTTTGATAGACTAGAAACACTGACTCTTTTCACGCAGCCCACAAGAAAAGGTTCTCCCTTTACAAAACCCCTGGTTTAATCCTCAGTCTCCCTTTCTGTAAAGTTGCTCAGATGCTAACCAGCTGATCCCCGTCTGAAGGACAGGATTTATACTTAAGGCTGTTCTCAAATTCCGTCTTCATAATATGGGGAGTCTGACTCTAGGAAAATTATTCTTCAGATTTCCTTCCTGAAGAGTTGAATATTTCCAATAGTTGCCAGAATGAAGGACTTGTTTCACTGGGAACAAAAGCAATAGCAGAATTTCAAACAAATATATGATGATTAGGTTTAGGTAGATTTTCCTCAGTCTGGCAACTGTTCCTCGTGTGTTGCCAGCCTTAAGTGACAGTTTTACCTGACAGTCAACCACCTGCACCTAAAAAGTGTGATAAATTCTATAAAGTGCCCACAAATTCCTTTTTTTCTAACCCCCTAGTCAGATCCTGCACTGCAGTCATTTCTGTCATTATCCACTTCTGCTGCCTTATGGCAGCTAATGTTAGTCCTTCTAACAAGCCAAGTGGTACATGGATTCATAGATTACTAGGTGAATGACCTGGGGGTGCCTTTCTTAGCCTAGCTAAGTTTTCCTGAAATAATAATGATGTCCTGTATCCAAATAGGACATCAAAGCCAGGCATTTATAAGCTACCCCTGTCCATAAGGGATACAGGTGCTAGACCCAGTGTAAATTTCTTAGTCCCCATCCACTTATCTAAGTTGAGCTTAAACTTGTTAATAGACAAACTTAGTTTCACATGGATGGGTAGCCTGTTCCATAGAGGCTAGTCTCTGGAACACATGTCTGTCTCTCTAGCATGTTCTGTTTAAGCCACAGACAAAATTCAGGTCCCTAGTACTTGTATTTCTGGTACTCTTTGACATAACAAATATGCAGGAGATTCATAAATATGGGGTTTGCAGATGCCTTGTAAGCCAGGCATAGATCACCCCTCAGCAATCTATAGGAGACTGAGTAGAAGAAAAGGGCTTTAAAGCATTCTGTACAAGGCAGTTTTGTTATGTCTGTATTTTTTTTATAAGGAATCTCTTAGGTCGCTGTAGTTGATGTGTATGCCTGGTCAGGTACATACCAAAAGGGAGCATTGTACTCTATGATCGGTCTGATAAGGGCAGAATACAGTGGGATAATGACCTCTTTGGACCTAGATGCCATGCTTGTACTTATAAGCTGTGCAAGATAAAAGGATTCCCTCACCACTTTGACCACGGGTTGGTCGAAGTTAAGGCTACTTAACTACATCCTTACCCAGATCCCTGATCTCTGGGCCAACCCTTAGGGGCACATTAGCAACATGGTAATTAGCCTGGATTGTTGACTTCCCAAAGGGTACATTTATGCATTTTTTATCACTGAGTTTAAAACCATGCCTTTGGCACGATTTGTTAGTCACAGATGGACCTTCTGGAAGAATGCTAGTATCTCCAGGGGAGTTTATGATAACCCCCAGCTTGCAATCATCAGTAAACTTAGTCAGCCCTAAACCTTCAGCATTTGCTTCTATTTTAGAAAAATAGATGCCAAAAATGAGCAGACCCAGTACTGAGCCCTGGGGGATCCCGCTAGTGACTGTCCTCTTGTTGGAGGTAGCCCCACCTATTTTGACCTTCTGGGTCTTATGAGTGACCCAGCTGGCTATCCTGTGGGTGATAAAAGGGTTTATACCTAAATAAGTGAGCTTGTCTATAATGCCTGAGTGGGGTAATATATCAAAAGTCTTGGCCAGGTCCAGGTAAGCTGTGTGCACAGTCTTAACTTCATCCAATGCTTTGTTGACCCTCTCAAATAGGTTTACCAGATTTATACATTTTTAGTAAGTCTTTGCAGCTATGATGTATCCACCATGAAATGATCAGTCCCAAGCTAGTTAAACATCATTCCAAAGCCTTATGACAGACGATCTAGGTTTAACATTTGATCTTGCTTCTCTTGGTGGAATTAAACCATTAAAATCCCAGATCCAGGTAATACGCCCATCTAATGAACTCCAATAACTTTGGTTTAACCATAAGGGAGCCCAGAAGATGGTAGATTTTAAATATCCTTTAAAACCAGTAAGTGTGCCACACCATCTGACCAGATATTTATAACCATTGCAACAGCTGTATCAGTTACCTGAAGAACAACTGCTCGTCTTTTCCTTGAATTAGGGGAAGCTGAATCAACAGATTCTCTAACCAAATCTGCACATTTCAACTTCTTACTTCAACAGTTTAGGATAACTTTATTGTAATATGGGATCCCATTTTCTTCTCTTTTTTTAATATTGAAAAGACCCTGCATTTTAGATGTGTTCTTGATCCCCTTTTCAGATGTAAATAATAAATATAAATATACAACAAATTACATTTCTCCATTGCAAAAGAGAAGCATGGTCCAAAGAACAGCAAAAGCATACAATCCCTATTTTACCTGTCTGTCTCCAACTTAAAACCCTGGGATATGGGATAGGTTATTAGGCGAAAAACATGATATGGAAAGAGAGTCTTATTCTAGAAAATTGTATTAGGAGCACCAAATATAAATTAATTTAGAATACATAAAAATCTTAACACACAATTGCAGAGAAAAGCAAAAACACAAAATATTTTCAAATTAAGTAAAACTGACATAACTACATATCAAGAAAAGACTCCCAGTGCTATGTGGCTCAAAATGCTCTCCTCTGGCTAAGGAACCAGGATTCCATAATGCTAACCATAGTGAAAAAAAATACCGGAAGCATGGTAACCAGGCCCACTGCAAGGCCATAACCAAATAGGGCAGAAAGCTACACCCTGTAATAGTTTATCCTTGAAAGGCAAACTGAAAAAAAATTAATTCAGGAAACCCATAACAGAGAAAAAGTTCCAATATATGCAAAAAATGATGAGGAATGAGGAAAAGTTTTAGTCAGTCAGATTGAAATCTAAATGGTGATTGTGTGTTTCTCATAAAGTCCTATAGAAAATGAGCATACCTTTCCAAAATCTTTGAGTTATTCTGTTTCTATGTATAGTTACTCTTTTGCAGTCAGTTGGAAGGATGTAATATAGGGCCCATTCAGAATAACTAGTAAAGTATATGCCTCGAGTAGCAAATAGTTTAGACATTAACAAAACAATGGTTAACTAAAGTATCCACTATTGAGGAAAAGAAGACCTAAACTGCAGATTCTCAAAAAAAAAAAAAAGTGTGGCATGTCGCCTACCACAAGAAATTGAAAGCTGAAAATCTGAAAAGTTGGACTGAGCAAATGAGAACTACTAGATTTGGGGAAACGTAATTAAAAGAAAAAAGGTGAGGAACTGAAAGTTGTGTCCCTGGCTAGTCTGTGTAAAATGCATGACACAGTTCTATGGCATATATATAATTATAAGTTAAAGTTTAATAAAATTATCTGTAACCACTTCCTTTAGCACCGAATATATTAAGACATGGTTGTGTAAAAAAAAACAACCTTTTACAGTTTCACAAAAAAGCTTCATCAGACATATAAAACTAATCCCAGCAGGTATAATTACATCAAATCACATGACCATCAGACCCTCTGATGTAACTGCTGTAACAAAGATTTTAAATAAATAGATCCTTTCAAACCAGGTGAAATGTGCTTTCAGTCTCAGTATCCACTTGTATTCCTCTAGTTCAATTTTTAGTATTGTCACCCCCCCCCCATAAAGAGTCATTCAATACTGATAAAATCATAGATTTAAAGCAGTATGTATCACCAAACTGTTAAACATGTTTATATAATGCATTTGAATTTATCTTCCTATGCATCTCTGATAAATGGCTACTAATACGGTCCTTTAATCTTCTATTGGTTTTACCAACATAATAGCTGTACAAGTTTGACATTTTGCCAAATAAACCATATTTCTTGTATTACAATTCCCATAGACATGTACCTTAAATATTTAATTTGTTATAGATATAAAGGTGTTTCCAGTAATAACATTCACACAGTGCACACACTTGTTACGGGTATAAGTACCTATTTATTTCATCCTGGGATACATACTAGTTTTAGGCTGTTCTTTGTAACATAACTTCTGTTTCAGGCTACTACATTTATAACCAAAAACAGGTTTATTATAAGTACACCTATATTAAATATGCCACTAGATCAATAGCTGTCTAATTCAGTGTGTAACATGAAGGACAAAACTGGTGACAGAAGTCTCACAGAATAGTTTAACAGTAATAGCATTGAGATAAAATGTATTATTACAACATCTAACACAGGATCTAAAGATCAGCATGTACTTAAAGGGATCTGTGCAGAAATATTAAACACTACAGATAGTGCACCTAGTACCTAGTGCAGATAAAGAATATACCACAGTGTAGTCTATTTATCATTGTCCAGTCATGTATGACCATAGGATGACAAAAACAACAGTAGCTCCGCAAACCGCTGCAACATAACTGAAGGGATGTTATGATCCCATACAGAAGATGTAGTCATTAAAAAAAAAAAAAAAAAAATTGCCCACTCAGGGCAAGGTACCTATATAAAGCAGTTGAACATATCCATTTTAGTTCATAAAATGTCACTTAATTTCTATAGTAATGTCCACTGGGGGACCGAATACATCAGTTGAAGACCTTCTGTTTCTTTGGAAGTTCATAGGTTATTACTAGGCTAACAACCTCAGGGGTCTTTTTTAAGCCTAGCTATGCTTCCCAAAGGTGAGAATCAAACTTTGCACTTTGTCTCTAAGGTAAACAACTTAATAATTATACCAACTCCCAACCCTGCCTATGGGTTGTTGCTGCCCATAACATATATATATATATATATATATATATATATAGATATATATATATATATATATATAATACAGCTATGCACTGATGCTACTCTTGCACAGATGTTACATTCTTTACTGTGCTTAGGGTTGGGGTCTTGGTTGATTGAAGATTTGGCTGAGTGACAGTGGACTGCCTAGAGTACAAGATGGGGATAGCTTTCTTCCAAGTCCATTTTAGAGGAAAGCAGACCTTCTCAATCATACCTCCTTCCCATGCTGTATCTGGTTCCCCCAGTGTTGAGGGCCATTGGTTGTTGCTGCCCATAACATGTATGGATCATACAGCTATGCATTGAAGCCAGTCCTACATAGATGTTAAATTCTTTCCTGTGCTGAGTTACAAATCAGAATTAATCATTGTCAAAGTAAATCAAGCTGCGCACTGTAAACACTTCTCCTTGCATCCATGCAGCCATTGAGAATAGTTCCCCTTTTGTCTGTAGTAAAAGAACTTTGCCTGATTGATTTTTTTTTTTCATGCCATATGAAGCCTTGGGATCAATGCTCAATGCATTGTTTATAGGTTGATTTAAGTAAGCCTTCACTAGGGCCACTGAGAACCCAGCTGGATAACCCCTTAAATTACTGTGTAATTCAGCAGTGTTACCTCTTTAAGTAAAGGGGCTGCACAAGATTAACCAGGGGAGAAGTTGGTGGCCTGTCCAAATACGGAGGTAATCTTTGAAAGCAGCCATTGTTTTATGTATGAGGATCCTGATCCACAGGTGTGGAATGTATTGGGTTATGTGCCTGCTCTGACAAGTATTTATTTGTTGATGTAGGCTGAAAATTTTCTGTTTTTAAGACCATAACATTCTACTGATAAGCTTGAGCATATTGAGGATCTTGAACTATTCAGAACAGCTACAGATCATCTGATTAGAATCTCTCCCTCTATTTTTCACATTCAGCTAGTTTTTAAAAATGATTGAAGTTTGTTTGTTATGAACTCCTGCTAGAACTCAGTCCCAATATGCAGTCTTCATGAGCAGCCACCTTATTCAAGCCGCAGTGACCCTCTGACACCATCCATGAATTTGGGCCATTATGTAATTTCTCTACAGCGTGGTATACTTTTCTACCACTGCTGGAGACTGTTACTTGTTTAGATGGAGGATGAGGCAGAAAAATGCCTGGAACCTTTTCTTTTAAATTTCACTTTGTCATTACATTTTTCAAAGAACTGGTTCTGTGCCCCATTATTTGTTCCTTAATAGATGCTTACATGGCTTTCTTCACTAGGGAGTTTAAATTGTTTCTAAAAGCTGAATAGGTAACTTTATTTTTGGCTGTTTGTCTACTTTGCCCAAAATTGCCTACAATGCTATGGCTTTGCCTTCTTTCTAGATAAAATCACATAGGATTTTTATTTGGAGATAAATCCAAATATCACTACCCCTGTCATAACAAACTTCCTTGCCAACAACCTGTAATCAAATAGATATTGGACAATGTACAGGCACTACTCCTGATATTCTCATGAAGGGATGGTAAGGGTCCAGACTCCACTGGGCAGTTGAATCTACACCTGCAAAATACCAGGGCTCCTGGCATCAGTAAGACAACACAGACTGAGTGGAACTATAGGCTAGTGTTTGGTGGATCAGAACAAACTGCATCTTGACCCTAGTTATCAAGGACTGATGTCACTTTGAACTGCATTTTTGCTGAGCAGAGAAATATTGGATACTCTGGATCCAAGAAGAGAACAAATTTTCAGGTGTGGGTTACAGAATATGATAAATGAGATTCTGAACGTCAGACTGCTTGACTGTTAGGATCAATAATAATCCTTTGCTTAAGCTCAGAATATGAGAACTTTGATTGAAAGCTTGGTTTTCCCTCCGCCATTTTGTTTGCCTGTGTCCTTCTCTTCCACACTCAGCTTTGCTGTTTTGTTTATTGCCATAGTTTCTTTTTCAGATGGGAGATAGATAATCCAAGAGTGCATTCTCTGGCTGTGCCTGAAAGCCCCTCAATTCAGACAGAGCAGGCTACATAGTCGGTAAAAAGTGTTGTCACCTTTTTCTTTTGGCATGTTTCCTTATTGAGGACCCACCAATCTGAAGAGGCAACAATTATGCTGTCATCTCCCAAAAGATAATGCCAAGGAAGAGGCTAATAATGAAACTGATGTCCCATGTGTCTTTAATATTGTATGTCCATTGACATCTAGTAAGACTTTCTAAATAAAAAATAGGGAAAGACATCTAACATTGCCAGTGGCAGATTATGCCTAATGACCTATTGTTGGGCTTTGGTCCTGGAAAGAAGTAATAAAGTAAAGTGAGGGCAGATTATGGGCTTGTCCAAATATGCACAGCAACCATCAGTATAATATGTTCATTGTTGAACTGCTAGATTAATGTATCCAAGCTGATCCTGGCCTAGAATGGCAGTAGCCAAAGTACTGGAACTTGCTACTAAAACACCTCCTATAATGTAGGTTAATTACAGTGTAGGTCCATTCATCAAAGGCCAGTTATGCAAAAGTAATTGGCAATAGTGCCTTATGGAAAAATACTTGTAATTAACTTTACTTCTCTAGAATTTACGATTGATCATTTAACCTTTGTAAAGACTGGAATATTTCTTTTTACTGAAAACATAATTATATTGGAGGCTAAGTACCTCAAAATTCCAAACATATTGTAATCGACCTCCAGTATCGCTGCATTTTGGCAAAGATTGACATACTGTCCTCAGAGTGTTAACTGATGTCTGAAATTTCACTGATATCAGTGTGCTCACTTTTCAATTCCAGCCAAATAATAACTTTATTAGCTGTTTATTTACTGCCACGACCAGTCTTCAAACTCCAAACAAAATTACTTTTGTGATTTAATTGCACTCCTCCCCCTATTTCACCTGCACACACTCCATAACCATGCAGATGCAACAGCCATTAATGGAAAGCAGCATCAGTAAATTCATGTTATCAAATCAGAGTGACTCATTCATAAAAAAAAAAAAAAATTCTATTACATTCTGTTCATAGTAGTTGTATCTTAAAGTTGTTTTGGAAAATGAACCAACTATTTGATAAAAGTTCAAATTAAGTCATACTGTGTGATAACCCAGGTTTTTGGAGAACTAAGAAACTCGTAACATGAGGATCTTCAGGTCAAAAAGTGATGTTTTCTATTAAGTCATAAGTATCAACCTGCATCACATGAGAGTGAAATCTGTCTAGATAGTGACAGAATGTCTGCATATTGTAGTGGAGAATGAAGGTGCCTAGTGCACCTACAATGGAATATGAACTAGGAAGAAATTCAAAAAAAAAAAAGAAAGAAATAGGAATGCATATTCTACACACTTCAAAAAGTTGTAACAGAGTTCAAGTTACACATACTACGCTTCTTTTATTTATTTATTTATTTACATTTGTTGAACGGGAGTGTCCGACTGGACGTAGGTCCATTTTCAGCAGAGGCCCGGGGAGAAAAGCTCCACAGTTAAAATAAAAAGACAGTAGTTACATTGGATTTACATAGTGATTAACAATTTGATTAACATAGCAATCAATTACAAACAGTTACAGATGAAGAACATAGTACATCAGTAGACAGCTAGAATCTTTATCTGCGAAGTACATAACAGACATTAACAATTGTTACAATAAAACGTTCCTGTTGTATAATAAGTGCTAGGCTTATGAGCATCCGAGCTTGCTATAATCAAGGCAGTTAGTGGGGTGGAAAGAAAGGTAGTATTTGGATGGGGTGGGTGATATTAGAGTGGGAGTTGCAAGGGCATAGCCAGCATGTTTTTTAGGTGCGCTTTTAGTAAAGTTTTGAAGTGGGTGCATGATAGTATGGAGGTAATTGTGGGTGGGAGGGAGTTCCATAATTTGGCTATGGTGCAAGAGAATAGTGCTTCACCAGCAGAGTTATTGGCTTAGTGATCTGCAAGTGATTTTTATTGCTGAATCTTAGTGGTTTGGTGGTGCGATAGGGTTGGAGTAGATTTTGGAGGGATGGGACATTTAGTGGATGGTTTACTAGTTTGTGGGCGAGTGAGAGTTGATACCATTGAGGGAGTTCAAGCCAGCCCAGTTTAGCAAGTGAGAGACAATGGTGACTATGGTAGGATGTCCCTGTGGCGAATTTGGTGATTTTGTTGTAGCAGGTCTCTAGCTTGTTTAGATCGCATTGCCTTAGGTTGGTATATATTGGAGAGGCATAAAGTAGGGTAGAGATAAGGTGGGAATTTGCTACTAAAATCTTTGCTGCTTTGGTGAGAAGTTGCTTATTTTTGTATAATGCTCCTAGTTTTTTGTGGACTTTTTTATGGTCATGGATATGTGAATGTCAGATTTTAGTTTGTCTATTTCCATTCCTAGCAATTTGGTGTGTTCTGTTGGGTGTATAGTGGTGCTGTCTTTTGCTGTGATGTTAAAGTGAGAGTTGTTGTGAGTATGTTTGGTGGGTTGGAAGATGAGTAGTTTAGTTTTGTTTGGGTTGAGTATTAATTGGGCATTGGATAACCAAGTTTCAACAGAGGAAAAGGCTTCTTGTGTGACTTTTTGCAATTTGGGTGGGGAATGGGCTGAGCAGATGATGTTTGAGTCATCTACGTATTGTATGAGTGTGCCATGTTTGGTGGCAGAGGCTAGATTATTGGTGAAAATAGAGACGAGTAGGGGTCCAAGGATGGATCCTTGGGGACCCCTATAGAGACAGGTAGTTGGAGAGGTATGTCATTCTGCCATACAATGGATTGTTGGCGGTCAGACAGGTAACTCTGAAACCAATTGGTGACTGATTGAGAGAAGGATAGGTTATTGAGGACAGAGATGAGTTGTTTGTGTGGGACCATGTCAAATGCTTTAGATAGGTCTAGGAAAGTAGCCATTGTTTTTATGCTGAAGGATAGTGTTAGTAAAGGAGAGTAAGGCAGTGGTGGTGCTATGGTTTGGTCAGAAACCATGCAGAGTATTGGAAAGGAGGTTGTTAGTAAGGAAGTAGTCTGAGACCTGAAAGTGAATGCATCTCTCTTGTATTTTGGAGAGTGGAGAGAGAATAGCTATGGGGTGGTAATTGGTTAGTTCTGTGGATGGGGCCACCTTTGTGGAGGGGAATTATATGTGATCCTTTCCGCAGTGTGGAAACGTAACTTTCTGATAGAGATCGGTTAATCAAGATGGATACTGGGTAGGTCAGAGCATCAGCTGCGATTTGTAGGTATTCACTTCGGAGGTTGTCTGCTGCTAATTTGGTGGGCTTAAGTTTAGTTAAGAGTTTTTTATGTTGAAGGTAGGTACAGGAGAAAAGAGAAGGCAGTGGGGAGATTACTATTTGAAGATGTAGGTTGGAGGGGGTGTGTTGTGTTGTTTAGCTAGTGATAGTATGGTTTGTGTGAAGTGTGTGTTGAATGAGGTAGCAATATTTTCGGAGGATTGAGGGATGTTAGGAGGAGGGGTACTGACTTTACCTGGGTGGAAGATGGAGTTTATGGAGGACCGGAATTGTTTGGGGCTGTGTTGGGAGGAGTCTAGGGCAGACTGGTAGTATTGGAATTTGTTCTGTTTTATTAGCTTTTTGACTCTATTGTGTAGTTCTAGGAATTTCTGTCTAGTTGAGGGGGTTTTGGTTTTACGCCAGTGCCCCCAGGCTTTATCCTTGTTTTTCATTTCTGACTTAGTGGTTTTCCGTAGCCATTGGGAGGGTTGTGCTTTCGTTCTGGAAAGTCTTATGGGGCATGGTAATTAAGGATGCTCAGGAAGGTAGTATTAAAAAATTCAACTGCGTCATCAAGACTAAGGTACTTTAGAGAATGCCAGTTACATTCTTTGAGGGATGAGATGAATGTGAGCAGGTTAAAGTTTATTTTTTTTACGTATTTGACGGCAGATGACAGGTTTAGCTTGGTATAGGTATTTTTTGAGTAGGAATGTTGGGGAGTGATCACTGAGGCTATCTGATAAGCAGCCTGTTATATATGACTGGGGGCTCTTACTGACTAGTATCCAATCCAGGGTAGTGTGCTTGCAGGAGTTTTTATTTATCCTGGTTGGCAACTGGACTAGTTGGGTGAAGCCGTGAAGGTTTACATGATGGGTTGGATGGTTGCCAGAACAGGATTGCCAGTCAATATTGAAATCACCTAAAATTATAGTTTCTTGGGGGAGATGGTGGGTAGACCAGCTGAGGAGGTTTTCTAGTGGAGGGATGTTTTGGCCAGGTGGGAAGTAGCATCCAGTTATGTTGATGATTTTGTTTTGGTTTATTTTGAGGTTGGTATATATTATTTCTTCATTGCCTATTTGTGGAGCTGATGATTTTAAGATCTGGATGTTTAGATGCTGTTTAAATATTATAGCTACACCGCCTCTTTTCTTGTTTAGCCGGTCTACTCTTAGTATACTAATACATTAGTATTTTAAATGAACTTTGGGCACAAATGCTTTCCTTAAGTCTAGTACGGTAAAAAGTAGATTTCTACAGATTTGGTTACTAGTGGTAGTACTTGTTTCCTTGGTTATTGACGGTGCTTATTATTATTTTTTTCTTCAGGATTTTCCAATTATTTTCTATGGAGTTCTGGGAGAGGATGCACGAGAAGGAAATAGCCCCTCCTTCTTCAATACAGAAGAAATAGATGTTGTAATTCAGTACCTCAAATTGCTGCTGCTGGCACAAGGAAAGAAGGGTATTTCCAAACTCTCACCTAAAGAAATTGGTGTTATTACACCATACAGGAAGCAGGTATGACTGATATTTCACCTGCCCAACAGGTTTTTAACCTTACAGTTTTATGTAGATTACTTTCTTTTTTAAGAAGACTTAGCGCATGCATTTTTTATTTATTTATTAACATTGTTTTACCGGGAAAGTCCGACTTGAAACAAAGCCAATTTTCAGTGGTGACCCGGTGAGAAATTCAATATTACAAGAACTCTATTTGTCTTGGAGATAAAAACTGTTTCTGATTAGAAGAGGTGCTGTACTTGGTACAACTATATAAGTAGTCAGGAAAAGAGTTGGTTGCATTTCTTAAGTCTTGTTGTGATGTTGGTATATATGACAGGAAGAAACAAGATGTGCATATTTTAATGTTTGCAATGTTGCTTTTTCTTTAGTTGAGCACAGCATTTCGTCTGAAAGTTATTATGAGCACTCATGTATAAAATATATGAAAGTCATCCTTAAAATTTCTACTTTAAATACACATAATCACTGTACAATCTTTCTGAGCTATTTCAGCTACCTGTGATGCAACACTGTCATATTTTTCAGCCTGAAGGCTGCATAGCTCAAGTGTTTCTAATGGGAAATGACAGACAGCACAGACCTTCTTGCTGAAGAAATAT
Organism: Protopterus annectens; assembly: GCF_019279795.1. Taxonomy (NCBI): domain Eukaryota; kingdom Metazoa; phylum Chordata; order Ceratodontiformes; family Protopteridae; genus Protopterus; species Protopterus annectens. Next base: position 374,682,718 of record NC_056739.1, on the reverse strand, counting down.
TTCAGTAAATTAACTTTTTGAAAATAATAGTTGAAAACAAAATCTCAGAATACCCTCCAGAGTTGTTTGTATCTGACTTCTCTGAACCCATTTTAGTTCTAGAACTCATTAGACTTCAGTATCTAGGCTTCTGCAGATACAAACTAGTCTGAGTGGATTAGCTGAGGTGAGCTAGAAAAAGCAGTTTCAGCCTACTTTGACTGGCTTAGTTCCACTAGGCCTATGGTGTGTTTTCAGGGGAGCCATGATCTGGTATTCAAACTGACTAGGAAAAATCTGTCTATGTTGCCAGGGAACTTGCCTTAACTCTTTTTAGATGTGTGTCATGTGATGTTTTACATCATCTCCGTTTCCCCAGACCAATCGTTTGGGAGTCTGCATTAAACATTAAAAGATAAATCTGAATTAGAAAATGTTTGTATGGTACAAGCAATGTGCAAAATTAATTTAGAGAGAGTTTTAAGAGGTATTACAAATTAAATATTATATAAATATCATCCTATCTAAAATGTGAGATCCAATCCTGCAAATCCTGTAACTTAAATATAAACTGCGGTTCATACAAACAACAAACTCAAAAATGTGGTTTTACAGGTTTAAAGTAGTTTTGTAAAGGGACTTTGGTATCTTCTTTACCTCAAAACAGAGACCACCTGCCAAATTTGAGACTGATATACATCAGAGTAGGGAGTAAATTCCAAGATGGCAAAACCTAGGAATTCCTCATATTAACATTTTCATCTTTGTAATTTTGGAATTGCAGTTGCCATCCTTGGCTTTTCAACAGACATCCTGTGAAATCCTCTGTAATGCAGTTACTGAAATAAAAAATAAGGAATGGTTTTGCTCTTTGAGCTATGTTTAATGGGTAGGGGAATTAAGTTCTCAGTAAAACGGAAGAATAGTTAAGCATGTGAAAATCAAGATACTATCAAAACAGTATATCTGAGGCATGAGGAAAAATATATTTGAAGTTTAGATTTTAATTTATAAAAATAAATAAAATATATATATTTAAAATATAAAATAAATATATATATATATATATATATATATATATATATATATATATATATATATATATATATAAAAATAAATAGCATTTACATTGTCAGAAATGGATGCAGTTTGGATATATTAAGACCAAATAGAAAAAAAAATGCATAACAAACTTGAAGAGAAAGTTAGGTATAGTGAAACCATTCTCTTCTAAAAAATAGATTACTGACAGCACTGTCCAATAATTTTCATCTCGTGAAGAATTAAAATTGTTTACTTTGTCTTCATGTGTGTGTGTGTGTGTGTGTGTGTCCTGATTTTTCTAATATTTGTATCTCAATTGCACTAATGGGTTCAGATGGGTGCAGCTACACTGCAAAGAAACATTGAAGAAGAATCTAATAACCTGAGCCATTGCTTCTTGGGTAGATACTTCCAGCAGCAAGGCAGAAAATACCAAAGGGATTAGAGCAGGTTAAGGTAAACATATAGCACTGATATTCTGTATGCTAAACTGCAATGCATAAATATATTAAAATCACTTTCCCACCTTATTACTGGTATCCGTCACCAGTCTTGCTTTGCTACCTCTGCTTTAGCTTAACTATATAAAAATGGTGCTGGATGGTATGGTATTAACTTTTAGTAGAAATCCTTAAATAATAACCATAATACATGCAGCTATCCTTAGATAAAATATGTTCAGGATACGAGGGTGAGGAACATGGGAGTATATAAACCAGCTAAGTGAGATGAAATGAGGAGATGCCCATGATCCAGAAGCAAAACCTGTTTAGTGTGTACTTATAAATTTCATTTAAAGCCATATTGAAACATTGACTTCTTTTCTTTCAGGTGGAGAAACTGAGACGAGCAATAAATGACCTGGACAAAGATCTAAAAAGCTTGAAAGGCATCAAAGATCTGAAGGTATTGAGGAACATGCAGAGTCTGTTGAATCTACAGTTTTATGCTTTGCAAAGGGCGTGGGAGGATGGCATAATGGTTAAGGTGTTTACCTTACAGATGCAAGGTGCAGGGTTTGATTCTCACATGGGGTAATTGGCTAGGCTTGAAATGGCTTACAAGGGCAGTTAGCCTAGTTCTAACCTATGAACCTATGAAATGTGTACTTTACAAACTTATTGCAATATCCAGTTTTAGAAACTTCAATGAAAGGTAATATCAGACTGTTGGTGCAGAAATGTATGCCAGTAGAGGTTGATGAATCATGAGAGTTAAGGATTTGATTCCAGACACTGACACCATACAAGCTATCAGGCACCAAATAGCAAATATTTGATACTGCAGTTAAGTTTCACCACAATGTATTGTGCTGTGCAAGCCAGCAGAACATTTCTTTGGAATGTTTCACCTTTTCTCCACTGTGCACCCCCTCCCCCCACAAGAAAAAAATTTGTGTGTGTTTCTGTAATGTTTTTGACTGACCTTTTTGGAGGAGTTATTTTCTTGAAATGGGTTATTTGAATGGACAAGCTTTGATCTTTTGTAGGTAAACCCTAGTAGGCAATGGTGTTTATGTAGAGGTGATGATTGTTTATGTAGTATAAACAAGGAAAACCTCAGTGAATTGCTTTTAGCATAGATGGATATCAGGCTGCATTAACAAATATTTGAGTAGCAGAAGTATAACAAAAAGTTGAATAAATGAAACTGCAGAGTGGGACAGTCTGCATTATGCAAGTTGTATAGACAAAGATATTGATGCTGTAAGACTACACATCACCAGTTTCAAGTATACCAGGGATGCACCAGCTGTATTGCTATAGATGATTGAAGCCCTGACTATGACCTAGGTGATCCATGTTCGACTAATGGCTCCTGGCACCTGCTGGAGCTGGCAGGGTGGAAAAAGAATTGATGAGGTATTGCTCATTTGCCTCTTCCAGGAGGGTGTGGGGGACATATAGGGGATGTGTGTATCTCATGAACCTTACTGGTGATACCGAGAACTGGAAAGAAATAACTTTTGCTTTGGTAGATTGATGTGCAAAGATGTATACACTACCACATTGGTGGGCATTTCTTTTGTGGCACCACTGCATGCTCATCTGGTTAACATCAGTCTTGCAGGTCATTGAGAAGGACTTAAGAAACCCTCTCTCCCAGCTTGGCCACAACACGATGGCCCTAGCTTCTCAGCTTCTTTCCCTGTCAGTTTAAAGCCTGATAATCATACAGGTCTTCTCATCCAGAAGGACAGGACTCTTCCAGAAAATAGACATTCTGGGCAGCTCTCATTGTATTGGCCCTAGGCAGAAATGAATGACAGGAGAAAGTCAGGGATCTGATGTCAGTAGTAAGCCACTGTAAAAATCTGGATATGTAGTGGGGTGTGTGTGTGTGTGTGGATATGGACTTTGATTTGCAACGTGGTATTAAAGGACAATGCCATAAGCAAGCAGTGATTCCCAGAGTTACAGGGTTATGGTCAGACCATCAAGGTCTTCTGTGACTTGAGCATTCAAGCAATGCAGTTATACACTTTACAGTTGCTCAAAGAGGCTTACCTTAATCCCTGCCACTTAGCTTGTGTTCTGACTGTTGTAGTTTGCCCTTCTTGGGAGGATATCTAAGTCCGCAGGTCTCATGAAGAAATGTATCTCAACCTGTTAGCTGAAGAATTCTGGGTAAAGCAAAAAACAGTGGGGAGATAAAAGCCCCAAAACAGGTCAGATTTTAAATAATGCTTTTATAAACATAGAAAGTTGCTAGAATAACAGATTTTGCATTATCATACATTTTTGAGAGATATGAAGTCCAAAACTCAGAGGTAGGTATATTATTATTTAGTGACTTCAAGTTTTCAGTGATTTGCTCAAAAACCACACATTTAATGAGGAACTGATTAAAAATATATGGGAAAAATCTGGACATTCTGCAAAATTCTGGACAGTTGACAGGTATGCATGCAGAGCCTGTATAATGAGGGGTACAATATTTTGATGGACTTAAAAGAAGTATCTGTCTTGGATTGCTAATAGAAACTGGCTGTTAATATTGCCTAACATTGTATATAGCCATCAGAGGATGTTCTTCATGTTTCACTGTTGCAGTCATTACATTTGGGTTATCTGATGCAGGTAGCCCTCAGTTGGCCTGATTAACAAAGTCTTGGGTCCTGCGTCGGTTGCTGTCCATTCTTCCATGACGTCAGTTCATCAGGGGTATAAAACATGCAGCCGACGCCATGACATCAGTCTTTCTTGCCGTTCAGTGCCCGAAGCAGAAGCAGTTTGCAAGTGCCGGTCGGCCGACTCCATGAGTTTCAGAATCGAAGTCTTCAACTAAAGCTAAGTACCCCGTTGGGGAAACTTTTTCTTGCTCCTTACCGATGTCAGTAAAAGTTAATAATTGCATTACTTGTGGAAAGCAAATACCTCATAAAGATTTTCATTCGTACTGTATTCCTTATCTAGGCCCTGACCACGACCTACCTTGCTGTCGGTTTTGTGCTTTATTTAATCAGCGCACTATCCTTCGTCGGTATATTTTCACCTCTCGGTTTAATTACCCAGAAATGTCATCGGTTAGCCATCTGACTACCAGGATTCCAAAGATAAAGACAGAGACAGGCCTCCAAGGTCCAAAACTGCTGACGATGCTTCTCCAAAGCCAGTCGCCAGTTCACCAGTACTCAGTGAGGCACTTTTGCAGCCCCTGATACCCGCTACTTCTGATTCGCAGGCCTCTACTGAGACCCATTCAGAGTCTGGTATGCCGCAAGATGCATCAGCTATGGAACCCGTGGGTGTCTTTACCTTGGATGGGTCTGGAGCTGCTGTGCAGGCACCGGCTTCCGAGGGTGTATTCAGGCCTGTGGACTTGCATATTAAACCAACGCCTCCTTCTTTACTTAGGCCTAAATCTCGATCCATGTCTAAAAACCGATGCCCAGGCCACATGCTCAGGCCTCTAGGCCTAAAAATCAAATGATAAGAATGGCTGAAGATCTAATAATTCTAATCAGGGGTAGCCAACCCCCCCCCCCCTTTCTAAGAGGCCTAGGACTGAAGTTAATAATGAATCTTCTGCTTAGGATTCTGTTTTTTTCTGATTATTCTAATGATCTGGATTTGCCCTTATCTACTTATGAAGATTCTGATGCAGAGGACTCCATTCCCTCTGCTTCCCCTCCTGAGGATTTTTATTTTGGAGAAACCTTACATACTCGAACATTTCCACTGGGAAAGCCAGTATTTTTCTGATTCAAAAAAGAGGCTTAGGGATTTCCTTCTCTTACCTCAGCATAGGCCTTTAGCTATTCCTCCTGTACTAGACATTGTTGATGCTTTTTCGGAATCTAGTTTGGCCCCTGATTCCCTGCCTCCTGCTCCCAGAAAACCTGACAGATACTACAGGGTCCCTGAGTCCCACAAGTTCCTTTTCAAAAATCCTATTGCAGATCCAGAGACTATTTCACAGGGGCCCAAGGGCATTAAGGCTTCTACTGCTAAAAATCCTACCCCTTCTGATAGAGACTCCAGGGCGCTGGATAGATGGGGTAAGAAGGTTTACACTTCTGCAACCTTGACCATTAGGGCTTTAAACTGCCAGTTTCATAGGTTAAAGTATCAGCAACATGTTATTGGACTTCTTAAACAGAAAATTATGTTGATTCCTGACTGTGTGGAAAATAAAGAATTACACGATTTAATGCATTCTGCTGAACAAGTTGGAAAACATACTTTACAATGTGGTTTTGATTCATTAGAGGCCTCTTGCAGGGATGCTGTTACCAGGTCTGTGCTCAGAAGGCATGCTTGGCTTAAGGAGCAATCTTTGCCTGATCATGTTAAAGCTAAATTGTTGGATGCCCCTTTAAATCAGGACCGCCTGTTTGGCAACAAGGCTGAGGAAGTTCTTAAAAAGATGGAAGATAAAGCTAAATCTATGCAAACTGTTAAGTTCAGTCTCCTAGATTTAATAGGCACTGGCCCTCTAAGAACTGGTCCTTTCCAGCCCCTTCCAGGTCTTCTCAAGCCAAACCCAGACTCAGCAAAAACCCCAGGTTTCAGTCCCAGAGGACAAACACAACTAAGCAGTGTGGGGGGGCTCCACTTCCAAATCTGGGAATAATAAGACTCCCCTATGGTTAGCTGTCTCAATGACTTTCTTTTAAAATTTCCAAGCCCTTATCAACTGACTGCCCCTTTGGGGGGAAAGATTGTTCTTCATGCAAAGAATTGGGAACTCATTACCCAGGACAAATGTGTTTTAAATATAGTGTCCCAGGGATACAAATTTCACTTCCACACGTTGCCAACACCAAGTGGGTGGCCGGACCTATCCCCAAAGCAGTGGGCAGAGGCCCAAAAACAAGTACTTTCTCTCTTAAGCATGGGGGCTATTCAACTGGTACCAGAAGAGGAAAAGGGACAAGGTTTCTACTCGAGACTTTTCCTGGTACCCAGAAAAGACAATTCATGGCGTCCTATCCTGGACCTGTCTACTCTAAACACCTTTTTGGAGATTCCAAAATTCAAGATGCTGACTCTTCACCAATTACTCCCTATGCTAGGCAAAGATGCCTGTTTGGCAACACTAGATTTAAAAGAAGCATACCTGCACATCCCAATCAGGGAATCTTGCAGAAGATACCTACGCTTCAAAGCAGGCTACACGCACTATCAGTTCTCCGCACTACCCTTTGGCTTATCTACTGCACCCAGGGTATTCACAAAGTGCCTAGCTGCAGTTATTGCATTTGCAGGCAAAGAAATATTCAAATATACCCATACCTGGACAATTGTCTAATTCAGGCAGAAAGCCAGGACATACTTTTGAATCATTTGGCCTTTGTAAAAAGGGCTCTAACCTTTCTGGGGTACACCATAAATGAAAAGAAATTACACCTGGTACCCTGTCAACAAATTATATTCCTGGGAGCAAACTTGAATACAACTTCCCAGATGGCTTACCTCACACCAAAGAAACAAATTCATTTGACAGCCTACTTCAAACAAGTGGCCACAAAAACCCTGCTAGCTGCAAGACAAATACTAAAAGCCTTGGGGTTCATGGCCTCCTGTATTCTTCTAATTCCATATGCAAGACTGCATATGAGAAAACTACAGTGTTATCTAAAAAGCCTATGGTGCCAACATTCTCAAGACCTAGAAACAATGATTACTATCATACCTTGCCTACGCCTAGAGTTCCTTTGGTGGGCACAGGCCTGCGACCAATACAAGGGGGATTACCTTTTACACCACCCCCTGCCACCCAAACCCTAACAGATGCATCAGACTATGCATGTGGGGCTCACCTGGCAGGGAAGTGCATTCAGGGCAAATGGGACCCAAGTCAAATGCACCTGCATATCAATCAAAAAGAAATGTTAGCTGTACAGAATGCTCTGACAGCCTTCAAGGACCACATTCTTCCAGGACAATTAATGGTAAAGACGGACAACACCACTGTTATGTGGTACATAAACAAGCAGGGGGGTACACATTCTTACACCCTCTGCAGACTAGCCATGGCGTTGTGGAACACAGCCTTGAGCTACCAAGTGCACCTACAAGCTTAATTCCTGCCAGAAAAATTAAATACACTGGCAGACGGACTAAGCAGAAACCTCATGGACCCACATGAGTGGAAACTGGGACCAAGGATTTTCAACATGTTGACAAGCCCAGATATAGACTTGTTTGCCCCCCCTCTGCTCTCCAAAGTACTACTAAAAATCAAACAGGGAAAACCAAGGATGATTTTGATTGCTCCAGACTGGCCATGCCAACACTGGTACCCCCTCCTGCGCAGTGTGTCACGGTTATTTCCATGGCATCTGCCTCAGACTTCTTCCCTGCTGTCTCAGCAGGAGAACCAGATTCTGCACCCTCAGCTTCTAACACTGAACCTTGCAGCCTGGCTAATTACTTAATCTCTCCTTTACCATCCCTCAGCAAACCTGTGATGGATATCATTTTAGAGGCAAGGAGGCCTAGTACTAGAAAATCTTACACTGAAAAATGGAAAAGATTCTGTGCCTGGAACCAAACTCAAGGGTTGAGTACAGCAGTGCCCAATTTACCTCAGATTTTACAATACTTAACTGAGATGCTTCACAAAGGCCTGTCTTTTTCCTCCATTAAAATCCACGCCTCAGCCATTTCTACTCATTATTACACAGAACCTCCCCTCTTCTCTCATCCACTGCTCAAGCAGCTCCTCAGAGGGGCCAAAAATTTGAGACCACCCAGGAGAGCTCCAACCCCAGCCTGGGACCTTAACTTTGTCTTGGAGAAACTCACTCTACCTCCTTTCGAGCCAGCTGCTACTGCAAACTTAAAATTTCTTTCTTGGAAAACAGCTTTCCTTTTAGCAATCACTTCACCTAGAAGGGTATCTGAATTACAGGCCCTTATGGCAGTGAAGCCTTTCATCATCTTTCATGCGGACAGGGTGTCCCTCAGAACCAATCCATCCTTCATGCCAAAGGTGGTATCCAGTGTGGCTCTTAATCAGTCCATTCATTTGCCAACCTTCTTTCCCAATCCACAGAATAAAGGGGAACAGATACTGCATTCCTTAGATGTGCACAGACAACTTAGATTCTACTTGGACAGGACTAATCCTCAAAGGAAATCTGAACAACTACTGGTGGCATTTGCTGCAGGGGCACAAGGTAAGGCTATTTCAAAGCAAACCATTTCTAAATGGATAAACCATTGCATTCATTTCTGCTATAAGCACCATGGAAAACCTATCCCCCAGGGGATCAGACCTCACTCCACCAGGGCTGCATCTACCTGTACAGCCTTTCTCAGAGGCGTCCCTACCAGGGACATCCTAGAAGCTGCTACCTGGAGTTCTGTACATACTTTCACCAAGCATTATCATTTGCCAATTTTCTCTAAATCCAGAGCTGGCTTTGCCATTACAGTCTTGCAGGGCCTTATAGCTAGCCCTAATGCTATCAAAATTCCTCCTCCCAATTATAGCTTAGGGAATCTACCCAACTGTAATGACTGCAACAGTGAAACACAAAGAACATAGTACAGTTGTGTACACTTACCGTAAATGTAGATGTTTAAGTTTATTCACTGTTGCAGTCCTGGTTACCCTCCCTCCAGCCCCCTAACTTCTTTTGGCTGTACCTCTACTTTCCTTTACTATGTCTAAAAGCCTTTTTGGTGTATTTGCTTTTTTGTTGGAGGTATATCCTTGTACTTTTATATTTAATTGCTTCCCATTAGGTGGGCACCTGACATCTGTGGCAAGAAAAACTGATGTAATGGCGTCGGCTGCATGTTTTATACCCCTGACGACCTGATGTCCTGGAAGAAGGGACAGCAACAGACGTAGGACCCAAGACTTTGTTAATCAGGCCGACTGAGGGCTACCTGCAAGCAGATAACCCAAATGTAATGACTGCAACAGTGAATACACTCGAACATCTACATTTATAGTAAGTGTACACAACTGTACTTTCTACTCCTTGTTCCTTTATTTTGCATATTTTACCTATTAATTATGTCTCACTGGTAGCCTTCAGTAGGTTTGTATATTTTTGTTCCACTTTGTGGAAGATGTTTCTAAGCTGTTTAAGTATCCTACGTGTTCCATCTGTTATACTTGTCTCTGAAATGCAAAGCTGTATTATGAACCCTCCTGGCTGGCTGTTTCAGTAGTTGATGGGTTTCACCTGACCAGAATGTAGGTTTTGTTAGTGGAGAGGTTACTTAAGGAATATGTGCATAAATATTAATCTTTGGGTGAATGATTTTGTCTGCTTAACTATGGATGCCAGTAATCTTTTTACATCTCTTCTCCATTCTTTTGGAGTATCAGCAGTAGCAGATTACTCGGGCAAAGGCCAGTAGTCTTCATTTATGTTGAGTCTTTGTATTTTTAACCCATAATATATTTGTCTGTAAATAGAAATGTTTTCCACAAGAGAAAGGAATTGCTATGGGGGACTCATTTGCTCTATAATATGTAAATATCTGCATAACATTTTGAAAGATTTTGAAAATTTGATGTGAATTCAGGTTTTTGAATATGTGAATGATTGATGATTTGCAATTATTAAGCTTGGGTGACAGTCCTAATACTGAACAGTCTAGGTTTAATCTAAATTCTAATGATTTTGGAATTTGATTTTCTTACAAAAAATTCAAGACATTGTGGATTTCCTGGATATAATTTTGTGAGGTGAATATGGAAATTTGGTAAATACCTAGTTGTTTAGAAAAGAAAGTTCAGATAGTTCTTACTTAGATGCTGATAGTTGGCAACCTCAGTACCTTACAGATTCTTTTCCACTGGGTGAATTTCTTAGGCAAAAACTTAATACCGCTGAAGTGGATAAGTTATTTAATAGATCTTATTGTTTGTAGGTTAGATAAAAAAACATATAGTGAGTGGAGAGCTGTTTGCTTGTTGAATGCAGCAAGTGACCATGCAACTATACCAAAATATCCAATTGTTATATAGAAACTATCTTGTACAAATAAGACTGTTAGTTCTTTGCGTCATTGAATGCACGAGTCAGAAATCTAGAATGTGGAGACACTAATGAAAGGTAAAAGTCCACAGTTAGGCAAACAAAATGTAAGTGCAAATTTGAGTGAAGCAGAGAGAAAATAGAAGGTGATAGTGGAGTGGAGTATTAAAAAATAGGAGGATATTTGGAATAAGATTTTCTGATCTAGGCTTTTGAAACAATTGTTTAATCAGTGGGTGGAAAAAAATGGTTTGGAGAACTTAGCATATAATTCTAGGTTAAATGTACTGAAACAGCTGTATTAAAATCCCAATTTTGATATGTACACTGTTGATACTATGGAGCAGAGTTTTCTTTTATTTTCTTTATTACCGTGGCTGATATAGTTGTATGAAACAAAGTGACAAGATGGGACACTGATGTTTTGAGATGTAGGGTTGCCTTGAAAGACATTTAAACCTGCAATTTAAAATCTTTGTTTACACTCTTGGCTTAGATTATAACCTACAGTTCCAGGTTCCCCTGTCTGTGCTACTCCTCTTATTCCCAGGTACCACTTTACTAGAAATGTAATATGCATTCTGAATTGTAATTGGGGCAGGGGAAAGTGGTATAGACCTGGAGCCATCCTATGCAACCTGGGGATTGATGAGCTTCATGACTGTCACATCTCTATAATAATTTATCCTCCTATGCCTTGCACTTGATTGATTGACTGACATGGATAACATAAATGATAAAAGGCAGTGTCTCACTGGGACCAGGTGGTGCTTGGAATACTCTGGCTGGTCTGCTTACCATTCATTTAGTAGGTAGCACCATAACGAAGTAATCCCCCCAGGATGAAGAGGAGTATGCCCTCTCATTCTTTGTCTACTTGGTTTCTGATGTTTAGGCTGATGTGGAAAAACCTGAGTCACATCTTGGTGCAAAATTCTATTCCACCACGGTTCATATGTGCGTAAGGCATTCTGATAACCTTTCCGTTGGTTGATGTGTTTTGAGTGTTGCTGTCCATCAATTCTGAGTTCATGCAACTACATTAAGTGTTAATTGTTTGCAGATGACTACAGTGCAATCTGAAGGTGTTTGCACTCTAGTCACGATTGTGCATCTGTAGAGTATATGTAAGTAAGATGGTCTGTAGGCAAAGCCCTCACACTGGTGGTGTGCGAGTGGGCAGAGCCCACCACTTAAATACAGTTATTTCACTTGGTTGTGATATGGCATGTTGTGTCTGCAGGTCTATATTGAATTAGCGAATGCTAATTCATTGACCATTTTTAAGCAAAAGCTTAAAATCTCAAACACCCAGAATAGCGATTTTTTTCCCAGGGGAAAAAAATCGCTGGTCCACAAAAAACAAAACAAAACAAAAAAAAAAAAAACATTATCTAAAGTCCCTGAACTTGGTGTGCATGCACAATAGGTTTTGATTTGCTGGGTTGCCTGTCAAACTGAAAGTTGGTTATTTGTGCATCATTTTTGTGAATGTCGGTATTGGTGTAACCTGACAGATGGTTCTATAATCAAATTTACATATTTATTTTCCAAAAAAAATAAATCTGAAGCATACCTCTCAACTGTACAGATTTTCGCAGAATGTCCAGATTTTTGCCTCATATTTTTGGTCCGTTTTTCATAAAATTGTGTTTTTCTGACAAATGAGTGGCAAATCATTAAACACTGAAGTTAGAATATAATGACAGACATTTGAGTTTCAGACTTCATACCCTTCAGAAAATTCATGCTAATGCAAAACCTGTTAATCTAGCACATTTCCAAGTTTGTAGGAGCAATATTTAAAAATGGCCTCTACTTTGGGCCTTTGTCCTACTTTTATGTGTTCATCCATATTTCTTGCTCTAAGAGGTTGAGAGGTATGACTTGAAGTCAGTGGGGTATATATGTTGTCATTAATGCATAGTAAATTTATTCAGCGATGTATTTTTTTAAAACATTAATGAATTTCAGGGGGTGGAACAAAGTGAAGTGTAGCGAACCATTAGAATTTATTTATATACATATATATATATATATATATATATAATGTATTTATTTATTTATTTATTTGCAGTACCACAATCAAAGCTTAGTCAAACAGCCTACACTTAAATGAAGGAGTTTGGACATCCTTTTCCCAAAAACATTACTCCTGTATTTTTTTTGTACAAATGTGTCTACCAAGCTGGATTGTAAAAGTTAAATGACACAAAATTTAAAGATTTATGTAGTTCCTTATTTTGACTTAAGTTTAAAAGTGATGTGCTTTAAGATTTACTGATTTTTCCGTTCTCAGACTCTCTATTTCCACCTCTAGGCCCCTATAAAAACATACTGTTATAATTCTGTTTCAAAATTTGTACATTTTCAAGAATTGAGAGGCTGCATTACTGCTAACATTTCTTAATGCTCTGTTCATAAAGCATATTCTTAAAATTTTCACTTGTTTCTCAGATGCCGAATTTCCGGCAGACAATAATAGCAGTGCAACTGCTTTACATATCTTCAGTATTTCTACGCAAGCATATAAATGCAGAACCCAGTTTTGACAGATTTCTTGTTAAATGAAAATGTTAACAATTGGTACTGTATGTTTCAGATAAAATAAACTTGATATTAGTTACTCCATTGCTTTTCTGTCTTTAGGAAGCCTTTACAATGGTTTAATGTTTTTAGTAAAGGTTTATGAACCATGTACAGTGCCTGGGGATTCGTGAACAGTCACTGCATCATCATAACAGCCTGTGCAGTATGATATAGCAGAGTCCTTGACATCCTTATATCGTGGAATACAAAAGTCCAAGCAGGTACAGCCAAGTGCAAAGGCAAAATGATGAATCCAAACAGCAACAGCAGTCAGCACTTCAAATCAGCAGAACCATTTAAAATTTCTTTAAGGAACAGACCAGTTTCTGCAACTCCATGCCTTCGTCAGTGTTAAAGTTCCAAACAACAATGCCACATTTAAATATACATGTACTAGAGAACCATTAGAGAATCACCACCCTTTTAAAGAGACAGCATCACTTCATTGAGCCCCGGTGAAAATAAAGCCTCCAATCTCACTATGCAGGAATATTCCTTATTATTCAGGATGCCATGCCAACTCAACTTATTACATGAAGCTAGATTAATCCTGTCAATAATAGTGGAATTAAATACAGCAGGAGGATGTTTCTGGACATGTTTATATAATGCATTAGACAGGCGTCCGTTCCTGATGTCACTCATCTGTCCTACATAAAAAGCTCAACATGTACAAGTAGCTAAATACCCAGTCAGAACAGCAAGTACCAAAACAAAGGATATCAAAAACTTTGGGGGTATTCCTAGATGTAAATTGTTTTGTTTTTAAAACATACTTACATGCAAAGCAATGCCCACATGGTTGGCAATCCACCACAGGGATACAATCTATTCTCTGTGTGTCCATTTTATGTCTACCACTTTTCTTATAATGATTAAAGTAATTACCAATAGTTTTTCCTCTTCTGTAAGAAAACAAACAATGTGCAGGAGCTAATTCAGATATTTTGTGATCTGCCATAATTTTCTTTAAGATATTCTATGTTCATAGAATATTTTAATGAAAATAAATGGGGTATACAGTTTAGTGTTCAGTATGATCTCTCACACTTCACTTTTCTGGATGTTGCCATCTCGTGAAACAAGGATGGCACTCTAAACAGTACTGTGCATAGGAAAACCTGGAGTTTAACACATTTTTATATGCCACTAGCTGCCATCCACCCCACATATCCCCAAATCATAGTTTTTAAGAGTTCATAGAGTATGTTCCTCAGATGTTGAATGTAAGACACAGGAACTTGATTTGGTTAGAAGATTTTGTGACAGGGTATAAATATAAGGATATTTTGACCACTCAAGACTGTGTTCAAGAAGTTGATAGAAGAGAGTTGTTGCAGTATAAAAAAACATACATTTAGGGATGATGTTTTCAGGCTGGTGACTAATTATGGTAGTAATATAGTTTTTTTCAAGCATTTTATCCACAAACAGTGGGACATCCAGTGGCCCCACTGCAAATGGGGAAACAAGTAGTAATGGTGGGGGGGGGGGGGTCCATTACAGGAAGAGAGCTGCTGTTACTTTCCTCAACTTTTCTGGGTGTTTTTGTCCATGGTTGTGCGTCACACAGTTTATATACAATTAATGGAGGTCATGGGAGTGAAATCCTCAGTAGCTTTGTTTTTTGACAAGTTTGACTAATCCTGTTTGCTCTCCAGTATTAATTTCAGCTGTGTGTAATGGATCCTAAATAATATCCCCCTATTACTACTTTTTATTCAGGCAAATGATCTACCTGAACCTCTACCTTTGTACAAATGAAAAATACAATAACCTTCTGATCCCCAAAACATTGCCATGTCAAATCAAAAGATTAAAAATCGTTGATCTTGGATAGAAATTTGAATATGCCGTTCCTGCAATTTTCTTCTCATTTCTGCATTATACTGGCCCAGGAAACATCAGAAAAGTAAAACGGACAACAGAAAATGTTAACTTCAACAAACACAAAAAGTGTATTTGCAGGAGGAAAACCCTGCCAGATGTGTTTCACTGTCTTTGTTTATTAACTCTGAGACCATACAGCCTTATGTAAAGGTAAAATAATACAGCAATTTTCAGTACATGTTTTTTTTTTTCTGGTACACTTTTAATCCAGAGAATTTTCTCTACTTCAGTCCACATCCCTCCCTTGAAAAGGTAAGCCAATGATTATGTTGTCATTCTTTAAATATTATTTTGAATTGAGAAATAATGCATAAAACACAATTGGATTCTACACATATACTACTTATTTGTCATGAAATCAATAAGTGCTCTAAATGCATTAATAATCTTAAAATGTACATGATGACTACCTTCTTCTTCTTTTGGCTTTTCCCAGTTAGGGGTCGCCGCAGCAGATCACATGTCCACTCGTGATTGGCAGTTGTGTTTTACGGTGTCAAGTTGCCAGCCCGGTGCCCAGCCTTCCACAGAAGGCACACACACACGCACTCATGCCTAGCGCTAGTTTAGTGTACCCAATCCACCTACAACATGTCTTTGGGATGTGGGAGGAAACCAGAGCACCCGGAAGAAACTCACGCAACCACAGGGAGGACATGCAGACTCCGCACAGAAGGCATCCCAACCAAGAATAAAATCAGAGAACCTCTTGCTGTGAGGCAGCAATGCTAACTGCTGCACCACCGTGGCCGTCCCTACATGATGACTACCATTCTGAGCCATGTCATTATTCCAATTGATTTTTTTTTTTTTTTTTGAAAAAATCTGAATCAAAAATTTCTGAGGGTAATTTTAGTCAGTAGGTCTGCATCCCCATCATCCTATTGGTCAAGTAGACTCACTGTTTTTACAACCATGCTATGGAGTGGCACATTGTTGCCACTTAGGACAAGATTTAAAGGCTAGTCCTTGACTGAGATTGTGTGTAATATTCACTAATCTAGTAAAAAAAAATAACTATTCATTCTTGAGAGAAACTACATTGCATAATGGAATAAGTCTGTGTCTCTTAAAAGTAGTAGTGAAAAGCTAGGCTATAGCAGAGCTTAAGTTTGACATTTATGTTCCATTGCTAAACAGATGAAAAATGAGGTATTTATATTTAGGTTACACGGTTGTGGTATACTAATTGTAAAACTGAAGAATTTGTAAATTTTCACACACTCGTGTTAACGTGGTGACTTTTGAGGTTTGTTATACATGTTTATCAGGGTGTGGTTTTTAACATCTGCAGCAAGCACTTTAGCCATATTTTAGTTGCTATGCTGTGGAATTATGTCCTGTAATAAATTTATTATAACAAATGTAAGAGGTCTGTAAAATTCTTGCTACTATGCCTTCACTGAAGTTTGTAAGTTTATTTTTTTCAGTCAGAAACATAACCACATTTTCACAATTAAAATGTGAACTGCATAGAACCAAAGAATGTCACTTTGCACAGAATCGAATGTCACTATTTTAGTAAATTACATGTTACTGAATTGAATGTCTTTGGCAGACTGTCAAATGAGATCCATTAGGAAGTTATGAAGTGTAATCAGAGTGTTACAGTATACTTGTAGCATTATACAAGACATTTGTGTAGACACAGAAATTAGGGATTGCTTGTAACGGTGTGATTCGTCCCAGATTACCATTGACCCCTGGTAACCTTGTGTTTCCTTGATTCCCACTAGGTGGGCTCCGTGGAGGAATTCCAGGGCCAAGAAAGAAGAGTGATAATAATTTCAACTGTACGCACCAGCGGGGACTACTTGAAGATGGATGAGGAGTTCAGTTTGGGTTTTGTTAAAAACCCCAAGGTACATTCATACATTTAATTTTATTTATTTCTTTTATTTTTTTATTTATTTTTTTTTTTGAGTTTGGTATAACTACCTGTTTTTTTCTTGGTTGCTGGCAGAAGGAAAGCATAAATGATGAAACGAATCTACTGAACCTTTTCCAAAATGGTGCAGAACACATACTGTTCTATTCACAGCCCCAGAATATCTGAATTCCTTACTCCCCCAATTATCTCTAAATATCACTTACTGAAAGTGTTAACCAAGACCAAAAATATTTCCTCCATTACACCTGGAAATACATCTGGTTGCTTACGTGTTGCAGGCCCTTGCAGACAAACTGTTTAACTTAGGTTTACCTGCCGGTTTTATCCCAGGTGAATGGTGCATTCCATAAGGGTGGCTTACAAACATCCTGGCTAATTACAGACCTATCAGCCTTACAATCCTCATCTGCAAAACCATGGAGCATGTAACTGTCCTCAAACTCTGATATAAACAATCTCGATAGTTGACTCCCAACAGTTTGATTTTTTTTGAAGGCTTAATATTTTCTGTATAATGTGGGAAACTCCTTTGAAAGGGTTACAGAGGCTGTTAATGGTGACCATACAGTACAAATGGCATATCTTGTCCTGGCCGAGGCCTTCAGTACCATTCCCCATGTTGACATCATACAAAACCTAAATGCTTTACAAGTCAAGCCATATGTTGTAAGATGAATAGCAAACTAGCTGAAAGACAGACCCCACATAATGCAAGTTGAAGATGCCTTTTCAGAAAGTATGAAAGAGACCAGTGGTGTCCCTCAGGGCTCTGCTACTGGTTAGATCTTCAAACATTGAGGCAAAACCTGGCAAAGTTTGTAGGTGACTACAGACTGGGGTTAAATCACCCTATGAAACAAAATCGGCCATAATGAACTTTCCCTGGTGACATTTTGTTATACTAAAAAAGGGATAAACTAAATGTTAAGTGTAGTATCATCCTTGTTGGTATACAACCCCTCCCCTTGTCATATTTATATATTTTGTTTACCTATCTACTTATTTATTTACAATTTGTTTATAGGAAAGCCCTGATGGACAATTTAAGACCCTTTTTCAGTATACGCCTGAGGAGACGAGCACAAAGTGCAGTTGGTAGTACAAAATTCCAAAACACTATTACATTAACCTTGTCAGGTAAATAAAAGGATGAAAGTTGATAGATTGATCACAAATACACAGCGTTGTGGTTAAGAGTTGTTATAATGTATAGACAACATACCACTACAAAGTAAAAATGTAGTTGGAGAACTAGGTACTTGGGTTTGATAGCTCCCTCTTGTCTGACCACCATGTAACAACTGTTATCAGGAAATCCTTTTATTTTGCCTGAGGTAATGACCTCCTTACACTCAGCATTGATCAGGCCCGTTATGCAGTATAATGCTCCCTTTGGGAAGTATCTCACTAATTAGAGAAACCCCCAAAGTTCCTGACCAAAAATATCACAGCAAAAAGTCCCTGAGCAACCAGTAGAGCCTGGAAGCTCTCCCTTTTTCAGTGTCTTAGACTTTTGAGGAGAGCTATATCTTGTTTACCATACCATTGGAAGCCAGCTTGTCCTGGGTCCCCTGTTTCTCCTTAAACCCAATATCTCCACCAGTACAAACCAATGACCTAAATCTTCACATGGTGGAGGCATAGGTTTATAACTCAGTGACACCCAAACTTCTGGAATCGCCTTCCCAGCATTTTAAACAGTGCAACTTAAACTAGATGACTGGATGGGTATCCACACATTTACTCAGGGTTGTCACTGCTTTGGCAGTTCTGAGAAAAGGAGGTGTAGCCTGAGGGGGGAGAGTAATGGAAGGGCACAGAAAATGTTGGAATGGTCATAAGACTCAGTGGCTTTGGAATATCAATGAATATGCCAATCAATACCATTATGAGAAAAACACAATATGATTGTGTAATTTATTCAAGTGCTACCAATCTTAAATACTTGGCTACAGCTTGTACAGGTAAACAATACCACATCACAAATACATTTATTTTTGCAAAGCTTTATTCCCCATTCTCTTGAACCTAATTACAGCAACTTGGAGACTGCACAGCCTT
Source organism: Protopterus annectens (assembly GCF_019279795.1). Lineage (NCBI taxonomy): Eukaryota > Metazoa > Chordata > Ceratodontiformes > Protopteridae > Protopterus > Protopterus annectens. The sequence goes on along the minus strand of NC_056739.1, from coordinate 374,663,816 downwards.
ATAGAAAATGGAATGGGTATTTATTTTTTTTTGTGCAGGTGTGTTCACAGAGTTAGAAACAAGGTTTGATAATGTTGAGGGATGTGGATTGAAGCCCTTCATCTGGTATGTAGAGGCTTTTTCTCTTACAAAAAGGTCATACTATGATCACTATTTTATTGAAAGTGCATTTTACTTGATCTTTGATTTAGTATTTGAATATTGCAGTGTTCATTGATTTGTATTATCCATTAGTATGGAATTGGTGATTTGTCATTAAATGTTGTGTATTTCCATATGTTCAAATATACCTGATTAAATCATGGCTAATGGAATTTTGAAAAACTGTAAAGAAAAATAATTCCATCCGCATACCCAAATGCTTTCTCAGTGTCATCCATGTCTGCAGTGTTCAGTTTGGTCATGTCATTGGAGCTGTTATTACACCTTTTTCACCCTGTTTCCCTACTCACCTTTCCTTTCACTACAGCAGTGTAACATTCTGCTACCTGCATTCAGTTTACTCGGTTTTATCATGCAATTATATGACATCAGCAGTTTGTGTCCTTTAATAAATAAGGTGTGTGAGAGAGAAAAACAGTGTGTAGATCAATATTCCAGCATTCTGTGCCCCATTTTGGTTAGTTTAGTACTTAACACAAAAAGGCATACAAATTACATTTACAAGAGTGAATGCCTGACACAAAGCTGCATTCATAGATATCTTTTTACCTCCTAGCTAAGAAGCAAAATATTGTCAAGTTTGGTCCTTGGAGATGTTTATTTTGACATTTTCCTCCAGATCTAGCAACATAATGGAGCCAAATTCATAAATGCACTTGTTTTAAAACCTGTCTTCTTGCATCTTTAATTATTCTTCCTTCACTTCTCACTAACCAAGTTGCAATAGCAGTTACACCACTCTGCTTGCATGAGTCGCACTGTAATGTTTTTAATCATTAGTTGATTGTATACTCTGCATTGCCCTCTACTGCGGTGGTGGTGCTGCGGTAGCGTTGTCGCCTCACAGTAAGACATTATCCTGTTCGATTCTCTGCTAGAGCGTCTTCTGTGTGGAGACATGCATGAATGGGCGTACCTTCGTTGAAGGTTGTGTGTCAGGGCTGACAACTCGGCATGTAAAAATCTACTGCCAATCATTAGCGGACCGGAGTTCCGCTGTGGTGACCCCTAACCGGGAAAAGTAAAAAGACACAAACATAATCTGCATTGCCCTGCATATGTATCGTTCACTCTTGTCTACATACATGCTCTTTTGAAGAGCTAATAGAACACTTTTGTACAAGTACCTTTGATTGAATCATTCATATCTGCATAGCATTTTAGTAACATGTTTAACATAGTTTGTGTACAAAATTCAATGGGTCACCAAAACTGCATGCTGGCTTTCTGAAACTGCCTGTGGATTGTATTTTATTTATTTTTCTTTACCTGGGTAGTGCACTGATCTCAATAGACGATTTGCAGGCACAGCACAGGTGAATAGATCACATAAATATATTTACAGAACATGATATATTAAAATTAAAAAAAAAATATATATATATATATATATATATATATATATATATATATATATATATACATACATATAGAAGAATATGGCACAACGTTTAGTTCATGAATCACTTTACATTGTCAGAGCATGTTGCTTTTATTTGTAAAAGTATAAACATCTGTGCACACTATCTTGAGGCCATCCCTCAGAATGGGATTTTGTAGTAACGAGTGATTATTTATTTTTAGAGATTTAATGTGGCAATGACCAGAGCCAAGTCCCTTCTAATCGTGGTGGGAAATCCAGTCATCCTCTCTAAGGATCCCATATGGATGAAGTAGGTATATTTATTAAAAAAAATCTTAAGACTAAATTGCTATTAGGAGAAATATAGATTGCTCTTTGATGGGTGGGGTAGCTTTATAACACGTTCCATGGTCATTATTATTCTCAGGATTTAAAGGGAAAGATTCATAGATTCATACAAAATTAAATTAAGCAGACTCCATAATACTGTTACTATGGAGAATTTAATTTTGTTGTACTACTAATATTTGATATGTTTATGGACAGGTCAATCCTGACGATGGTCTGCAAGAACAAAATGAACCAGGATACATTTTATGCAGAAACTCTTATTAGCATCTGAATACATTTAGCAATACATGTAAAGCAATGCTTTGCAAAAAGTTTTCAGTGGACAAAACTGTTGCACTTGTTGGCAGCTGCGTTAAAAGAACATTTAATTGTTAAGACTAAAACTCATTCCTTTGAAGCATGAAGTTTGACACACAGGTCATCAAAATACTGGCTTTGAGCCCTTCTTCCAGTTTGTGTATACAATAAATACCAGAGGTGAACTGTTTGAGGCATAAGCTACTAACATTTTGTTTTCACATAGTGTGCATATGTGTGAATATTGGTAGTGTTAGTCTGACTTTTGTCATAGGGAGTGGCATATGTAGTGAATACACATTGGGTGCATACAGCTGTAGAAAGTGTTATTGTTGAATAGGAAGAGATGCACAGAATCACTGAAATTTCTTTGCACATGCTCAAGCTATTAAAAAAAATTCCTTGAAGACAACTGTTTGACTGATGTAGCAAATATTTATGCAACCTTGTATTTATTTCTCCCAGGTATTATTGTTGTAAGTAGATACAGTACTGTGTTGAAATGTGTGCATTTTCCAGGAAGAAATTTGTCCGTGGCACACCCACATTTTCCAGAAGTGGAATAAAACAGGCAAAACATTTATCCCTTGTACATGTGCTTGCAAGACTTTGATTAGCGATAGCCGTGCAGGAGTATTACGTACTAGCCAAACACCAGGCTGTTCCCCAGTGGCAGGTTATAAATAAGCATATAGCTTTGCTGGCTCATATTTAGCAGATCCAAGGGAGGCTTGCTGATGTATATGCAGTGTGACTAAATAGTTATTACATTGAATGTAGAACTGAATGAAAAATCATATAGCTGCAAATGGGAGTTGTAGCTAAGTGGATCCAGACATAGATGATCATGACTTGAAGTCACTGACTGTGAGCCACTTTGGGCTTCCATATGATCCAAAAGACATTGCTGAGCTCCATGGCAGGCAGCCCTGTGTGCTGTCGCAATTGGGCGATGAAGGTTTTGCCATACCACTGTACCACTGCAGTTTTATGCGTTATGTGCAAAGCAAACATTTAAACATAGTATAGCCCTGTGTAGATTCAAGCAATTTTACCACCAGTATGTATTAAGGCATGAAGTATACTTATTTAAACTTACCTTGCCATATTTTGAGCTTGTACAGGAACTCCACCCCCAGCATTTTTGTCATCATAACATCATGCAACTGAAACACTTGGTTCAGTCTTTGATAAGTAAAACTGATGCTTTCTATGTCCATGATAAAGTACTGCCACTCATTTAGTGCAAAATGTATTATGTGATAGATGCTGCTTTTTTCTCTGTGTACCCCTTCTCTGCAGGTAAATGGCCAGAACTGACAAATGCTTTACTATTGTTTTGTCCTAGTCTCTTACTGGCATCAGAGTACACAAATATCTTGAAAAAAAATCACAGTTGCCATTTTCTTCTCCTCGTTGAGCACCAGGACTTGCCATGTGCTGTATAATCTGCCCTGAGCCCCGCCATATTAGCCTTTCTTCTTACACTTGTCTTCTTCCAGGAGATGCTTCTCAATGAGGTTTTGTTCTCCAACTAGTAGAAAAGTAGCTTTAGCCTTCAGTCTGTCAGCTCTATTATTCTCTTTTTGCTGGGTCAGCCTTCTTGCACCCAATTCACTTATAGTACTCAAAATGTTAGCAGCTTGGATGAAAACTCATCATCTATTTCACTGGTGGGCAGAAATGAAAATGATGCAGTTCACCCCTCTTAGTAACTGTTTTATGGCTATCTTCCAGCACCATAAATTTATTTTAACTTCTTATGCCTCTTATATCCATTCCCATTCTTTTATTTGGGTTGAAAATGTGAACAGTGATTAGTCTTCTGATCAACAAAAAAATATGTTGAATGTTCTGTGACTATAGTGTTATAGGCCATAAAGTATGGAAAAAGAAAAAAGTACCTTTTGCAGTCTGAAAAGAATATTGCCTGAGTATGTATTAGGTAAACATTTTTTTTGCTGCCATTAACAATGCTCTCATCCTTGGAACATTTTGTACTCTCCTGTAGAGCACTTCACCGTATAAGCACTAGAAGTGCATACGCTAGACTTAGGATCCAGCTCTCGTGCTACTCCCTCTACCCATAATGCCTAATTCTGTCCCCATTACCTCAGATCTCGATTTGCCACCATCGTGGTTAGATGCAGGTTCCACTCTCAAGCTAGTAACGTTGATTTGTTCATTTATAGGTTCATAGGTAGGTACTAGGCTATTGGCCCTGGGGCCTATAAAAGCCCAGCCAAAAAGGTACCCTGGCTTTTGCCACCCAAGAAAATTATTTTCCTGTGCCACTGTCTAGCAGGGCCACATAGGTGATCCCCGGGGTGAATTTCTTATTTACCATCCAATCATCAAGATTTTTCTTGAAGAGTGATAATGAGGAGCTTTGTTTGATATAGATAGGTAGTTTATCCCAGAGTATGGGAAGTCTCTGGGACAGGAATCTATCCCTCCGGCATGTTCTGTCTATTGTGGTGACAAGGTTTAGGTCCCTAGAGTGTGTAGCTCTGAGGGATTGGGATTTCTTTAAGTGGAGCATGTCCAGCAGCTCTGGGTTTGACATAGCTTTGTATGTTAGGCAGAGATTGCCTCTGAGTAGGCGATAAGCGACGGAGAAAAGCTGGAGCTTTTTGAGACGGTCTGCGTAGGGCATCAGTTTGAGGCCGGTAATCCTCTTTGTGAGGTATTTCTGCAGCCTTTCCAGTTGTTGTAGATGTCTTGTGAGGTACATACCAAAAGGGGCATTGTACTGTATAATGGGTCTAATGAGCGATGAGTACAGGGGAACAATGACCTCTTTTTTTCTGGATGAGAAACCTTTTGTGATGAGGTGTGCCATGTAGAAGGATTTCCTGACTACTGTGGCGATGTGATTATCAAAGGAGAGACTACTGTCCACCTGTGTCCCAAGGTCTCTTATCACACTTTCGATGTTAAGTATACTACTACCTATGTTGTAGTTCATGGGTATAGAGTTTTTACCAAAGGGGATGACAATGCACTTTTTGGCATTGAGCTTGAGGCCATGGCTTTGACACCAGGCATCTGTCTCAGTGAGGCCTTTTTGTAGGATGTCCACATCATTAGGAGTTTCAATTATGACTCCTAGTTTGCCGTCATCTAAGAACTTTGTTAGCCAAAGACCTTCTGTGTTACCCTGTACTTCAGAGAAGTAGATAAACAGGAGAGGACCCAGGACTGAACCCTGTGGTACTCCACTTGTCACTGGTCTGAAGTCGGATTTGGAGTTTGCTACTTTCACAGTGTGGGTTCTGACAGTGAGACAGTTGGCAACCCATCTTGTGACATAGGGATTTATACCTGGTTTAGTGAGTTTATCTATAATTCCAGAGTGGGGGATGGTGTCGAAAGCCTTGGCAAGATCTAGACTGTGTAAACCACCTTACCCTTGTCTACAGCTTTGTTGACTGCTTCAAAGAAGTCTATCAGGTTTTAGGAGACATGATCTGCCTTTTACAAACCCAAACTGGGTGGGGTCCAGAGTTTGGAGATTACCAATGTCTTTGTTTATAAGTTCCATGATGATACGTTCCATGGCCTTGCAGACCAGTCTCGTCAGGCTAATGGGGCGGTAGTTCCCAGGGTCAGTGGTGGCTCCCCCCCCTTGTGGAGAGGGATAACTGTCGCTGTGCGCCATTCAGCAGGCACAAAGCCTGAGGTGAGGCTATGAATGAACATGGTACTTAGGTGGGGTGCCAGTTCATTCTGTAGTTCATGTAGAATGCAGCCTGGGATGTTGTCTGGTCCCATGGATGCTGTGTTCTTGGCTTTGGAGAGTGTGGTTTTTACTTGTACAGCCGTGATTACAGGAACTTTGTATTTTTCCAGTATAGAGATGTGCTCTTTAGGGGGTGAGAGGAGGGGTAAAGTTAGCATTGAACCTATCTGCCAGGATGTTGGCAATATCAGTTGGGTCTGTATATTTAGTGCCATTGTGCTGTAACTCAGAGCAGATCTGAGTGTTGCCATTGAGATTCTTGACATAGCTATGGAATGCTTTGTGGTTGCCTTTAGAATCAGTAGCAATTTTGTTTTCATAACTAGCTTTTGAGGATTTTATCAGGGATTGCAGCTTCTTACTGAGGCTGACCAGGGAGCTCCTCCACTCATGGGATTTTACTCTCTTTTGCAACCGTCTCTTCCTTCTGTTGTACAGTTTGCTTATGGCAGGGGACCACCAGATTGGCTTCCTTTTTTTGGAGGATAGCTTCTTAGTTCTTTTTGGGATAGCATGATCCATGCACTCATGTAAGTGCTTATAAAGTGCAATTGTGTAGGATTCAGTAGTCGTTACTGTATTGTCCATCTGCATGGGTGTCATGAAGTTCACCACTTCTGTCTTAAGAAGCATGAAGTTAGCTTTGGAGAAATTTTTTACCATAGTTTCCTTAATAGGGGGTTGTGGCAGGATGTGGATATCTAGAGTGATTAGCTCATGGTCAGATCAGAGCAATGAGGTGATGACGTCAGGTGTGGAACACCGGTGACTCATGTTGGTGATGACTATATCTAGGATATTGTTGCCCCTGGTGGGGGTGTGGATAAGTTGATCCAGGGTATTAGAGTTTATAAATTCCAGAAAGCGTTGAGTGAAGGAGTTGGTACATGAGTAGTTTTCCCAATTAATGGTGGGGTAGTTGAAATCGCCCATTATTAGGGTGTTTGGTTGAACCCTAATATTTTCCAGTGCATTAAGAAAACAGGAGTGAGAATCCTGGTGCATGGTGGGTGATCTGTAGTAAGCTACAGTTTGGATTGCAGTTTTGTCCAGAGTTAGTTGCACTTGGATAACCTCGGCTGCATTATGCTGAGCAACTAGCCTGGAGGTGTGGACATCCCTAATGAATATGGACACACCTCCACCTTTGGTGTTCCAGTCCAGGTTACATGGCCAAAAATTGTGGTATGAGTTATAGCCTGGTAGTGCAGGGGTGCTCTCTGGAGCCTTGAACCAAGTCTCAGTCACTGCACAGATATCTATGTTCTCCATTTTAAGGAGTGCTTCGAGGGAGTGCATTTTGAGATTTAGACTTCTAGCACTGAGTAGCATCACCCGCAATTTTTGCTTGCGTGTTCCTGTTACAGTGGTGAATTTGTCATTTGAACCTTGCTTAAAAAAGGCACTATAGGGGCAGCAAGAACCTTAGCCATTATCTGGAATCCCTGGGGCGACAGGTGCAGGCCATCTCTGGCAAAGCATCATGGTCTGTTGACCATGTCGTCCCTGGCAGACAGATACTGTATCCCTTTAGAATGGCACCAGAAACTTAGCCAATTGTTGAAGTCAATCATTTTGTCCTTGTACTGTGGCATCATTCTGGGTGATGGCAGAATGCTACTCAGGGATAGGGTCATACCTGCCTGGGCTACAAGATCGGAGAGCTCTACCATGTCTCTTTTCATGTAGTCCAGGGAGGTACATCTCAGGTCGTTCACACCAACATGGACAATGACAGAGTCATATTTGTACTTGTTGTGGAGTGACCTGAGTGTGTAGGTTATGTGGCAGATCCTGGCACCCGACAGGCAGCTGACAGTAACCTTCTCCTTGTTTAGCCTGGTGAGTTGGACATCAGTGTGCCTGACTATAGAGTCCCCTATGACTAGTGTGTTGGGTACGTTGTTTTGCTTTATTGGCTGTGGTTGAGTGGCACACAGTCTGCGGGCTATGTGTCATTTGGGTTGTGTTGGGGGGGGGTGGAGGTTGCTTGCATTTCTGCTTTGGAGGTCTCTGTTGCTTGAGCAGATTATTATTGAGAGCCTCCGCGAATGTTTTTGTGTTTCTATGTGTGGATTTTGGTGGTGTAGATTTAGTGAGACTATGTGATGAGTGTGGTGTGGTGCAAGTGTTTACCTTCTCCTCTTGATTGTCAAGTTCAGTCTTGATTAGAGAGAGCTTTACCTCCAGTTTGGCTAGATAAGTGCATCTCTCACAGGTCATAATGTTGGGTGGTAGGAGGAGAGGGTTGTCTGTGTACATGAGGCAATTTCTACATTGCCCCAAGATGCCCAGATTCATCAGACAGACAGGAGAGAATACTGGCAGCTGATCCTTGAACATGCCTGAATAAAAAACTATTTTCCTCTAGATAAGTGAGGAAAGCGAGTACAAGAGCTGTTTTTCTCTAAGCAAGTGAGCAAAGTAAGTACCAAAACTGTTTTCCTCTAGGTAATGAGGAAGGTTGAGTGCTGTAGTAATTAGTAGATTATTTAGTGCTTACAAGTTCTGAACAAGTGCTTATCACGGATAAGCAAATATATATATATATATATATATATATATATATATATATATATATATATATATATATATATATATATATGTCTCTCTTCCTATTTAAATGCCTTTTTTTGTATTTTTTTCTCCTACTTTGGTAGTTCTTGCCTATGCTATTGTTGGTGTATTTCCTTTTCTTCCTTTTTAGGAAAAAGTTTAATACCATTGTTGGTATTCTCTTTTTATGGTATTTTCAAAAAAAAAATCTTTCTCTTGCATTTGTTTACCTAGTTCTGTATAATTTGTTGCTTATCTGCTATGTCAGATAAACCAACAGGTTTTAAAAACCATGCTTCTCGTAGGCATAAGATCCTCAGTTCAGATGCCCAGAAGAGCTGCATTTACTGCTTAGGACCAGACCATCAGAATACAGTCTATGCAATATGCTTGACCTTTAACCATTGAGCTTTAGCCGATAGGTGAAACAGACTTATTCTTAAAGGACTGCTACCAGCTTCTTCTGGGGCTCAAATCCCCTCTAAGTCAGCCAAGTCAGTTTCTTCAGAAGCAAAAAAGAGGTCTCCAAAGTTCCTCAGGGCTCCCTCTGAGCTTTTGGAGAAGATATGAACATTTTTGGGTCTGATTTCCTCAGATCCCAAGTCTGGAAGTCTGCCTTTGTATCCTATACAGTACTCTGATCCGACAGTGTCCTCTCTGATCGTGATCTCTCCACTCCCCTTTACTTCCTTGTCAGATCCCAAGCCCTCAGATCTGAGAGCAAGTTCTTCTCACAAGAGCTGTACTCTGGAATAATACAGTAAACCCTGTGTCTCCCTCCGATTTCCTCAGATCAGTGTGGGTCTCAGAGCAGAGATATTGGTGCTGGATCCGAGGGGTTGGGCTCCACTCACACATTACCCACTTGATAGGCCCAAATCTAATATGCAGCATCCACAAAACCTGCTGGAGAGAGAGGTTTGTCTCCCAGAGGCTGCCCCATCTCTGGAACAGACTTCCTATACATGTTAAACAGAGTACCTCATTGACCCTCTTCAAGTGCAACCTTGATGAGTGAATGGGAAACCACAAATTTGTCCCAGGGGGGTTCCACCTTTGTCCCTCATTGACAGGGGTGACAGGTGCTGACTGAAGTTTTTTTTTTTTTTTTTTAAGGATAAACTCTTGACTAGGCTTGTAAGGGCTCCAAGGCCCTTAGTCTAGTAACCTCCTATGATCCTGTGAGCTGACCCTTACTCATGGACCCTTGGCCCTGGATAGCTCGGAAGCAATTCTCCTCTTGAAGCTCAGATCCAGAGGTGGCACTGACCTACCATCTTCGGAAGAGTTGGCTCTGAGGAGGGAAGAAATGGTTTCCTGTTATCTGTCTGCTTTCAAGGTGGGAGAAAGGGCTTTTTCCTCTCCACAGCGAACCATAGTCTCTTGTCTCAGATCCTACCTTTCTCCTCTCTTTGGTTCCAAGCTCTGAGCCAATCAGACTTATTCCACAGGGACAACCAGCTCCAGGAGGTCTCCAGACAGTTCCCCTAGAAGAATTTCCCCTCCCTTCTGACAACTCCCCCGAACATCTCAAAGAGGATGTCCCTTTGAAGAGGACATGTAAGACACATTGTCTCCCTGATGGAATCTCTCATGGAAGACACTGATTTTGATGAAGGAAAGGAATCCTCCAGATCACCACCTGATATCTCCTTCGGAGATATTTTCAAGATCCTCAAACAGAAAGGTGGTTGGTCTTCCCAATCTCCTTCTCCTGAAGAGTCAGTGTTTCTGGAGGCTTTTTCTTCTGGACCATCTATGTCTTGGATGACCCCCCCCCCCCCCCCGGGCATGGAAGGAGCTTGACACTGTCGAATCCATCCCTAATTGCCTGGACAACTTTTTGGGCCCTCCCCTTCTGATGCACCCCACTGGAACAAAGGTGTCCCAGTTGATGCTATGGTGGTGACGGCAGCCACCAAGAAAGAGCTGGCAGAGCAGAGCTCTTCTGTCCATCCACCAGAGTACTGATCTTTGGACAGATTCGGAAAGTGAGTTTTTGCCTCAGCTACCTTCACACTGAGGTCTCTAAATTATTTGGCACATTTTACTAGTCTACAGAATGATTTGATGAAGGAGTTATTAAATACTCTTTTGGAGTCTGTGTCTGTGGAGAATATCAAAAAGGCTTCCACTCAGCTGGGCCTCTCTGCTGTCCATTTCAAATGCATTGAGGTTGATCTCCCATACAGTGGAAAGCACTACACGAGCAGATGATTGAGGGATAGCCATAAGAAGACATGCCTGGATGCGACTATGAAATTTTCTGGAGCCTTTTAAGATGTCCTTTATTAATACCCTGTATTAATACCCTATTTGATGGCACTTCCTTATTTGGGCCATCAGTCAAGGACACCCTTACCCACAGCGAACAAGAAGGAAAGACACTGTTTGCTGTGGGACTCAAGGTTTCTACTTCTCAATGGGCTTTCTCTAGAAACCAGCAAGATGGTAAGAAAATGTGGTACTGTAAGTCTCGGGGACATTTCCAGGATTTGTAAGGAAAGAATTCCTCCAGAGGCAGAGGAGGAATCTTTAACAGTAGACATATGCCTAGAGGCAGAGGGGGCTCCAAGAATGAGGGGTTTAGAGATTCTTTTTCAGACTGGCCCTATCAGTGCTGCCTGACTGTTCAACTCAAAGCAGTTTAGGGTAATTTCTCTTTGCACCTAGATACCTGGACAAATATCGTAAAAGATTCTTGGGTACTAAGAATAATATCAGGAGGTTAAAACATACCATTTTCCCTTCATCCACCTCCTCCTTAAAGGAAGAAACCTACCAATGTTCCATCCAGTCAGAGGAAGGATGCAACACAAGAAATACAAAAGTTGTTTGAGTAGGTCCCACCCAATCAGACTGTATTCGGAAAGTATTTATGCTTCTTTTTTAGTGCCAAAGAAAACAGGGGACCTCAGACCCATTTTGGATCTAAACAAGTTGAACCAGTACGTAAAGAAGGCAAAGTTCTGAATGGTCATGGTCCAGTCCATCCTGCCTTTTCTGCACAAGGACAATTGGATGTTCTCCATTCATCTCCAAGATGTATACTATCACATAAAAGTAGGCTGGCTATACAGGAGATACCTATGCTTTCGGCTGGGAGACAATCATTACCAGTTCAGAGCTCTGTCCTTTGGACTCACCACAGCCCCAAGGGTGTTTATGAAATACATAGCAGTAGTAGAAGTTCACTTGAGACTCTGTGGATTCAAGGTGTTTCCATATCAGGACAATTGGCTTCTTCCTGCCCCATCCAACCTTCAACTTCTACAAGCCAGGGACCATTTCCTCCAGATTAGTAACATCTTGGGTATCTGGATAAATCGTAGCAAATCAAAATTAGTCCCAGTACAGTGCCTGGAGTTCATAGGGACTCTCTTGAATGCTACAACTCAGGTAGCTTCTTTACCTCACCACTGCATTAAATCCTTGAGAGTTCAAGTTCAGACTATACTTTCTCAACCTTCTCCTCTGGCAAAATTAGTGCTGTAAGGTTGATGGCAGCAGCAATACTGCTACTTCCATTAGCACTCTTCTTTATGCAAATGCTCCAATGAACCTTGGCTGTTCAATGGTCCATTCTTTGTTAACCCCTATCCTTTTCTATGAAACTCACTCCAATTTGCAAGCAACACATTCATTGGTGGATTCAATCTGATGATCATGATCTTGGCAGACCCTTCGTTCTTCCACCCCTAGTTGCCACAGTGACCATGGATGCTTTACAGCTGGGGTGGGGGACAATTTCTTGGGAAGAATGGTCCAAGGCATATGGTTTCCTCTAGAAATCAATTTGCATATCAGTGCTCTGGAGATGAGAGTGGTCCTTCTAGTGTTGCAAGCCTTTCAAGATGATCTCCCTCTGGGGACGCAGTTCAGATGAACAACATGTTGGTAGTCTGGTATATCAGCAAGCAAGGAGGAACCCAATTTTACCCCCTCTGCAGAGAGGCCATGCAGGTTTGGTAATGGGCAATCCCTTCATATCGCTTTCTTATTGTGGCACACATCCCAGGGAAAACCAACATACTAGTGGACAAGCTAAGCAGATCCATTCTAATGCTTCATGAGTGGTCTGTCAATCAATCAGTTGCGAATATAATTTTCAGGTGTTGCAGTCAAACTTGCTTTTTGCCATCCCCCTTAACAAGTGCAGCAAGTTCTTTGCCTGATCCCCCCCCCCCACAGAGGGAGTCACAGAGTGATGCCCTGATTCATGATTGGCCCCTGGGTCTCCTTTAGGTTCTATATTATAACATCAAAGTTACAGAACATCAAATACAATATGGTTGACACCATATTGTCAAAATTCCCTAACTTAGAAAATGAAAAAAAAAATCAAAACTTTAAATTTTTACCCTAATGGGTTTAAACATGGGGGCAAGCCCCCCTGCACCCCCCACTGCCCCACTGGGTCTCCTTTAGGGTGTATATTATAACATCAAAGTTGCAGAACATCGAATACAATATGGTCAACACCATCTTGTCGAAGTTCCCTAACTTCGAAAATGAAAAAAAAAAATCAAAACTTAAAATTTTTACCCTAACAGGTTTAAACAGGGGGGCAAGCCCCCCCTGCACCCCCACACCCCCGCTACTTTAATATACCAACTCAAAGACCACACTACATTGCTGTAAATGGAAATCTGCCCTTACAGAGATTTCCGTTTACACGCTCAAGATTCTGAGCATTCGATATTTTCGTGCCGACAATGTCAGATTCAACATTGTCGACTTTCAAGAATATAACATAGACTCCTCCTTTATGCCAACCCTCCTCTTCTCCTGATTCCAAAGTTCTTACAGAAAGTAAATGGGCTGAATAGCATGGTCATCCTCTTTATCCCTGTTTGGCCTCGGCATGTATGGTTCCCCTTCCTGCGGTTTCACTTGCGATATCTTCCATGGATACTGGAGCCTGCTCAGGATCTCCTATCACATCCATCAGGAATTCAACTTCCCATTCTCCATATCATCAAACTTACCGTATGGTTTCTCCACTTCAAGTAAAAGTCAGGTAGTCCAGACTTTCTTCCCCATTTCTCGATATTATTCTGGCCTCTCAGAAGTCTTCTACCAAAATAGTCTACCAAAGCAAATGGAAAATATTTTCTATTTGGGATTCTAGACAGAATACCAACTCTGTTTTTCTGCCCCAGCCATTATTCTTTGTAAAACAATTCTTTTTTAAAGAATGGGCAAGTTTTTCAACAATTAAAATTCAGTTAGCAGCAATTTCAAATTTCCATTCAGGAAATAAATCTTCTTCCCGGGTATCTTCCAGATTGTGTAAAGCCTTCATGAAGGGCATTTTTCTTCTCAGACCTCTGATAAAAGATCCTTCCCCTCCTTGGGACCTTACTGTGGTTCTTCAAGGATTAACTCGGAAGCCCTTTCAACCATCTGACAAATGTGATTTGAATTTTTTTATGGAAAACTCTCTTTTTGGTAGCTATAACTTCAGCAAAAAGAATTGTGGAACTCCAGGCTCTCTTATCTAAGTTTCCTTACATTGTTTTCCACAAAGATAGGGTTTCTCTAAAGACCAACCCTTCCTTTATTTATAAAGTGGCATCTGAAAATAACAATCAGTCTATCCAGTTACTGTTTTTCATAATGTTTTCTAATAAAAGAGAATACATACTTCATCTCCTTGATGTGCACAGACAACTATGTTTTTATCTTCACAGAACAAAACAATTCAGAAGTCAGATTAGCTTTTCATATCCTTTTCCCCTAATCGACTAGGTCAGGCAGTATCTTAAGTTACACTAGCCAAATGGATTACTGACTGCATTTCATAGGTTTATTCTCAAAAGGACTAAATTTCCCAAGACCTCCTAGAGCTCATTCAACTTGTCCATGGCTGCTTCATCAGTCTTTTGGCCAAGGACCTCCACTGATGACTTCTGTGATGCAGCTACTTGGTCAAAGACTCATACTTTTGTTACACATTATAAGTTGGACATTATATCCAGAAGCAGAGCTTCTTTTGGTTCAACAGTGCTCTGGCATGTCCTTACATGAGGGACTCCAGAGACCTATGTAGCTGGGAACTCTGTCCCATTTGTGAGGAAGAATGAAAAGGACATCATCAGATTTGTAGGTTATGTACTATACTCACCATGACTGGGTATATGTGTGGTCCATTTTCATTCTTCGTCACCTTCCCTCCTATCCACCCACCCCATCTCTCTTGCTCCTGGAATTTCCTATTAGACTGGTTTGGAACCATACTGTTCCAGGTTTGAGCCCTATATTTTCTTCTGTTTGTATTCATCTTCTTAGACAATTGGGAGATTAAGCAGCAAATTCAATCTGAGATGATGGGAATGAAATGGGGCATTATGTGTAGAGGGAGTAGCTTGAGAGCTAGATCCAAAGTCTAGTGTATGCGGCTGAGTTGGATCTGAGCCCAATTGTGAGGAAGAATGAAAATGGACAACACAGATGTCCAGTTATGGTAAGTACATAACCTATAATTTTTGCTTTCTGAAGGCACAAAGACTTTGCCATAAGATGAAATAGTAGAAGGCATACTTAGATTGCATGTGTGTATGTGTGTGTCTGTGTGTCTGTCTGTCTTGTATTCATATGAAAATAAAATGCACAAATTAAGGAATGTATGCACATAGAGTACAAACTTATGACTATTCAAATCCAAATTTATAAAATAATTTTAATTCACTTTCTTTTTTCATCATCGACATTGGTTTCCTCTGTTGTACAGTAACTTCTTTCTTTGTCTGTACTTCCATGGATTTGCCATGAGTGTAGTGGGATGGTGAGTGACTGATTTGTGTGATTGCTGAACATCAGCAGTAGAAAATGACATATCTTGACTCCATGTGGTGGCCATCTGTAATGTATGTACCAGCTATGTTTACATAATTAATATTCCTGTTGCATAATTGACCCCTAGCAGTAGAGTGTGTTTGTTTCACTCTGGGACTCCTTAATTTAGATACAGGAATTCTGTACATCCCAAAGTAGAGTTCTTGAAAGCAAATTAATTGCATAAGCTTAGTTTGGTGAAGTATTCCAAATGGAGAGGAATCCTATTTCTTGATGCAAGGTTAGTTTGGTGATGTGTTCCAAGTGGAGAGGTATCCCATCTCTTGAACCTATGCTGCCATTTTGTTAATTACTTGCATTTCTTTACCAGGAAAGTCCCAATGGGCCTTGAGAGACCTCCATCTCTTTTCATTGAAAGCAAGAGGAGAAGAGCTCTAACATTATCAATACAACTGCAAAACAGTATAGGTTACACGACAGAAGTTAACATTTGCATTAAGTTAACACAATGTTTCAGGATGTAAACATAGTATCTAAAGTATAAAAGTTAAGAAATATTTATTACATGCTGTATAAATGTTATTAAAGATTATTTAAAATACAAAAGAGTGATTTATGAAGAGTAAATGAAGAGAGTTTGCATATAAGAGAATGGAAATGAAGAGAGAAAAAAGTATACTAGAGTTGAGAATAGAAGAAAGTACTTAAGTGATATTGTTATAGCCAGTGTATATAGTCTGTATATTTGTACTATATATAAAAAGACATTTTGAGTGACTCTTCAATTGTATGTTAAGAGATCAGGCAGAGGAAGTAAATACCTTGAGATGAGGAAGAGTAATCAAGTCAAAAAAGGGTTGTAGACACTGGTTTGGCTATACAGGTAGGTGGTGCAGTTCTGGCATATCCTGGTATAGAGAAGTTGTGTTTGGAGGTTAAATTTGAAGCCATGCGATTTTTACAAGCTGTTGCAGAGTAAACGGGATATTGTTCCAAAGTCTGAATATATTGCATGAATGCATAGTATCCCCAAAAGTATTGCAGGATTTGCACTGCTCACTAGGAGTTTGTCTGGGGTAGTATAGCTGTCTGGAGGAAGAGTACCATTGGAGTAGTGATTTTAATGATGTGAATTTGTAGTACTGGTACAGACATTCCATTCAGTGAAGTAACTGAAGTGCCATGCAGTGCTGAGCTCTGCTGGGTAGTGCTGCAGCAAACTCTGCAAGGAGATTGTGTTATTGTTTAGGTTCATTGGTATATACCAGGCTATGAATCTTCATACTACTACAAGCCTAGCTTAGCTAATAACCAGAGGTCAGAATAAAGTCTTGTACCATGTGTTTGTGTGGTACAGACCTTGACCATTAGGCCCAACCCCCTTTTCTCCCTGTTTATTTGAAATGGTTTAGGTCAGCAAGGGTTTGGATCATGGTAAGGTAAGACTGTGTTGAACACCTTTGGATCATGGTAAGGTGAGACTGTGTTGAACACCTTTAAAGAGATCTAGAAGTGCTGCAAGAACCAGTTGTTTGACATCTTGAAGACCTATGGTGCTAAGGAAGGATAGCAAGGCTGTAGCGCTGAGGTTTAGCCAGAAATCATGTGTGTGAACTATAAGTTATTGTGTAATTCGTATTCGATTCGTTAGAAGTGACTGCATTTTTCCGTTACTTTTGATAGCGAAGGGAGGAAAGCAATGGGTCCGCAGTTTCTCAGCTCAGTTGAGTTATCCTTAGTTTGCTGGATTAAGGAAGTTTGTTTCCACATTTCAGGGCACAAGATTCTGTCATAGACCTGATGATGAGTATGGAAGTGTAAAAGTATTGGATGTCTGGTACTCATTTATCCTATTCTACAGGAATATTATTAGTGGATGGGGTAGTTGGTTTTAGGCTCTACAAGTTTAATGGTTGTCCATAGTGTTTTTGAGTTGTTTAGAATGACAGTACTTCAGGTGGAATTAATAAGAATTTCAGTCTATTTACTAGCACTTTGACTTGGTTGCAGAGAGTCCTGTATGTCTGGTAGTTGGAAAGAGTTCTAGAAGTGTGTCAGCATCACCAGGCATTTTCCCTTTTTTCCTATACTGCTTTATTGTTTGTAAGACAAGGGGCTGTATTTGACTATGCATTGCCTTCTAAGTGAGGCCTGAGAATTCAGGGCACTTAGGCAAATATTGTCAAAAATTCCAGTTGCCCTGTCCAAGAGGAGTTATATTAGTTTGTGGCAGTTCCACTGGTGCTGGATGGTTATAAACTGTTGAGATTAGTCAGTCAGATTTTGGACTAAGTTGTATGCAAGAGACAAGGTTCTTATTGACATAGATATATGGTATAGTGATAACTAATTGCAAAAGGGCAAGTTTGCTGGATTTGTTTTGGGGGGGTTGGAAGTTGGAGGTTAAAGTGCAATCTAGGACTGAGAAGTTATCTGTGGCCTTTTTAAATCTGGTAGTGGACTGCATTCATTTTGAAAAGTTACACAGGTTTACAGAGTGTGCAGAGGCTACTTTTACATTGTTTGCCTAGATTACGCTTCGGTTCTGGAGTGCGTTGGTTTCTTGAGAGAGATGTTTTTGAGATCCAGCATAGCATTTCTTCAAGTGTTTTTGTTATTGCTTGGGTGATTATATAATGCAGTTATGTAATGCATATATATATTTCTTCTGGTTTAGATGCAGTAAACTAAGTGGAATTATTGTGTGGGTGATTATACAATTTGAATGTATATAGCTAGGGTGTCTGACACTGAGCTGAAAAACAGATATAGTGAAACCATAATAAAATGATTAAAAATGTTGAAATATCACTATGGTGAAATGTAAAAATATTGAAATCCCTATAAGCATAAGTCAGAACAAGTGCTAACGTGGGTCTTGCAGAGGGGAATGTTGAAATTCAAATTACCTACAGCAGTATAAATGTAGGGAACAGGACTCATCTTGTTTTGCTTTGTAATGAATATTTTGTCTGATCCTACCACCCTTTGGAGCAGATAGCATTCCAAACATTGTATTCCTGCTGCTGTCTCTAGGGAGCAGACTATTCTATTGCAGTAATGGGTTTTGTGGTAACCATTTGAAATGTTGGGACTCATTACAACAAGTCCCATAATGTGAAGACTGAATGACCAAATAAACTGGCTTGCAGATATTAAGTTCAAGATGGCCATTTCTGGTGGCATGGCAATCTTGGAGTTAGTATTTGTAAACTTGGGGGTGCATTTATGATCTTTTTTTCTGGCATGTTGGCACTGGGCTAGGCACTTCAATAGATTTTACTGTTTATGACACAATTTTCCACTTTCTCGGGAATCTACTTTCCATTAAACTTGTAACCTCCAAAAGATTAATTGATTTATTTTTTAGTTGTGCATTTAACATGAAGTGCACTTTCAGAATGCCTAATTGGAATCTGACTGCAGGAAATCTATGTACTTCTGCTAGAAGTAGTTCTTCCTTGCATCCAGAAAGATACAGCAGTTTTCATTTCCTAAGTCGGTCACACCTACTGTACCCATGGCTGACGTTACCATAATTCTACATTGATCAGTATCAAAACCGCTGAAGATCCTCATAAGTGATTTAGTTATATTTTACACTTTATTGTATTAATTAACCACATTGGTGTATTTATTTAAGAGAACCTTTTCAGATATTGCACACTCCATGAAAAGTGATGCAAGAAACCAAAGCTTTTTAGATTCAGAGGTAGAAATTAAGGGAGGAGTATGTTCACAGGGATGTGAATTGAGTAGTTGACCATTAAACAATAAAGTCCACTATGATTGTATGACTATTGCCTCCTTGGCTGCCTCCATAGGAGGTACTTTCTGGGGAGTTTGCAATGTTGCTGTCAGTATGACTCCACACCCTTATTTAATATATTGTTTTACTGAAGCAAACCCAAAAATACAGCATTTGGTACTACCACCTATTTTTATGAATAATAAACCCAGTAACCTGCCAAAGAATTAACAGTGTGAATATAGCTGTGTACTTATCTGCAGAAAAATGGGTTACAATAGCTAAAATTAAGCAAGTGGCATACAGTTAAATATTTACCACATGCTACAATGGCAAGTGTCTCAAAACGTCCTACTTGGTGTTTTATGTAACAATGAACTGGAAGATGCATTTCTCAAGTCACTCGAAGAATTTGCCTTAATCTGTTTTTGGCTGTGTGGCATACACATTTGATTGATACTGTTTATAGTCATCCTGCAGCTGTGCAGTCTTCTCCTATTAGTTGTTTCAAATCACCTTTTCTAGCATAAGTGTAGGAGGACTATATGGGTGGTGTGTATTGCCAAAGTAAATATTTCATGACTTACTGAAATCACCCTTCCAATAATGCATACAAGGACCCATTTCAGTGATACATTTTGTAAAACTCCTCAGCATAGAAATCTATGCATTAAGTTGCTCTTCTGTATTTTTATATAGGTACTATTTATACAAAGGTTTGTGGAAGTACCCTTTTCTCTGCAATTCCATTTTGAGTATAGGAGTTTAAAAACCAAGATAAAGGCAATGAAAAAAGTATGGCATTCCATTTTCACTTAAATATGGAGTCCAGAACTATATGCGTTGAAGAATGTCGTTTTTTTTTTTTTTTTTTTTTCATTTAGTATTCTGTTTAATAATTCAGAATTAAAATTGTGGTGTTCTTTAGAGAAGTGTAAATCAGAAGCAGTGTAGGTTGGGCTCCAGAAGGGGGATATTTACTTCCAACTGCTCCTGGAAAGGTCAGAGAACAGCAGGTTCAGAATAGATTGATTTCTGCTATGCTGGATTGAAAATGTGAAGTCCTAACCAGCGTTTAAGAAAATGTAATTTACCGATGCAAGACACTCGGAACTGTTACCAGTTAAACTTACTTCACTGCTTTATTTTTTGGAAAGTTAATATTTTGGACGTAGATTTGTAAAAAGTTCACTGTGTAGGTGAAACATCCAGTATCTTAAGTTACTGTGTGCAACTTTTGTTTTAAAGTCAGGAGCTACTATTCAGTTATTCTAAACATGCTATATGTGAAGTTAGTCACTGATGGTGTAGTACATGTCTGCCTGGGGTTCATATCTGCTGCATTTTAAATGCTGTCTATTACTTAGTGTCTATTAGTACAGAAAAAAATGAAATGTTAATATATATATATATATATATGTATGCAGAATAAACTGTAAAGTATTGCATTAATGTGCTTCTTAAATATAATACATTTTAAAATGAGCTGTTTGACAGACAAGTTACTTGTCTTCATTGATAAGAACATATCTGGAAGTGTATTCCTGGCTGCAGAAAGTATTTCAGATTTCATTAAGAAACGTTAAAAGGCATCAGTGTCAGATTTCATCTAGATTTTTAATACAACCATTTTGAAATTAATGGACTTTAACCATCAGCAAGGAGGTTTAGGATTGACTGATTTAAAGGGATATTTTAGAGCTACACATAACACAAGCAGAAGGCTACAATTCAAAGTGGAAAGGGGTAATGATGAAGCTGGGGGGGGCATAATTCAAGAAATAAGGAACAAATGGGATTTTGGATGCAGATCCTTGGAGAGCAACTCTCATACAGTAGTCATAATGTAGCAGAAAGAATACTAAGAACTAAGCCAGCATGTGAATGGAGAAGGGAAATGCTGCAGATAGGGATGACTGCAATTAGGTGTACAGAGAATAGACAAGAAGGGGCTGGAATATACTGGAGGAAATAGTGAAGGAAATGTAATAGACTGGGAAGAAGCCAAGAATACATTTGTATTGCAGGCTAGTGATTGTCTTCCCTTTCAGGATTGATGTTAGAGTATAGCCAAAGAGAAAGGGATAGCAGAATCCTCAATGAAAGACCTGCACTGGTTGAGTTTTTAATTGAATCTAAGAACAGAAGTGGCTCTTAAAAGGGATAATTAATAGGAATCAATCAGAAGAGGTCAGAAGAGATTGGCAAGAGAGATTAGATGTGCACTTCCCAACAAAACAATGGGAAGACACATATATGCCTCCAAATATGTAAACGTCTGCAAGATTTAGACTTACTGCCTGGAAGTATTTGTGTAGATACTTTTATACCCCAAACAGACCAAATAATTTTTCCTCAGGTAGATGGCAAATATTGGAGGTGTAATGGGTAAAATAAAAAAAAAAAAAAAAAAGAAGTAACCGGGAACATGTTCTGGGAGTGTAATGAGTTGACAAACTTTAAAAAAAAATCACTACTGAGTTCTCTTTGAATACTGGGCAGGCAAATGAATGGAACAAAGAAAATGATTATTTTGAACTGTGATACATAATATGGATTGCCTTGACATAGTAAGGTCTTGTTAAGTGGTGACTGCCAAAAAAGCAATTACTAGAAAATGGAATCAAAATCTAAGTCAGTTATACCTGAAGTAGTGAAATTTGTAATAGAGATAAGAGAACAGAAAAGTGGGATCTTTGGAAAGGGGTAAGAGTAAATTACATAGAAAGAAGTAGAAACTATTGGGACAATACATGCGTAAAAATATTTTTGAGGAGGAATGAGGTTTAAGAGAAGGAAGAAATTGAATAATGTATGTAAAGTTGCTTAGATTGCAGGATATATAAAAATAAATGTCATGTATAATTATTATTATTACTTTTATATAAATGTAAGTTTGCTTATGTCACAAGTGACAGTTTAATAAAAGTGTTTAAAAAAATGGACGTTGACCATCAGTATGGTTTGGATCCCTAGTTAGCCTTGTGTGGCTCATGTACCATTTCTGTTGTGTGCTTGTCAATGAAACTAAGACTAGAAATCATAATGCAGTCTAACTTAGTTATAAAACCTGTTACTTGTTTTCAATTTTTATATAATACTGCACCTGCATTCCACGAGAAGAGAGGTCTGCCACTCTGAATCCCAGCATGCATTTATTCATTATGTAGATGTGTGATAAATGCAAGTCTGTGATAGTTTCAGAAATGTAACACACATTCAGCTCAAGTCACTTGTCTGCAGTAAATGTATTGCATTTCATCTTATTATAATGAAATGCAATTGCAAATGTTTCTTTGATATTTGAAGACTATATGAAATGAAAAATGTGTAAGATGCTAACTTGTTAGAAGACAGAACTTCAAAATAAGGAAAGCTTATGGAAATATCATGGTGATTCAGGTAACTGATGCCTTCTTCAGTCATTCTCTCCCATAACTAGTTATCTCAAATTGAATTTAAACGATTATCAATATTTGTGTTTAAGCAGAAGTTAATAGGTTAATGCCACATTTATAGCTTTATCAGATGTATGTTAAAAATGAAGTTGGGTCCAAAACTATTGGAATCCTGTGAGGCTCAGTTAACAGCACAGTAGATGGCAAGACAGAAGTAGCGGATGTTGAGGGAGCTAGAATGTATTAGACATTCACGTCTGATATAGGTTTCATTGGAAATGATTTGTCTGAAATTCAAAAGGTCAGTGGTAAATAGAAGTTTATAGACACTGCCTGCCAGAGGAGATGAAGATAATGCAATACTTTTAGTTATGTACTCACCATAACTTCAGATGTTTGGGATCCATCTCGCCTACATTCTGACTGATGGGTTCGGAGCCGATCCCTCGGCTCCGACTCGGCACGCTTATGCCAAAGAGCGAAGTCTCTTATTGGCTGAGCTTACTATATCCCAGGATGCACCACTACCAGTCCCCCAGATCTAGTTTGTCCGCATACATGCACACATGCATGCCCTGCTTATATAACATCGTCAGATGAAACAAGATAAAACAGTAGAACTCAAAACCGTTCAATCTCTTCTGATCTCCAAGGCAGGGGGAAGGAGGGTGGGTATTAGGAATGTGGCGAGATGGATCCCAAACATCTGAAGTTATGGTGAGTACATAACTAAAAGATGTTATGTGATCCTATCTCGCCTACATTCTGACTGATGGGACAGCGTCCCTAGCACCTGAATCCTGGGTGGCTCACTGGAAAACACTCCTGAGTACCGTGGAACCAAATGAAGCTCGTCCTTTAGATGCCACATCCAATTTGTAGTGGGAAATGAAAGTGTGCGGATTGGACCAAGTAGCCGCAGCACAAATTTCCGATATAGCGAGCTTGGAATGAAAAGCTATAGAAGTAGCCATAGCTCTGGTAGAATGAGCTTTGATAGATGTTGTAAGTTGCTTATTCGAAGAAGAATAAGCCTGAGTTATGCAATCTCTGATCCATTTGGAGATAGTAGCTTTTGTGATGGTTTGGCCCAATTTATTATCTGAGAAGGACACAAACAACTGGTCTGACTTACGAAGTTGCTGAGTCCTGTCTAAATAGAAGCGTAATTGCCTGTGAACATCCAATTTATGGAGAGTGTATTCTGCTTCATTGGAGAATTTTGGAAAGAAAACTGGAAGCTCTAGAGATTGTTGGAGACAGAAACTAGAACAGACCTTTGGGACAAAGGATGGATTAGGCCTAAGTGATACTCTATCCTTGTGGAAAATCAAGTACGGTGGCTTAATAGACAGGGCTTGAAGCTCTGAAACTCTTCTTGCAGAAGTAATCGCAACTAAGAAGGCAGTTTTCCAAGACAGATATTTTAACTCACATGTAGCAGCCGGTTCGAAAGGGGAAGATGTTAATGCGCGAAGCACCAAATCAAGATCCCACGGAGGTGCAGGATGAAAAATTGGGGGTCTTAATAGGCTCGCGCCTTTAATGAAAGTTTTGCATAGTCTGCTGCTCATCAAAGGAGGATCCATGGATTCATGGAATTTAGAGATAGCCGCTAGTTGGACTTTAATAGTTGAGACAGAAGATCCTTGATTAAACAGGGATGTTAAGAATTTCAAAACCTCTGGGACAGGAGCAGTGATAGGGTCTAAGCCCTTGAGTTGAGCCCAGATAGCAAACCTCTTCCACTTACTGAGGTACAATTTGTTAGTGGTGGGTTTGTGGGCCGAAGATAAAATGTGAACAACTTCCGGGTCTAGTGTGTGCCTTCTGACTAAAGTCGGAAGTGGAGGAGCCAAGCTGTCAATTTCAAAGATTGAAGGGACTGATGCCGATGTCCCGACTGATGGATTAACAAGTCCGGAATTAGGTCTAAAGTCCACGGATCGTCCACCGCATGCTTCTTCAGGTAAGGAAACCATACCTGACGAGGCCAGTATGGGGCAATCAGTATCATTGAGGACCCCAATTGAGAAGCTTTTTGAATAACTTTGGGGAGAAGTGGAATTGGAGGAAAGGCATAAAGTAGCCCTGTTGGCCAAGGTTGTGCTAGAGCATCCATAGCTGGTACTCCCTGATGTGGGATCAAGGAGAAGAACCTTTGGCACTTGGTGTTTAGTGGAGTTGCAAATAGGTCGCAGCACGGCGTCCCCATCTCCTGAAAACCTGAGCTGCTACTGTGTGGTTTAGAGACCACTCGTGAGGAGAGAATTGTCCTGCTCAATTTGTCTGCCAATATATTTGACCTTCCGGGATGTGGGTCGCTACCAAGAAGCGGTTGGTAGCTACAGCCCATTCCCACACTCTCATGGCCTCTCTGCAAAGGGGGTACGATCTGGTCCCTCCTTGTTTGTTCAGATACCAGACCACCGACATGTTGTCTGTGTGTATGGCGATGATGCCCTGAGGAAGAAACTTGTGTAAGGCCTGTAGGGATAGAAGTACAGCCCTCATCTCCAACACATTGATGTGGAGAAGAGCTTCGTCTGGAAGCCAGGAGCCCTGAACTAGCCTGCCCAGACAATGCCCCCCCCCACCCTATCTGGGAGGCATCTGTCGTCAGGGTAACCACTGGAGAGGGAAGAACAAAGGGGTTTCCTTGATTCAAATTGGATGTCTGAAGCCACCAGCAAAGGTCCCTTTTGCATATTTCCGTAATCATGATGTGATGATTGAGGGGAAGATCCTGAAAGGACCATTGAGTTGACAATAGCCACTGAAGAATCCTCATGTGCAATCTTGCCAGAGGAACTAAAAGAACCGTGGCAGACATTGAGCCTAAAACTTGTAGAACCATCCTGGCTGGGGCTTTGGATCTCGAGATCAGAGCTTGAACTTGGCCCTGTAAAGTTTGGATCCTTTCGGCAGGAAGAAAGGCAGCATCAATCTTGAGTCTATCTCTGCTCCTATGAACTTTATGCGTTGAGAGGGCAGCAAGACAGACTTTGACCAGTTGAATGTAATCCCCAGGGTAATACCCAGGGAGATGGTGGCTTTGAGGTTGTCCATTAGTAGATGCCTGGTGGCGGCAGTCAGGAGCCAGTCGTCCAGATAGGGAAACACTTGGAATCCAAGACTTCTCAGGTGAGCCGTGACTACTGCCAAACACTTGGTGAACACCCTGGGGGCTGTGGTGAGACCAAAGGGCAGAGCGCAAAATTGGTAATGACTGACTCCCAGGCTGAAGCGCAGATACCTCCTGGACGCCTGATGTATCGGTATGTGATAATAGGCGTCCTTGAGGTCTATGGAGCACATCCAAACATCCTTCTCCAACAATGGGAGAATGGATTGTAACGTGACCATTGAATTTGGATTTCGTGACGGATTGGTTCAGTCTGCTGAGATCCAATATTGGTCTCAGGTCCCCTGTCTTTTTTGGCACTAAAAAGAACCTGGAGTAATTTCCTGATCTGATCTGGTCTGTGGGGACCGGTTGGATGACTCCTTTTCTAGCAGCTTTAAAGCTTCTGCGGCTGCCATTTCCCTTTGACTGGGTGGTGGGTCCGGGATTCTTTTGGCGGTGGGGCGAGTATGTGAATGGGATGGTGTAACCTCCGGCAATGATCCGAAGCACCCATCTGTCCTGAGTGATTGACTCCCAGGCTTTTAGGTGCTTGGCAAAGCGACACCCGACTGGCTCGAGCAGCACAGCCGGGCAATCCCTCATGACGTGTGGGAGGCTGAAGAGCCACGAAAGGACTCGCGGTCTCCAGAATTGCGGGGCCCTCTGCCGCCTCTGGGACGGCATCTCCCTGAAAAATTTCCCCGTCCTCTGCCTCTGGAAGGGGAATCTTCCTGCTGTTGGGAGAAAAACTTACGAGATTTGCGGAACCACATTTTCCCCCCTCCTTTAGCCTTGGGGTAAGGCCGAAAGGGAGTGGAATAACGGGCACCTACGGCAGATAAAGTTTTTCCCTCTTGCTCACAGCGGGTAAGGGTGTCTTTAACCTTGGGTCCAAACAAGGAGGACCCATCAAAGGGAGCGTCAGCGAAGGAAGACTTGAAGGTCTCCGCAAACTGACACAAGCGGAGCCAGGCTTGTCTCCGTAGAGCCACGCCTGTGCCTGCCGCTCTACCGCCCTTCGGCCGCATAGGAAATGAGCCTCATGGACGAGTTAGAAATTGACATAAGGATAGCCAACTGAGAGCTAACCGACTGGGCTAGCTGCTCAGGTAGGTTACCGAGAGGAATCTGACAACCCCTTGACCAGATCCCTCTGAAGCCTGGTAAAATGTGCCAAATAATTCAGAGACCTTAAAGTAAAGGCCGCTGAAGTCAGGGTGCGCTTCCGTACCCGTCCATACTCCTAGACTCCTTATTAGGAGGATGGACGGGCGTTGCAGCCTCTGCCACGTCCTGTTGTGTAGCAGATGCCACCACCATGGCATCTACAGCCACGCCTTTGGTGAGGAACTCCTTCTCGGGGAGCAGACAAAAATTTATTTGGACGAGAAGGGACTGGTTCCACGGTATCTGGGTGTTCCCATGCCGACAAACTAAATCCAGAAGCTCGTCAAGGGCGGAGACACCCAGGAGGCGGAGGGCTGAGCCCCAAAGCCCTTGAGAAGCACTGACTCATCAGCAGAGGGGGGTTTGGATAGCCAGCCGCCTCGTTGTTTGAGGATCTCTAAGATGTCTGCAAATGAGACATCATCCGAGGGCGACTTCGGGGACCCCTCTGCATCATCAAGATCAGTGTCTGATGTAATAGCCTCGCGGGAGTCCACGTGCTTCCTCTTGCACGATCTCTTCCTTGGGGTTCCTCCGAAGACAACTCCGAAGAACCCTCAGGAGGAGGGGAACCCCCAATGGGGGTAACCTCAGGCCCCGGGGCTCCGCTGACTACGGACAGGGGAACTGCCAAAGACCCAGTCTCCACGCCCAGGGAAGGTGCCGGTAAAGCCGGAGAGATGACCGAAGAGGACTTGGCCAAGGCACTCCTCATGGCTCTGAAAGCCGGACCCCCAGAATCCTGGGAGTGTCCGGTCCCCGGAACCGTGATGGCCGACGGAAGTCCCGCAGCCGAAGCACCGAGGGGGAGGCTCGGCACTGAAAGCATAGGTCCCGAAACATCACCCCCGGGTCCAGCCGAAGAAGTCTGCGTACCAAACTCGGACCCGAAGGCCCGGGTTGGAGTAAGGGTCGGAGCCGACCCTAAGATCTCCACCGGCTCCAACAGCACCTGCTCCGACGGAGCCGAAGCAGTCGGAGGAGGAATGGCAATGGGTTGGGCCAAGGTCATCGGCTCCGAAGCCAACTGGGTCGGAACCGAAACAAATTTTTGGAAGACTGGGGACTGGAACAGTCTTTGGAGCACCCTGTCTATATCAGAATCTGACATCCTCGAAGACCGAGAGGAAACAGAACCGGTTCGAGACGGCCTCTCCAACGGCCCCAAGGGACTAGGGGACCGGCTCCGAGGTGACTCGATGACTATCGGCGCCGAAGGAATACACACCAGATTCCATCGGAGCAGAGGTGGACTTCGGTGCGAGGAGGAAGTGTCTGGCGGCGACCCTAGTCGGCTCCGAGACCAGTGGAGCCGACGAAGGTGACTCGCCTCTCGATGCCCCAGCCATCGGCTCCGAAGCCAGAGGAGTCGAGACTGGTGGCATCGAGGCAGACCGTTCCGACCTCGGCTCCGAAGTCCTTGGAGCCGAAGGAGAGGCCTGCCTATGTCTCTTGGCGGTCGGGTCCGACGGACTGGTCGGAACCGACGCCCTTTTCTTTTTAACCGGAGAAGGAGAGGATGCCAAGGCTTCTTCAAAGGAAGGTTTAATTAACCCCTTAAGAATCAATTTATTTTTCCTCTCCTGGAGGACCCTTGAGGAAAAAGCGTGACATACGCTGCATGACTCCTGTAAGTGTTTTGCACCCAAACAATACACACAGAGCGAGTGATCATCTGTGATAGACATTTTGAAACTGCATTTTGTACATTTTTTAAAGCCCGAAGGCCTAGGAGTCTGAGACATTATGGTAGACAATTTCAGTAACTTTGACAGGAAAAAATACAATTACTGACTTACTGATTGACAAACCTAAATATAGGCTTACAGTTATCGCTTAAGAGCGCAAATGACAGGGAACTTTGAAAACCCTGTAAGGTTTTAGAAGGGTTGACTGACCGGGAAGGCCCTAGATGAAGGGGGGCCGAAACCAAACTCAACCCAATCACACAACAAGCCTTCAACAATCCAAACACACACAATGAGAGCGTTAGCCGTTAAAACAGCTTTTGAGACAAAAAACAGCAAAAAACTGACAGAAAAAGTTAGTTAAAATAACTACTCAGCCCAGCCAGCTCGAGACCACGTCTTCGCAGGAAAGCGGCAAACGAGATCTGGGGGACTGGTAGTGGTGCATCCTGGGATATAGTAAGCTCAGCCAATAAGAGACTTCGCTCTTTGGCATAAGCGTGCCGAGTCGGAGCCGAGGGATCGGCTCCGAACCCATCAGTCAGAATGTAGGCGAGATAGGATCACATAACATCTATGCATTATGCTTCTACCATTTTGATTGTGCAAGAGAAGAATAAGTGATGAGGGATGATTCCTCAGTGTGAAAGTAAAGTTGCCACTGTTTGGTTTCTGGTTGAGTGAATACAAGCATAAGGGCCTTTGAAAGGATGTGCATGTAATCAAAGTGCCAAGAAAAGAAGGCATGAACTATTATGCTACTTAAATGAGTGTTGGTGGCCTGGAATGGCTGGGTGCAAATAAGTGAAGCACAGTGTGTGAGTATGGAGAAAATGAAAACACTTTGGTCCAGTTCATCTCCTGGTACTTATTAAAAATAAAGGGCAAGTTTTTTTTTTGTTCAGACTTGCAAATGACATGCACAGTTTTGGAGGTCATACATGCATGTTAACAGAACAACTTGGACTTTATCTCCCAGAAAGTTTTCATCCTGCGGAGGGTGGAGAATTAAACTTTGTGAGTTTGAACTTAAGGAGGACCATGGTAGCTCCATGCTGGAGTTTTAGAAAGACTGGAAAGACTGAGCTTTCGATATGTAGGATATTGGAGATGATGTGTAGAATAAGATTTACACAGATACACTACAGCAATGGTTGTTGTGCAGTTTTATCTTAAATTATGGTACACAGTAAAGACAGAGAGCTGGATAAATGTCCCTAAAGGTAATGGAACATCATTCAAATGAAACTGTGGGACTAGTAACAAAAGTTTGCTTTATGGTTATGGAGCAGTAGAAGTACCTTGAAAGCTTAACTTAATGATGTTACACCATAGCTTAGCATAGTTATACAAAGTGTTTTATTGTATGAATTGTACATTTAACAAGATCATATAAATGCTTTTTTCTTTCAAGGTGCTTTAAGAACTTGATTTAGTCTAATTTATAGCCATAAAGTTATAGAAGTATAGCAGTTGTTTTCTTCATAAAAGATGCCAGTGCATTCTGTATTTATATATCTTTAATTTTATACATTTTTATAAGTTTACATCAGAAGGTCGAGTTTTTAGAAACTTGAACTTTACATGGCTGAGACTATATGTTAAACTGTCCGAAAACTTGAAATGTTTATATGGAGATCATACTACAGTGGGGATTGTGGAATTTATTCTCTTCCCGACAGTAGTGCATTCCTGGAATTGGCATATATAACAGGGTGTAGGGGGGAGCACAGCCTCCCACATGGGAGGTGCAGGGGGGCTTGCTCCCCTGCAAAAATATAGACTTTTTGTTTTGTTTGAGTTTTCATAAAGACAAATATGTTATCTTAACCATATGAAGTTTGAGTTTCAGAAAACTTGATATTCTGACACAAAACCATATAGGCATACACTTTACATATATGTAATGGTAGGATATTTCATTGCAGTTGTATAATTTTATACCATGTTTTACAATATCATTCTTGTTTAATTTTTTAACTGGAAACTTTTTAAGTAGTGTGTTCATGTTGAAAAAGAGAGCAAATTTGATGAGAAGCTACAGGAGTCTAAAAATTATGGTTAAATATGTATCATCTTACTGGTGGTGCCAGGGAACTAAGCATGTTTAGTGGAATTTACAATGGTGAATTGTTTCAGTTAGTGCTTAATAGGCCATGTAAATATGATTCAAAACATGTCAAGTCTACAGCTAATGGGGTTTGACTTTGTTGGCCTCAATTCTGTACTACAGACTTAAAAATAAATAAATAAATGTGGAGGCATTGAAATATTCCCTGATTTAAAAAAAAATCACCACTGCCAAACTGGTTGAAGGAAATGGACTTTGATGAGTAAATACTCATCCTGTTCAAACATCTCTCCTTACTAATCAAGGACATGGAAACTGCCTTCGTAAAAGTGGTGGCTGCAAAAAAACTAAGTATAATCGAAGAGAAACTAAACCTGTTTTTGGTAAAACTAACTTGCTAACAGAAAAATCAAAAATGGTGGAACTACTATCCAGCCCCATGACACAGAGGGATAAAGGCCTTACTGCATCTCAAATGACCCATGTTCCACTGCCAGAATGGGAGATGAAGGGACCAGATTGGTGGTTCTGGATGGAAGTGAGTGTCTGCTGGTTTGCCCATTCTGGGGGAGTGAGGCTGCTAAGTTTGACTGCAATAACAACATTAATAGTCTGGTGAGCTGTGTAATGCTGAGAAGTATACCACTTGGATGGGAGATTGTGGAAGCAGTGATTGCTGAGCCTGGAATGCTGCCAGGGGATGGAGGGAGTTCCAGCACACTCCCCAACAGTAGTAAGACACTTAACCAGTCCTTGATCTTCTCACCAGCACAATACAAGTATTTGGTAAAGTAGTACAGTGATTACTGGTATTTAAACTGCTCCAGAAACACACAAACTCTCTCTCTCTCTTATGCTGCCTGGTAACAGTTTATATTTACTTACAAGGCCTTAATTTTAGAAGTATTTGCATTCTATCCCATGTGATGTCATAATGCTGCTTGGGAATGTCTCTCTGATTCTTTGCAAAAACTTGTTCTGACTAAAGACAGTCATATTAGATTTTTTCATTTGTTTTGTTCTTTCAATTTTCTCATCTGGGAGCAGTAAAAAAAAAAAAAAACTTTTTCTAAGCTTGTTTCCTGCCTTTCCTGTGGGTAATCTAGCCTGGATATAGATTTGCTGTGTCCAGGACTATTTGTAGGCTTCTAGGCCCAAGCCTTTCTGTGTTGGAGGGAAGCCATCTAGCTTAATTTTGTTTCTTAGAACTAGCCAGTTTTTTGTTTCAGCACTTGTTCAGAACTTATTGTAAGCACTAAATAAGCTACAAATTACTACAGCACTCAACTTTCCTCACTGTCTAGAGGAAAACAGTTTCTAGTACTTAACAAATAAGCACCTATCCAGGCATGTCTAAGGGTCAGCTCCCGGTGTTTTCTCCTGTCTACCTGATGAATCTGGGCATCTTGGGGCAATGCAGTAATTGCCTCATGTACACAGACAACCATCTCCTCCTACCACCCAACACTACAACCTGTGAGAGATGCACTTATATAGCTAAACTGGAAGCAAAGCTCTCTTTACCCAAGACGGTAAACACTTGCACCACACCACCCTCAGCACATAGTCCCTCAAAACCTACACCACCAAAACACACACATAGAAACACAAAACACACACCTACATTCACGGTGGCTCTCAGTAAAAACCTGCCCAAGCAACAGGGACCTCCAAAGCAGAAACACAAGCAACCTCCACCCCCCAACACAACCCAAATGACACATAGCCAACAAACTCAGTGTGCCACTCAACCACAGCCCGTAAGGCATAACAACGTACTCAACACTCTAGTCATAGGTGACTCTATAGTCAGGCACACTGATGTTCCACTCACCAGGCTAAACAAGGAGAAAGTTACTGTCAGCTGCCTGTCGGGTGCCAGGATCCGCCACATAACGCATGCACTCTGGTCACTCCATGACAAGTACAAATATGATTCTGTCATTGTCCATGTTGGTGTGAATGACCTGAGACATACCTCCTTGGACTACATGAAAAGGGACATGGAGGAGCTGTCCGATCTTGTAGCCCAGGCAGGTATGACCCTAGCCCTGAGTAGCATCCTGCCATCACCTAGAATGATACCACAGTGCAAGGACAAAATGATTGACTTCAACAATTGGCTAAGCTTCTGGTGTCATTCTAAGGGGATCCAGTATCTGTCTGCCTGGGATGACATGATCGAAAAGCCATGATGCTTTGGCAGAGATGGCCTGCACCTGTCGCCCCTGGGATTCCGGATACTGGCTAAGGCTCTAGCCACCCCTATAGTGCCTTTTTTAGGCAAGGTTCAAATGACAAATTCACCACCCTAACAGGTACAAGCAAGAAGAATCGGAGGGTATTGCTACTCAATGCTAGAAGTCTAAACCTCACAATGCACTCTCTCGAAGCACTCCTTAAAATGGAGAACATCGACATCTGTGCAGTGACAGAGACCTGGTTCAAGGCTCCAGAGAGTACCCCTGCATTACCAGGCTATAATTCATACCACACCTTTCGGCCGCCTAACCTGGACCGAAACACTAAAGGCAGAGGCGTGTCCATATTCATTAAGGATATCCACACCTCCAGGCTATTTGCTCAGCATAATGCATCCGAGATTATCCAAGTGAAACTAACTCTGGGCAAGACCGCAATCCAAATTGTAGCTTGCTACAGATCCCCCACCATGCCCCAAGATTCCCACTCCTCATTTCTTAATACACTGGAAAATATTAGGGTACAACCTAACACCCTAATAATGGGCGATTTCAACTACCCTACCATTAACTGGGAAAACTACTCATGTACCAACTCTTGTGCTCAACGTTTTCTGGAATTCATAAATTCCAATGCCATGGATCAACTTATCCACACCCCCACCAGGGGCAGCAATATCCTAGACCTGGTTATTACCAACATGGGCAACCAGTGCTCCACACCAGAGGTCAATTCCTCGTTGGTCAGATCCGACCATAAGCTAATCACCCTAGACATCCACATCCCTCCCCACCCCCATTAGGGAAACCACAGTAAAAAATTTCTCCAAAGCCAACTTCATGCTTCTTAAGACAGAAGTGGCAAATTTCACGACACCCATGCTGACGGACAATAGAGGTATGACTGCTGAATCCTACACAAATGCACTTTAGAAGCACTTACATGAGTGCATGGATCGTGCAATCCCTAACAGAACCAAGATGCTATCCTCCAAAAAAAGGAAGCCAATCTGGTGGTCCCCTGCCATAAACAAACTCTAAAACAGAAGAAAGAAACTGTTGCAAAAGAGTAAAATCCCATGATTGGAGAAATTCCCTGGTCAGCTTCAGTAAGAAGCTGAGATCCCTCATAAAATCCTCCAAAGCTAATTATGAAAACAAAATCGCCACTGACTCTAAAGACAACCACAAAGCATTCTATAGCTATGTCAAGAATCTCAATGGCAACACTCAGATCTGCTCTGAGTTACAGCACAATGGCACTAAATATACAGAACCAACGGATATTGCCAACATCCTGGCAGATAGGTTCAGTGCTAACTTTACCCTTCTGTCATCCCATAAAGGGCCCATCTCTATACCAGAAGAATGCAGAGTTCCTGTAATCACGACTGCACAGGTAAAAAACACACTATCCAAAGCCAAGAACACGCCATCCATGGGACCTGACGACATCCCAGGCTGTGTTCTACATGAACTACAGAATGAACTGGCACCCCACCTAAGTACCATGTTCAATCATAGCCTCACCTCAGGCTATGTGCCCACTGAATGGCACACAGTGACAGTTATCCCACTCCTCAAAGGGGGAGCCACCACAGACCCCGGGAACTACTGCCCCATTAGTCTGGTGAGCCTGGTCTGCAAGGCCATGGAACATATTATCATGGAACTTATAAACAAAGACACTGGTAATCTCCAAACTCTGGACCCCACCCAGTTCGGGTTTGTA
Source organism: Protopterus annectens (assembly GCF_019279795.1). Lineage (NCBI taxonomy): Eukaryota > Metazoa > Chordata > Ceratodontiformes > Protopteridae > Protopterus > Protopterus annectens. The sequence goes on along the minus strand of NC_056739.1, from coordinate 374,629,415 downwards.
AAAGGCAGATCTTGTCTCCTAAACCTGATAGACTTCTTTGAAGCAGTCACCAAAGCCGTAGATGAGGGTAAGGTGGTTCACACAGCGTATCTAGATCTCGCCAAGGCTTTTGACACCATCCCCCACTCTGGAATTATAGATAAACTCACTAAACTAGGTATAAATCTCTATGTCACAAGATGGGTTGCCAACTGGCTCACTGACAGAACCCACACTGTGAAAGTAGCAGACACCAAATCCAGATTCAGACCAGTGGCAAGTGGAGTACCACAGGGTTCAGTCCTGGGTCCTCTCCTGTTTGGTATCTACTTCTCTGAAGTACAGGCCAACACAGAAGGTCTTTGGATAACGAAGTTCGCAGATGACTGCAAACTAGGAGCCATAATCAAAACTCCAAAAGATGTGGACATCCTACAAAAGGGCCTTGCTGAGGCAGATGCCTGGTGTCAAAGCCATGGCCTCAAGCTCAATGCCAAAAAGTGCATTGTCATTCCTTTTGGTAAAAACACAGTACCCATGAACTACCACATAGGTGGTAGTCTACTTAACACTGAAAGTGTGATATGAGACCTTGGGACACAGGTGGACAGTAGTCTCTCCGTTGATAATCACATCGCCACAGTAGTCAGGAAATCCTTATATGTGGCACACCTCATCACAAAAGTTTTCTCATCCAGGAAAAAAGAAGTTATTGTTCCCCTCTACTCGTCACTCATTAGACCCATTATAGAGTACAATGCCCCTTTTGGTATGTACCTCACAAGACATCTACAACAGCTGGAAAGGCCACAGAAATACCTCACAAAGAGGATTACCGGCCTCAAAGAGATGCCCTATGCAGACCGTCTCAAAAAGCTGCAGCTTTACTCCATTGCATATTGTCTACTCAGTGGTGATCTCTGTCTAACACACAAAGCTATGTCAAACCCAGAGCTTTTAGACATGCTCCACTTAAAGAAATCCCAATCCCTATGAGCTACATGCTCTAGGGACCTAAACCTTGTCACCACAATAAACAGAACATGCTGGAGGGACAGATTCCTGTCCCAGAGACTTCCCATACTCTGGAACAAACTACCTATCTATAGCAAACAAAGCTCCACATTAGCACTGTTCAAGAAAAATCTTGATGATTGGATGGGAGATAGGAAATTCACCCCAGGGATCAGTTCTGTGGCTCTGCTCGACAGTGGCACAGGAAAATAATTTTCTTGGGTGGCGAAAGCCACGGTACCTTTGGCTAGGCTTATATAGGCCCTAGGGCCAATAGCCTAGTACCTACCTATGAACCTATATTTGTGCATAATCACTGGAACTATAGGGTGAGGAGGGATGAGAACCCCCCCCCCTCCCCAATATCTCTCAACCATACCAAATTCCTCAGTATTTACCAGTTTTGGGGGCAAAATAGAGGGAAACACCAATCGTGGCAGATGTGAATAAGTTATGCAGAATTCGCCTGTAAGCTTCTCTTTATTTTATCTGCTATTCTGCTAAGCATTCATAAGTCTGTGTGCAATGTCACTGTGTGCCTTGTAACTTAAGTCCGTCGATGCCGCCGTTTTGTTTGTGCATCTGCTGGCTATTTATCTTTTATTAAAATGGAATGCCGCTCAGTCTGCTCACTCAGTTATCTGCTGGCTGGATCATAATTGTTGTGCATTATATCATAAATCTGCCATTTTGCTGCCCAACCCAAGTGTTTTTTTTCTGCAAGCATATTGCTCATTTTATAGGCGGGGGGGGGGGTGTCTACAAGCTCCCAAGTCTCTTCATTTTGCTGCTGTCATTTCAGTTTATGTACAAGCAGTGTGTGTCATGCAGGCAAGGCACCATTTATATCTCTTGCTGCTGCCATTTCAGTTTATCTGCAAACATGCAAAGTCATTATAACTTTAAGTCTGCGAAAGCAACGTGTCTACAAGCTGCCAGTTCTCTTTCTTTTATTGTTACCATTTCAGTTTATCTAAGTCCATTTGTACTGGGCTGCCCAAGTGTTGTTTTATTTATCTGCAAGCATATTGCTCATTTTATAGGGGGTGTCTACAAGCTGCCAAGTCCCTTTATTTTGCTGCTGCCCTTTCAGTTTATCTACAAGCAGTGTGTGTGTCATGCAGGTACCATTTATATCTCTCAAACTGAAATGGCAGCAGCATCTGTAAGCAAGCAAAGTCGTTATAACGTTAAGTCCGTGAACGTGATCAAAGTTATAACTTTAAGTCCTGCAAACATTGTAAGTCCGTTCCTTGGTACCCTTTGTTGCTCATTTTATAGGCTGCTGACTGCCGTGTATATTTGAATGGAATGCTTTGCAGTGTATATCTGAATGGAATGCTTTGCTAGTTTATCTGCACCATTTGTCTCTTGGTGCTGCAAAGTCCATTTTATGTGCTGGGCTGCCAAGTGTTTTATTTATCTACAAACATATTGCTCAAGGTGTTGTTTTATTTATCTACAAACATATTGCTCAAGGTGTTGTTTTATTTATGTACAAACATATTGCTCAAAGTGGTGTTTTATTTATCCACAAGCATATTGCTCAAGGTGTGTGTGTGTGTGTGTGTGTGTGTGTGTGTGTGTGTGGTGTGCATCTGTAAAATGCCCCAGTTTAAGCATACCTAGTGGTTAGAGATAGTCGGGCCCAAACCTTGTACCTTGGATGCAAGGGACAAGAGCTTGAATTCCCTACCCACACTAGCTCTTTGGTCTGTTCCTCTTGAAATTTGTGATTTTCTAGCAAATTATTGAGAACTGAATTCACTAAATAATGATAGAAAGACAAACTTAAATGGCTATATTTTAGGAAATGCATGGTAATACAAAACATTTTATTCTAGCAACTCTTCTAAGCTTGTACAAGCAATGTTTACAATGTGTTCTTGGTTTTGGGCCTTTGTCTCCCCCCCCAATAAATTTTGGCTTTTTCCAGATTTCTTGTGCTTCATAGTTCCTCAGGAGGAGAGAAGTTTATTGCTGCTTATGTGAAACTGGTTTGTTTTAGTAGTACAACAGGTAGAATACTTGCTTCTGATTCAGAAGGCTCTGGGTTCTACTCCCACAGTGTGTAGATGAATTGCTGATACTGTACTGTGTTGTACTTTTAAAGGGGGTGGATGCTGCAGTCCTGAGAATGTCCTCTTTGGCAGAGATACCTAGTAACTATGAACCTGTTATCTGTTTGCCATCCATTCCCTATTGCAATATTAGAAGTTACTGCAAAATTAGTAGCTTATTTTATTTAATGTAACAGGCAATTTATCCCTCAAGGGCAACAGGCACTTTACTTGTAGATGAAACAATGAAATATAAAGTTGTTTGCTAGCAGCAACCCTTTCATTAGTTATTTATTTATTTATTTTATTTAACATTTGTTGACTGGAAAAGTCCGACTAGTGCACAGAGCATATTTTCAGCAGAGGCCCGGGGAGAAAAGCTCCGGACGCATGTCTTTAGAATGTGGGAGGAAACCCATGCAAATGCAGGGAGAACATGCAAATTCCACACAGAAGGTGCCCCAGCCAAGAATTGAACCGGAGAACCTCTTGCTGTGAGGTGACAGTTTAGATTACTTTTTCTTCTGCAGAGATTGTGCATATTTACTGATACTGGTGGATTGTAGAAGTTTGAGTAGACTTTTATGATGGAAATGTTCTGAGTTGGGCAGTTTTGTCATGATTGGTTCATGCATTTTGTTTCATTGCTTACTGGAAGATGTTCAAAACAAGAAATTTAAAACACACTCTAATAAGGGTGCTGTATTATACAAGGAATATAATTTAATACAGTCAGGAAGGTGTATCAAAGAACAGATGTATGTTTCATGTGCAAGGTGCCAATGATTTGAAAACAGCTCAAAGGTAATCTTATCCACCACTGGCCAGATGCATTTTCTTTGAATGTAGGTTTCAATGCTGTTTCAGTGAATGTGAGTTTACTTCCAAGGGCAGAGAAGTTTTAATGCTAAGTCTATTTTCATCGTGAGACTGTATTGCTTTGTTTAGCAGATGTCTGTTATGTTTGTGCTATATATAATGTAAAATAAAATCCAAATAATCATTGTAGAAGTAAAGCAGTATGCACATTACAGTGTTTATGGTAAATGGGGTGAAATAGCCAAGTAATGGGACATTGTAATGGCTGCAGGGGGACTCTGGGACCATATTTTGGTTGTCCTTCAGTTTGTGTTTGAAAGTTGGTATCCCACAATCCCATTGAAGTAGGTGGGGTTACATAATTATGTATGCATTTTTATGTTAATCAGCATAAAGATTTGTATCTATTTTTCATGGGCCTTTGTCCAGATTTTTGATGTTTCCAGGTTGTGAGGTATGCACCCCCCCCCCCACACACACACACACTTTCAGCTCAGCAGCTTCTCAACATGCACTGAAACTGCTGCCAGAATAGTGATTACATGGACACATTCGCATTGGCTTTTCTGAGGTAGCCACAAAGTTAGCCAGCTGGAAAAGGCAGCTGAGTGATAAATCGTATTTTTGGGGTGCCCAAGTTCACAGTTTTCACAGAAAAGGCTATGCAAGTGTTTCTAAGGCATGCTAGTTAACTTTTTTCATCAAGAATTTTGGACAAAACCAAAAATAACAGGGGAATGAAGGCTGAAACTCTGGGAAAATGTTTAAACAAACTTGCTCATTTAAAATTTAATTGAACAGGTTTTTGCATCAACATGCATTTTCTGACTAATAGAAGTATGTAATGTTAATCCTCTGCATAACTCTTACTTTTGCTTAAGAATTCTGGATAAAGCCAAAAATAATGGAAGGATAAAGGACAAAAATCAGGGACAGATTTTTAAATATTGCCCTCCTAAAGTTAGAAACTGCTAGAATAACAGGGTTTACATTATCATGCATTTTCTGATGCATATAAATTCTCAGACTCAAATGTTTCATTATTTAGTGAGCACATTCCTCTATGGTTGTCAGAAAACTACAGATTTTATGAAGAACATACCAAAAAATGTGAGGCAAAAATCTGGACATTCTGTAAAATTCTGGAGAGTTGAGAGATGGTATGATCTTGGGTTATTTACCAGAAAGCCAAACACTTGATAAGGGACAGGACAAAAATATGAAGCAAAATGAAGGATTTTCTGCAAAATTCTGGACGGCTTATTTATTGATTGATTGCTGTTTGTTTACCAGATAAATGGGCTGGTATTTTGACCCTTTTCGGCCAGCAACAGAGATCAGCAACAGTAAATATTTTAATTTACCCAAGTACAATAAGACATTACGAGGTATGTTTAATTTCCATAAGTTGGAGCAGACCTATGTGTTTGCTGCCTTTCACCCACTGAGTACCAGGATAGGCTTTGACTTTCCTGTCTAATAGCCTGTTTTATGAAGAACTTATCACAGAGGTACATTTTACTGGAGCTAGACTGACTTCCAGTGTAGTAATCCTTTGGCTGTATTTGATTATTCATTCATTATCTTATACCCACTTTATGCTATTCAGGATCATTATGGGGGTAAGCATAGATTTTCTGACAAGCTATGTGAGTAAGCCATAAAAGCAGTTTAGATTCATAGATATTCTTAAGGCCAACAAATGTTATGATCATTCACATTTTGCCATTATCCTTCCTCAGGCAGCTCCTCCTTTCTCCAGAAAGACCATACCAGTAAAACCCAGACTGAATTGTGGATATCTATCTAGTCACTATTTTATGTTTTAAAGTAGGATGGCAAGTCTCACTGCTTAACATGTAGAGTAAGTTTATTCCAAAGGTTTGGGAGGTACTACCTTACAAGTATGCTTCTCCACTGTGCATCTATTGGTGAAGATTTAGGTCCCTGGTTCTAGAACTTTTGGAGATATTGGACTTGCTGAGAAACACGAGGTCTAGGATAATTGGGTCCATAATGGTGCAGCAAGCAAAACAGATCTCCCCTCTAAAGTCTTAAAACACTGAATAAATGGATAAAACTTCCATCACATCTTCATAGTTCAGAGCCTGTGATCCTTTTTGGTTGGGAACCTTTAGAGTCTTGTTTATTGATTTATATGATTGAGATGCACCCTAAAGGGGGCACTGTACTCAAAATTTATCCTGATCAGTGCTTAGACCATGGGGATATTCTTTTGGAAGTTAGGTGGGCAAAATAAATGGATTTCCTGACAGCTGTTGTCACATGATGGTCAAAGACAAGGAGCTATATTAGAAAATGTATCTAGGTCATTTTGTAGTTGCGTGTTGCCTGTATAGTATGATGGGGGAGGGGGTGTCTACCAAAAGTGTACTACACTTTTTATCATTTAGTTTGAGCTCATTTTTGGTACACCAGTGGTTTAATAGGCAGGGTTTATTCAGAAGGGTTTGGGTATTGTACTGTGACTTAACAGCGACTTCTAGTTTGCAGTCATCTGCAAACTTTGTTAGCCAGAGGTCATGGCTCACGACTTGGAGATCAGAGAAGTAAATACCAAAAAGGAGATACTACAGCACTGAGGGATACCACTGGTCAAATTCATAGTTATTGATGTCTGGGCTCTGTATTTCAGCCAGTTACCATCCATCTTATCACATATGGAGTCAGTTTTTAAAGTAGTTAGCTTTTGTATGATGCCAGCTTTGGGGAATGGTGTTGAAGTCCTTTGCCAGATCAAAATACACTATATGCACTTGATGGCCAATGTCTACAGATTCCGTAACCCTTTTAAAGAAGTTTCCAGATCTAATAGACAGGATCTTCCCTTTACAAAGCTGAACTGTTGGGGATCAATTCAAACAAGAGTCTTGATATCACAGTTTATGTGGTTAGTTATGATACACCCCAAGGTTTTGCAGATGTGGCTTGTGATTCTGATAGGACTTTAACTAGTCAGGTCAGTTGTAAGGCCACCCTTATGGAGGGGAAGTACTATTGCTGTATGCTGCTCATCAGGGATGAAGCCAGTAACTAAACTTAAGTCAAACAGCTTGAGGAGTGTATCTGCTAAGTCTAGGATATGTTTAACACTATTATGCAAACAGGTACATGGTATATAGTAATAAATAAAGATGTAGTCAAAAGGATTGCTGCATACCAAAAACCTGAAAAAAGCAAGCACCTTGCATATTTTTTTTCATATCTAGACATTTGTGTTATAAAATGTGTTTGGGAGAGTAAAAAACCTTGGTGATAAGCTGTATGATGTAGTTATGTGATGAGGTAGTCCATGGCAATGCTAAATATTTTGACTATGGCCTTCAGTGAAATGAAACCCTAGGAAAAAGACTCCGCTGGCCTCCTGCTGTCCATTGTCCCCCCTGCACACCCCCATTGTGCCCCCTATTTTCCCCATCTTAGCCTTGTGACAGCATTTCAATTACATTGTTTCTTAATTTCCCGTTATTTGTTGAGATCTTCACATTTTTTCTACATTGTTTAAATGTATCCTAAATGCCTAAGATTACACCATAAAAATGAGGACATAATAAAATGAAGCCATCAGTCTCACCCCCCCCCCCCCCCGAAGACCTTGAGTTATATATGATCTGAGTTGCATTTTTTCAAACCTTTTGAGCCAAAGATGGCCTGACAAAAATTGTGGCTGAAGAAATAGTCTTGCTTTTCAATTTTTCCTGCATTCTTTCATCGCTCGCTAAATGGCCAAGACTGCAGTGTGATAACTGTGGAGGAAGCAATTGAATTAAGCTAATAGTCTGAAGGCTGCTTGGACCTTAGAAGCCGTGGAATTCTATGTAAAATTAGGTACATTTTATAGCTTTCCCTCAGCCTTTTGTTAAAGTTATGGACTGGACAAAAATCATGATTAACTGAAGAAACCCAGTCTTATTTTTTCTTTCAAGAAAGAATTAGTTTGCACCCAAGGCTTAATGGTGAAAGCTGACAAAAAATTAGTTCCCAATAAACTAAGAGAATAAATGCATGCAAGAATGCATGAAACATATCAGAGAATAGTCCGTTTCCCTGTCAGCAGAAAAAAACGATAGTCACCTTCCCAGATTGGGATGAAACTGTATGATGAATGGCCATAATTATACTTTTCAACTTACTGCTGTCACACATCATGCAGCGTGCCTCTTCACCAGCAAAAGACATCTACCTCCATCTATGTATTCATCTGAAATATAATGACTGCACTGTCAGAGCCTCACAAAAGCAACCATGAAGATGTGTATAGTACCTCTGAGGTTTATCTGTGAGGAAAATTAGAGAAATAATGATCACATTTTCTGTGTCCCAAACAAGTTATGGTAATTTCTGTGCACACCTCTGAGGTTTGATTGCAAGGAGAATGTAAGGATTAATAATCTCACTGTTCCCAGCCCCCACCATCCACACATACACATACACACGCACACACACACACACACACACACACACACACACACACACACACACACACACACACACCCACACACACACACTACAGCAACCTTCTGTGCACATTCTGAGCAGGGCCAGATGTAGAACAGCTGGGTCCAGAGCAGGATCCCTCAATAAGCCTGTGTCAAGCTCTACTTCTGCAGCCTGAGTTGTGAACACTCATAGGTAGGTAGTAGGCTTATCAGCCCTAGGGCCTATACAAGCCCAGCCAAAAAGGTATCCTTGCTTTTGCCACTCAAGAAAATTATTTTCCTGTGCCACTGTCGAGCATAGCCACAGAAGTGATCCCTGGGGTGAATTTCCTATTTCCCATCCAATCATCAATATTTTTCTTGGAGTGCTAATGAGGAGCTTTGTATGATATAGATAGGTAGTTTATTCCAGAGTATGAGAAGTCTCTGGGACAGGAATCTATCCCTCCGGCATGTTCTGTTTATTGTGGTGACAAGGTTTAGGCACCTAGAGCTTGTAGCTTGGAGGGATTGGGATTTCTTTAAGTGGAGCATGTCCAACAGCTCTGGGCTTGACATAGCTTTGTATGTTAGACAGAGATCACCTCTAAGTAGGCGATATGCGATGGAGTAAAGCTGGAGTTGTTTTGAGACGGTCTGCGTAGGGCATCTGTTTGAGGCCGGTAATCCTCTTTGTGAGGTATTTCTGTGGCCTTTCCAGTTGTTGTAGATGTCTTGTGAGGTACATACCAAAAGGGGTGTTGTACTGTATAATGGGTCTAATGAGTGATGAGTAGAGGGGAAGAATGACCTCTTTTTTTCTGTATGAGAAACCTTTTGTGATGAGGTGTGCCACGTAGAAGGATTTCCTGACCACTATGGCGATGTGATTATCAAAAGAAAGACTACTGTCCACCTGTAGCCCAAGGTCTCTTATCACACTTTCAGTGTTAAGTAGACTACCGTCTATGTGGTAGTTCATGGACACAGAGTTTTTACCAAAGGGGATAACAATGCACTTTTTGGCATTGAGCTTGAGGCCATGGCTTTGACACCAGGCATCTGTCTCCGTGAGGCCCTTTTGTAGGATGTCTACATCATTAGGAGTTTTGATTAGGACTCCTAGTTTGCAGTCATCTGCGTACTTAGTTAGCCAAAGACCTTCTGTGTTAGCCTGTACTTCAGAGAAGTAGATACCAAACAGGAGGAGGACCCAGGACTGAACCCTATGGTACTCCACTTGTCACTGGTTTGACGTCGGATTTGGAGTCTGCTACTTTCACAGTGTGGGTTCTGTCAGTGAGCCAGTTAGCAACCCATCTTGTGACATAGGGATTTATACCTAGTTTAGTGAGTTTATCTATAATTCCAGAGTGGGGGATGTGTTGAAAGCCTTGGCAAGATCTAGATAGGCTGTGTGAACCACTTTACCCGCGTCTACGGCTTTGGTGACTGCTTCAAAGAAGTCTATCAGGTTTAGGAGACATGATCTGCCTTTTACAAACCCAAACTGGGTGGGGTTCATAAAGATCCTCCCGGGATCTAGATGGTCTGTGATGCATTTTATGTCTTATTTTTGAAAGATAATAACTTGTAGTGTATAGAAGGAAAAGAGCATGCTTGTTAAGCACCTTTCTGAAATCAGGTTCTTAACAAACATTTATTAAGCACCTCATACTATTAAGCAATAGTCACACACTAAAGCACTAACAGCAATCAGCGGTCACAACAAAAAAGGCATGGGAAGCTGTTAAAAACTTCAAGGGGACTTTTTCTGACTGAAGTGTTTAGCAGCTTCCCAGTACTGTTCTGTGGTGGTTTCTCTGCATGCAGAGGTAAGTGTGTTACAACAGTACTGTACTTTTCTCTCTAACTCTTGAATGCATGTCTCCTGGATCGCATACCAGACAGGTGGAACATTAGCTTCATTTGTTCATTTCTATGAAATTTCTATGCAGTAATTTGAAATATAACACATATTTACATTAAGTAAATTCAAAAAAGTAGGCAGTTACCAAAACTAATAAAAAAGAAGAAATGCCACCAGCCACGACCAAACTCCTTCCAACAGATGTAAAGACCAGATATTCCACGATGAAACCAACAGTTTGGTTAACGCTTTTATTCACCACACATAAAAAACATGCGTTTTCGTCCTAAACAAAGGACTTCATCAGACAAACACCATAAAATCCATTCAGCTTAAATACTTCCCATAACTACTAGTTTAATTTGGAAACCAATGATTTCATGATTATAAAATTTAAATGAACAAATCACATTGTCTTATTCTTGCATATTAATGTCTTCCTTTTAAAGTGTCTTGTGCTTTACTCAGTGTTGACCTACATACAATTCAGGTTTTCCTCTAAATATATGATTGCAATGAAATAAATAAATAAATAAATAATTAGTTTAAGAACCTCCATACTAAAAAATTATTTATTAAAAAGTTAAAAATTTAGAATTGATGTTGTGTTTCCTATGACAGTGAAACCAATACATTCATATGTTTGTTTTGTCAAATTCTCCTTAGCTTATCTTGTGTATATATATGCTTACCCCCTCTAGTGTCCATATTTAGTAATTACATGGAATTTTAATCAAATATTATTAGCTCTTAATTTTAAAAGTGAAGAAATGGATATAAACTCATTCATGCCAGGCCTCGTACTAGCGTTGAGGTTGATCTGCCACCAAAGTTCTTTACTTTCTAAAATTTCTTCCCATAAACCACCTCTTATGTCAGGTTTAATTTGATCCAAGACAAAGAATACATATTTGAATTCAGAACAATTGATGGAATGTTTAAAAAGTGCATTTGTACATTTCCCTTTTTTAATATCATATGTATGTTCATATATCCTTCTTTTTAAATGTTTCTCTGTCTTCCCCAAATAAAAAGATTGACATTTCTGACATAGAACAAGATATATAACTCCTTTACTATCACAGTTATAATGATTGTTACTGTTTAACCATCTCTTTCTGCTATCAATGTATACTTCCCCTTTATTAATAATATATGGGCACTGCGGACACCTACCACACTTGAATGTTCCTATTTTGTTACCATCTCCATGTTGTTTGATATTTATTTTCCTTTCTAATATATTCTTTATGTTCCTTGAATTTTTGTAAACTATTTTTGGTTGCATATTTACAACTTCATCTATATCAGTCAGCATGGAGAATTTGTTCCATTCCGTACCTGAAAATTCTTTCATCTTTTTATTGGAAGCGTTGTATTCCACCACCAAGCTTTTTGTGTATCCTTCACACTTTTTGTTGTTGTGTTTATTGTAATTATTATTCCCCCTACCCCCAAGACTAAAATTTCCATTTCCTTTCTCAAAAATAGGTTTGAATCTGTCATTCCTACCTCTTTTGACTTCTTCCCATATATTACAAACGAATTCCTTGGGATGTCCACGTTCTAAAAACATTTTCTCCAGCTTTTTACATTCCTGTTCAAAGTCAACGTCTAAACTAGTCATTCTTGACCCCCTTACATATTGCCCTTTAACAATATTTCTTTTACTATGCAGGGGGTGAGAACTGTCATAGTGTAAAAATGAGTTCACATAAGTTTCTTTTCTAAAAACATTGGTTTCAAACTTCCCATTCTTCTTATATACTTCAACATCCAAATATTGGAGTGTTTCATTGTTGATGGAATATGTAAATTTTAAGAAACTTGTTGTCCCACCAATATATTCCATAAATTCCAGGAATCTTGCATGCCCCCCTACCCAAAAAATGACAATGTCATCCAAAAACCTGTGATAAATCAACCAATGTTTTTTATATTCTGAATTGAGTATATAACTTTCCTCCCATTTGGACAACACAATATTGGCATAAGTAGGGGCGCATGCAGCTCCCATGGAAACCCCAGCTTTTTGCTGGTAAAATTCACCTTCAAAAGTTAGGAAATTGTATTTCAAGACTGCATCCATAAATGCAACACTAGCTATTTTGCCATTGTGACAAAGAGTCGTGTCATTGAAAACACTCTCTTCGAACATCTCCATCCTTTTCACATGAGGGATGCAACTAAAAAGATCAATAATGACAAACATTATGTCTTCCTTGTACATCTCAGGTTTTAATTTACTCAAGAAGTCCCAGGAATCTTTGAGAATAACCTGGTTGTTCACCCAAATATGTTTTGTCTTAGTGTCCACAAATTTAGCTAAAGGAACGGTTTTAGCATCTTCTGCAGACACTATGGGTCTCAGGGGGGGGGGGGTTACACATATTTTTATGGATTTTTGGTATCCCAAATATTGTAGCCATTCTTGGTTTACTAACTTCCAAATACTTCAATATTTTATTGTCAATGACTCCCTCGACCAATAAATCCTGTAATAAATTATCTATTCGCTTGTAAGCGATGTTGATCTCATTTAGGGATACTATTGTGTATGTTTTCTCATTCCCCAAAATGACATTCATCTTGCCATCATACATCATTTTATCCATTATAACTATCCCCCCTCCCTTGTCAGGTTTCATAACTCTAAGAAGTGGATTTCTGCTTAAATCATTTAGCACAACTTTTTCTTCCTTACTTAAGTTATGGTTAACCCAGACTTTATTACTTTTCTTTCTAACCCCATCTACCAAAACCTTCTCAAAATTTTTTAGTTGTGGTAGTAAAGGGGGGTTGTAAATTGATTTTCTAGTTAACACAAGTTCTTTCGCTGTTACTCTATTCAGTCCCGCTCTTGAGGCAAGAATTTCTAGATTAATTTTCCTTATAAACAACTTAATGTCAAGGATAGTTCCCGTATAGTCTCCTGTAGTAGTAGGTATGAATTTCAACCCCTTACTTAAAAGGGAAAAATGCGGAATAGTTAAATTAGTTTCACTAAAATTATAAATACTAAAATCATTGTAAGTGTACTTAATATGGTCTCCCTCTATTAAAACATTGTTTGAACAGTCACTAATAATGTTGATATTACCAGGCTGGAGGGTATTATCCATTAGTATCTCCCTCTTCCTCTCCCCCCCCCCAATTCTGAAAATTTTCCCCTCTTGATTGGGTCTCTAACTCATTATTCCCTCCATGTTCTAATGGTGGAAATTCTTGATTGAATAATTCTTTTTCCCATTCAACTTCTCTCCTGTTACCATACCATTCTTTATTTTTAAAAAAATTGTTGTTCCTTTGCTTCTTTATAACACCTGAATTGTAACCTTGATTGGAAGGTTTAGGATAACTAATACTGTTTTCATACTCATAAATATCCCTATTTAATTTTCCTATTTTACGTTGTATAATGTTCTCACATTTCACATCAATGTCCCTCCTAATGTTGAAATATTTATCCCTTTCTTCTCTAATACTGAAGATTAAATCAGATTTTATGTTTTTGTCCAGTTCATCTATTTCTTTCCCCAATTCACATTGTTTGCGCTCATTTTCCTCAATAATAACTTTTATAATTTCCAAACCACAGTTATTAAACACATTCAGTAAACTCTTGTGAAATTGTGAGCCTATAGTTACATTATTAGGGTATTTATAAACCCTCAACCCCTTAGGAACAATTTCCCTTCTCAGACACTCATTTAAATATGCATTTTCAACACTTAAATTCCTGAATTTCATCATACAGTTGTGCAACTTGTCTATTTTGGTCAAATATGTACTGCCATCCCCATGGCCATAATCGTGTCTTTTGTTATTATCAGCGTTATTGAAAAGAAAGTCTTTAAGCCATTCTTCAGTCATTATATTGGCTTCTCTATTACTGAAAACAGTACCAGGCTGGAGGGTATTATCCATTAGTATCTCCCTCTTCCTCTCCCCCCCCCCCCCAATTCTGAATTTAATTTGGAAACCAATGATTTCATGATTATAAAATATTTTATAATCATGAAATCATTGGTTTCCAAATTAAATTAGTAGTTATGGGAAGTATTTAAGCTGAATGGATTTTATGGTGTTTGTCTGATGAAGTCCTTTGTTTAGGACGAAAACGCATGTTTTTTATGTGTGGTGAATAAAAGCGTTAATCAAACTGTTGGTTTCGTCGTGGATTATCTGGTCTTTACATCTATTGGAAGGAGTTTGGTCGTGGCTGGTGGCATTTCTTCTTTTTTACATATTTACATTATATACATCTTATGTTAAAGATATGATTCTGCTATGGCAGTAGACAGCTGCTAAAAAAAACCTTTTATATCACAAAATGCATCTTTTTCCCCCTCCCCCCAACCTTACTAAAAACTCCTGTTGTCCACCACGGCAATAAAACTTGATAATAAAATCAAAACTTTAATAAAAAAGAATATAACATAAAACAAGCAATCCTCAGTCTTCAGATAAGCGCTTTCGGCAAATATGCCTTCCTCAGATCGTAAAAAAGGACTGTTCAGCTTTTGTATTTATAAGGCATCACAGCCATTCATCTGTGACATGCCCTTGTTGTAAACCAAAAGGAGGCCAGCTAGCAAAGAGGGATAATTTCCTTCATTATAATTAAAGGCGCAGTATTTCTTTTTTACTATGAGATTGTATATGAGAAAACTAGAAGCTATGTATGTGAATACATTATATGAATGAAGCAAGATTCAAGTAAGTTTGCTGATCATATTCCTTCTATTCCTAAGCGCAGGTTTTAATGGCACAATGGTATTCAAGCCTGGTAATCTGTTCGCTCTTAAATTAATTATGTTTCCCTTAACTCTGTGCGATTATGAACATCATCTCCTCTTGTGGTCTGACAGACTGCCTCTATGGCCTTAAATACAAAGTGATGAGAAGGAAACTGTACTATATGGGCTGCTAAGGCATTATTGGGATCTTTCTGTTTGATGTCCCTTAAATGTCTAAGGATGTGTTCCTTAAGACGATCTGTTTTGCCAACATAGAAACCACTACATTGGCAGCAAGTCACTAAGTATATAATGTGGGAACTAGTACAATCAGCATAAACATTAAAATTGTACTGTTGCCTGGAGTATGGATGTACAAAAGTATTGGAGCTGTCAATGGAGTTGCAAGCTTTGCATCTCAGGCATTTGAAAGTGCCCTTTCTGTTAGAATTGGGCCTATTTCTTTCAAAACCATCTTTGTTGCAAATGAGACGTTTTAGATTCTTCTTATTCTTATATAGGAATCTAGGCTCTTCCCCTACAATGTCTTTTATTTTGTCATCAGTTGTCAATACTGGCCAAAACTTCCTAATAACTTCACATACTTGCTTATTGTCAGCAGTGTATGTTAACAAACATTTAAGTTGCTGTGATTGAGTTTTAAAATCCAGACTCTCATGATGACTCGATGTAGGTTCAGAGAAGTAGGGATGTCCCTTTCCTCTCCTTAATTCCTGTAGGTCATGCTTCAATCTTAAATTCTTTCTTTTATAAGATTTTTTACTTAAATGTGTCTCAATATTTCTCTGTTCTGCTACAAAGTCTTCATTCTCAGTACATAATCTTGAAGTTCTTAAGATCCGATTCTCAAAGATGTTATCAAAGATATGTCCCGTGTGCATACTCCCCCTATGCAGATAATGATTTCTCCAGGTTTCTTTTTTATGAATAAAGAAAACAACAAAATTAGCAGCTGAAACACCAAGCAACAACAGGACCAGTAAAATCCAATAAATTTATTCCGTACACTCTAGCACCTCGGCCACAGTAAGCCTTCAATGAGTCTGTGGCCAAGGCGCTAGAGTGTACGGAATAAATTTATTGGATTTTACTGGTCCTGTTCTTTTTTATGAATTCCTGTACTGATACCTCTATCAGGGTGTAGATGGATCTTTACATCCAGAAATTCTATGGTCTCCGAAGCGTGTTTGACCATAAACTCTAGAAAATCTGTGCTTTCGTTGATGAAGTTAACAAAAAGATCCAATTGTGTAGAGCTGCCTCTCCAAAGGATAAAGACATCATCCACAAAACGACCGTAGTACACTAGATGTTTCCAGGTACTAGGTAACAGTTCATTGTGTTCCCACTCAGCCAGAACCAAGTTGGAGTAACTATTTGTGCACGGGGTGCCCATAGCCACACCCCATGTCTGCAAATAGAAAGAGTCCCCATACATAAAGATGTTATTTTCCAATACGAGTTCCAAAAAGGAACATGCTGGTTCTGCTTCCATACTGTTTCTTGCTAAGAAAGATCTTATTGCCTGTAAACCATAGTCATTCGGAATCACCATAAACAAACTCTTGATGTCCATTGTCACTAGTAGCAAATCTTCATATTTTTTGAGACCCTTGGTAACTAAAATTTTTTTCCAGAAAGTCTCCTGAGTCCTTCAGTACAGTTCCTGCTAGTGGCAGGGCCTTCTTTAATTCATTCTCCATGTACATGGAAACAGGTTCAGTTATCCACCCCCTTCCAGAAGCTATGTGACGTAGGGGTGGGTCAACTGGATCCTTGTGAACTTTGGGGAGTCCGCTGATGTATGGAAACATAGGTTTGGGACAATCAAAGAACTCATATAGCTCTTGTGAGATGTTTGTCTCTATCAATAGGTCATATAGGTGGCTGTGAAAATGATCTACCTTAGTCGTAGCTTCACTGTAACTTATTCTCTTATACGTTCTTTCATCATCCAACACAGAGAGCATTTTGTGCCTTTACCATATGGCTTCCATCACCAACCTTCAGCATTTCCCAGCACCCCAGCAGAAATGAGCAGTTCACTGCAGGATCAGTAAAGATATTTAATTTATAAAGTTTAAAACTCATTTGATTTACATTTGAAATGGTGGTACCTCATAAAGTTCATATGAGTTATGTGTTTTACTTGACGTTCTCTATTTCTCGATTAAGCAGTGTTGCAAATGAAAACTCTGCTAAATTTGATTGTAACAGAAATGGTTTGAGGTGCATGAAATCACTGTTATGCACTATTTTTTTGGATATTCATAGAATAAATTGCATGCACAGCAACATGTAAGGAGAAAGTAAAGACATTATAGCTTTAGCTGAGCTTCACCTGTTTTTTTATCTCCATGTAGGTTCATAAATTACTGTTCTGAGAAAGGTGGTTGGACTGGTTATGTTTCTACTGGAGACGATGGTGAAGATGATCTTGTGGCCCAGCTAACTTCTCTTCAGCTAAACCCAGTACCAGAAGGTAAGAGAAAGTACATTGTTTTTAATGGATACTGGCTGGATTACGGGTAGGGAAGAGCTGCACTGCACTGTGGTGCCAAACCTTACTAATGCTTAGATCTTTAATTTAAGGTTGCTGAGTACATTATGCTTGTTTGAATGACTTTGTCTGTTAGTTTGATACAAAGTACACTTTTAACATTTTTAAGGAACATGTCTTCAGGTGGGTATTACTTTTAGAAGAGTTGTGCAAAAAACAGTAAATAATTTATAGACTGATCAAATGCAAATCCCCCCCCCCCCCACACACACACACACACATAAATACATACACACAGATGTGTGCTAGGTGCCTATAACATCCTTGTAGTGGAATTAGCAGATTACAAAAATTATTAAATTATTACAAGCCAGTGCATTTCTTTGTGCCGGTCCCAAGCCCGGATAAATGGGGAGGGTTGCGTCAGGAAGGGCATTCGGCGTACAATTTTGACAAATCATACATGCAGACAAAAGTACACCTATACATACCGGATCGGTCGAGGCCCGGGTTAACATTGACTGCCACCAGTACTGTTGGTGGAAATTGGGCTACTGTTGGCCGAAGGAGGAGAGGAGGCGGAAGGCATGGCCGAAGGCAGGTAAAGGCTAGGACTGTGATAGTGAGGGTCAGAACTTTGAATGTTGGCAGTATGACTGGTATAGGGAGAGAGCTAGCTGATATGATTGACCGAAGGAAGGTTGGTATATTGTGTGTGCAAGAGATCAGATGGAAGGGGAGCAAGGCTAGGTGTATTGGAGGCGGGTTCAAATTGTTTTATCATGGTGTGGATGGGAGGAGAAATGGCATAGGCATTATCCTGAAGGAACAGTATACTAAGAATGTTTTGGAGGTGAAAAGACTGTCGGATAGAGTGATATTTATGAAGGTGGATTATATCTTATGTAGAAGGGCCAGTCTGAACGAGATTGGAGACTGTAAAGTGGTGGCAGGGAAAGTGTAGTTAGGCAGCATAAGATGGTGGTTTGTAGGATGACATTGCTGATCAAAAAGAGGAGGATGAGTGTGAGGGCAGCACCAAGGATCAAATGGTGGAAATTGAAAAATGGTAATTGTGAGGTGATATTCAGGGAAGAGTTAAGACAGGCACTGGGTGGCAGTGAAGAGTTACCATATAGCTGGGTAACTACTGCAGAGCTAGTAAGAGAGATGGCTAGAAAGGTTCTTGGTAGTGACATCTGGAAAGAGGAAGGAGGACAAGGAGACCTGGTGGTGGAATGAAGAAGTACAGGAGAGTATACAGAGAAAGAGGTTGGTGAAGAAGTGGGATTGTCAGAGAGATGAAGAAAGTAGACAAGAGTATAAGGAGATGAGGTGCATGGCAAAGAGAGAGGTGACGAAGGCAAGGATAAGGCGTATGACAAGTTGTATGAAAGATTGGACACTAAGGAGGGAGAAAAGGACCTGTACCGATTGGCTAGACAGAGGGACCGAGCTAGTAAAGATGTGCAGCAGGTAAGGGTGATAAAGGATAATTTGTGAAACGTACTCACAAGCGAGGAGAGTGTGTTGGGTGTGTTGAGCAGATAGAAAGAGTACTTTGAGGGGCTGATGAATGAAGAGAATGAGAGGGAGAGAAGGTTGGATGATGTGCGGATAGTGAATCATGAAGTGCAGTGGATTAGCAAGGAGGAAGTAAGAATAGCTATGAAGAGGATGAAGAACGGAAAGGCTGTTGGTCCAGATGACATACCCGTGGAAGCATGGAGGTGTTTAGGTGAAATGGCAGTGGAGTTTTTAACTAGATTGTGTAAGGAAATCTTGGAAAGTGAGAGGATGCCTGAGGAATGGAGAAAGTGTTTTGGTACAGATTTTTAAGAATAAGGGTGATGTGCAGAGCTATAGAAACTACAGAGGGATTAAATTGATCAGTCACAGCATGAAATTATGGGAAAGAGTAGTGGACGCCAGGTTAAGAAGGGAGGTGATGATTAGTGATCAGCAGTATGGTTTCATGCCAGGAAATAGAACTACAGATGTGATGTTTGCTTTGAGATTGTTGATGGAGAAGTACAGAGAATGTCAGAAGGAGTTGCATTGTGTCTTTGTGGATTTAGAGAAAGCATATGACAGGGTGCCTAGAGAGGAGTTGTGGTATTGTATGAGGAAGTCGGGAGTGTTAGAGAAGTATGTAAGAGTGGTACAGGATATGTACGAGGGTAGTGTGACAGTGGTGAGGTCTGCGGTGGGAGTGATGGATGCGTTTAAGGTGGAGGTGGGATTACATCAAGGTTCAGCTCTGAGCCCTTTCTTATTTGTAATGGTGATGGACAGGTTGACAGACGAGATCAGACAGGAGTCCCCGTGGACTATGATGTTTGCAGATGACATTGTGATCTGTAGTGAGAGTAGGGAACAAGTGGAGGAGACCCTGGAGAGGTGGAGATATGCAGGACTAAGACAGAATATATGTGTGTGAATGAGAGGGAGGCTAGAGGAATGGTGAGGATGCAGGGAGTAGAGGTGGCGAAGGTGGATGAGTTTAAATACTTGGGATCAACAGTTCAGAGTAATGGCGAGTGTGGAAGAGAGGTGAAGAAGAGAGTACAGGCAGAATGGAGTGGGCGGAGAAGAGTGTCAGGAGTGATTTGTGACAGACGAGTACCAGTAAGAGTGAAAGGGAAGGTCTACAAGAGGGTAGTGAGACCAGCTATGTTCAGGGACGTCGGGAGGCATACGCACTGTACTGATTTCAGTACAACTTATGTAGAAGGGGGGGGGGTAGCATTTTAAATGTTCACTTTTCTTTTTATTCGTGCTTTACTGCACGATGACGTCAGTGCAGCCAGTCAGGAGCTCCGCACATGTATTTCCGGCCGACCAGCCAGTAGCACATCAGGGCAGCCAGTCAGGAGCTCCGCACATGTATTTCCGGCCGACCGGCCAGTTCAAATGCTTTTGGTCAAAGCGGGAGGAGGATTCGTTATGATGTTGGTCTCACTTCATGCTTTCCGAGCGGGAAGCGGATTCGTTATGGTGGTCTCACTTCAGTCTTGCAACCAAGGGTTGGTGATTAATATGAAGAGAGTGAGTGTGTGTGTGTGTGTGTGTGTGTGTGTGTGTGTGTGTAAATGCCCCAGGTGGGATGTACTGGTGTGATTACTCATGGTGGTGTGGTAGGGAATACCTCAGGCTTGAACCCTGTACCTTGTATGCAGGTGTTAAAGACCTGAATTCCCTACCCACCACCATTTGTAAATAAATTGCAGATTTTTGCCTCATATTTGATCTGATCAATATCTGTATCATATCTGTGGTTTTTAAATATTGCAATGCTTGAAATTTGATGGTGCAGTGGTAGCAACGTAGCATTGATACCTCACAGCTGTAGGTTCTTGGGTTTGGTTCTTGGCTGGGGTGCCTTCTTTGTGGGGGGGGGGTCTGTATCTTCTCCCTGTGTTTGTGTGGGTTTGCTTTTGTGTCCTCCCATGTTACAAAGACATGTCTGCATTATTTTTTCCTGGGCCTCTGCTGAGAATTGTGTTTTTTTTTTTGTTCCAAGTCGGACTGTCCTGATTAACAAATTGACAGGCATTTAAATTTCAGACTTCAGTTTTCTGAATGTTTACTTCCTTACATATTTGATGGTGCAGTGGCAGTATTGTTGCCTCACAGCTGTAGGTTTTCTGGTTTGATTCTTGGCTGGGGTGCCTTCTGTGTAGAGTCTGCATCTTATCCCTGTGTTTGTGACATAGTAAAACAACTTTTTATTCTAGCAATAAATATATACTAACACAACCTTTTTTATAGCAATTTGTTTAAGTTTATGACTATTTGAAATTTGTCCTTATTTTTGGGACTGTAATACCCTGTTATTGGCTTTGTCCAGGTTTTTTGTGCTAAGGTTGACAGCTATGGCAAGAACTGAATTCACTGAATATGTTTGAGGGCTGTATTCCCTCATTACTGGGTTTGTCCAGGTGTTTTGTGCTAAGAGGTTGACAGCTATGGTGAGAACTGAATTCATTAAATGATAGCCATTTAAGTCTCAGTCTTCCTCTCTTTCACAAAGCAGGTGATTTGGCATAGTGGTATGTTGTTCTGACTATTTTGCACAGTGACCTTGGCAGTAAAATGTATGATGGTAACACAGCATTTTATTCTAGCAGCTTTCCAAGATTATACAAGCAATATTTAATGTGTTCCTGTTTTTTGCCCTTTTGACCCACCCCAATAAATTTGGCTTTTTCCAGACTTCTTGTGCTGCGAAGTTGAGATGTAGTTGAGTATTGCATAGATTTTACAAGGAACTGAGAGCTGCAGGGGAAGAGAAGTTTAGTGCTGATTATGCTAAGTTGGCTCACATTGCTAGTAGCACAAAATGTTGTGTACTTGCTTTTAATGCAGAAGGTTGTTGGTTCTACTCCCATAAGGGGTGAATGCTGCTGTACTGAAAGTTAAGACACTAACAATGAGCCTGTTATCAGTTTGCCATCCATTTCATTTTGCAATATTACTAGCTAATTAATGTAATTTAGGCAATTTATTCCTCAGAGGCATCAGACACTATTTTTCGGTGAAGTCATGAAATATAAAGGTGATTGCTAGCAGCAACCTCTTCATTAGTTAGATTTATTTAACGTGGAATTATTTAGATGACTTTTTTTACTACTTCAGAGATTGTGCATATTATTTACTGATAATGGTGGACTGTAGAAGTTTCACTAGACTTTTATGATGGAAATGTTCTGAATTGGGCAGTTTTGTTTCATTGTTTACTGGAAAAATGTTCAAAGCAATAGGAAGGTGTATCAAAGAGCACATGTATGTTTTATATGCAAGGGGCCTATGATTTAAAAGCAGCCCAGAATTAATTTTTATCTGCCACGGGTAAAATGTATTTTTCTTTGAATGTGGGTTTTAATGTTGTTTCAATGAATGTGAGTTTAAAGGGCAGAGAAGTTTTAATGCCAAGTTTGTTTAGCAGATGTCTTGGTGTTTGTGCTGTAAAATGCAAAATAAAACTTTCAAATGAAGTTCAAATCATCATAGAAGTAAATCAGTATGCACACTAGTATTTATGGTAAATGGAGTGAAATAGCAAAGTAATGGATCATTGGAATGGCTGCAGGGGGAGGCTCCATTCGACCATGGTTTTGTGAGGGGAAGGGCAGCAAACTTAGACAGCCCCAGCTGAACTATACCTCCCAACTGTCCAGATTTTCAAAGAATGAATAGATTTTTTGCTTCTTATTTTTGGTTTGTTCCTCAATTTGTGGTTTTCTGGCAAATGATTTAGGAATTAAGTCACTAAATAATGACACACTAGTTTCAGACTTTATAACCTTCAGAAAAATGCATGCTAAAATAAGACCTGTTCTATCAACTGTCCCAGTTTATACAAGAGCAATTTTTAGCACTGTTTATATGTTCCCTCAATATATTTGGCCTTGTCCAGATTTATTGCATTAACAGGTTGAGAGCTACATGCAAATTGCTTTATAGAATTAGGCATAGCCAAACCTCAACTGTCCCTGATTTTGGCTCAAAATGTTGCTCTTCCCCTAATGATCCCTCCACAAAATAGCAATTTTGGAAGAAAACATAGAGGGTTTACTTTACTTTTATAAATAACTGTAATGATCAGAGTTATACATTACTTTTATTTCAGAAATGCATCAGCTGCTCTAAGTTAACTGTGCTCATATTAAAATGGTGTCCCTCCTTTGACAGGTTCCCAGCTGTATTGTCTGGCAATTTTATATTTTTGCATCACATTTTTGGTCCGTTTTTCATAAAATTGCAGTTTTCTGGCAAATTAGTGGCAAATTGTTAAAGACTGAAGTTAGAAAATAATGCAGACATTTCAGTTTCATATTTCATACCTTTCAGAAAATTTGTACTGATGCAAGACCTACTACTATTATCTTTCTAAGTTTATAAGAGCAATATTTAAAAAAAATGTCCTTAATTTTGGGCCTTATTTATGAGTTTGTTGCTGTAAGAGGTTGAGAGGTTGTGTGTTTGTGTGTGTGTGGTAGGTAGCATACCTCTCAACTGTCCAAATTTTGCAGAATGTCCAGATTTTTGCACCATATTTTTTGTCTGTTCCTCATAAATTTTGTGATTTTCTAGAAAATCATTGAAGGCTGAAGTTGCTAAATAATGACAGACATTTGAGCTTCAGACTTCATGTCCTTTAGAAAAATTCATACTAGCACAAATCCTGTTATTCTAGCAACTTTCTAAGTTCACGAGAACATTATTTAATATCTGTCCCTGTTTATTTTAGGCTTTGTCCATATTTCTTGCACTAAGAGGTAGGTAGGGGTGTGTGTATGAATGAAACATCCTAGTTAGTGGTAGCAGGTGGTTAGTAATTTACTCAAGCTCAAAACCTGTACCTTAGTTACAGAAAACAAAAGCATAAAGTCTCTACCCCAACTACCATGCTGCATTTTTCAAAGAACTGACATTTCAGGTTAATTTTCAATTCAAGGAACCGAGTTTGAGTGAATTTATATTATATTACTGAAGAGGCATTACAGCGAATGCCTCTTCATCGACACTAAAAGAGCGAACCGTGACTTACGAGAATGGCCGTAGCTTGGCTGGGGAGGGGGGTAGCAGTTTGAGAGCTGTCAGTACAAATTTGAAAATCCTAGCTACACCCCTGGCTATGTTATATGGGTTGGAGACAGTGGCATTGACAAAAAGGCAGGAGTCAGAGCTTGACGTGGCAGAGTTGAAGATGTTAAGATTTGCACTGGGTGTGACGAGGATGGACAGGATTAGGAATAAGTATATTAGAGGGTCAGCCCAGGTTGGAAGGTTTGGAGACAAAGCCAGAGAGGCAAGATTACGTTGGTTTGGACATGTGCTGAGGAGGGATGCAGAGTATATTGGGGAAAAAGGTGCTAAGGATGAAGCTACCAGGTAACAGGAAAAGAGGAAGGCCTAAGATAAGGTTTATGGATGTGGTGAGAGAGGACATGCAGGTGGTTGGTGTGACAGAGCAAGATGCAGAGGACAGGAAGAAATGGAAACAGTTCATCTGCTGTGGCGACCCCTGATGGGAGCAGCCGAAAGAAGAAGAATACAGATTGCATGGGAAAGGCGTATTCTATCTTTGTGGGATACTGTGGCAGAAAGATTTTGTATCAGCTAGCATCTGTACCTTTATCCATTATATCAGGAAATTTGCAAAGTAGGAAGACTATACATTATTCTGGAGACTTAACACAAACATAAGGCAGTGGATGGATTTTGGTAACAATTTCTGAATGAGGTACATTACATCATCCTCAAATTGCATGTTAAATAACTACAGAAGTCTAATCAACTTTTTATACAGATTTGAGCATTTAATGTTGCCCTTTTATGTCAGCTTTTCTTTTTGCTTTTGTCTAGCTGTTCTGTCAGATAGGATCCAATAGCAGGGATTTGGGATGTGGTGGAATGCACTGATTTGTCTGCCTATTTCTAATGTTTGGCGCTATTGGTGATTTTTATGGCTTTTTTAGTTTAGAACATCAGCGAATGCTCATTATGTTCACTCACTGTTAAACTGTGTTTTTCCAAGCAGTAACCCTATAGCTGGAGCTTGTTACTAAGCCCGCATTTATTTTATTTGCTGCAAACCCTGTTGAACATTAGAAGGGCTTAATCCCCATCATTGAGGACTGCAAAGTGCAAATGCACATTGGTAAACTAAGAAGTTGCTTTGCTACTGAGTTCTGCTCGGTACAGATATCTCTATAAGGAGTTACCTTGTGTACACAGAAATAAATCCAAGTTTGTCACTGGCTATTCACATGTGAGACAGTTTCTAACTCCAGAAGTATAATGCATAAGTTTGTATTGGAGAGGTACTATGATATTAGGGTACAGCCCAACACCCTAATAATGGGCGATTTCAGCTACCCCACCATTAACTGGGAAAACTACTCATGTACCAACTCTTTTGCTCAACGTTTCCTGAAATTCATAAATTCTAATGCCTTGGATCAACTTATCCACACCCCCACCAGGAGCAGCAATATCCTAGATCTGGTCATTACCAACATGGGTGACCGGTATTCCACACCAGAGGTCAATTCCTCGTTGGTCAAATCCGGCCACAAGCTAATCACCCTAGACATCCACATCCTGCCCCCACTCCCCATTAGGGAAACCATTGTAAAAAATTTCTCCAAAGCCAACTTCATGCTTCTTAAGACAGAAATGGCAAACTTCACGAAACCCATGCAGATGGACAACAGAGGTACGATTGTTGAATCCTACACAAATGCACTTTATAAGCACTTACACGAGTGCATGGATCATGTTATCCCTAACAGAACCAAGATGCTATCCTCCAAAAAAAGGAAGCCAATCTGGTGGTCACCTGCCATGAACAAACTCTACAACAGAAGAAACTGTTGCAAAAAAAAGTAAAATCCCATGACTGAAGGAACTCCCCTGGTCAGCCTCAGTAAGAAGCTGAGATCTCTCATAAAATCCTCCAAAGCTAGTTGCAAAAACAAAATTGCCACTGATTCTAAAGACAACCACAAAGCATTCTATAGCTATGTCAAGAATCTCAATGGCAACACTCAGATCTGCTCTGAGTTACAGCACAATGGCAGTAAATATACAGAGCCAACTGATATTGCCAACATCCTGGCTAATTGGTTCAGTGCTAACTTTACCCCCCTCACCCCCTAAAGGGCCCATCTCTATACCGGAAGAATGCAAAGTTCCTGTAATCACGGCTGCACAGGTAAAAACCACACTCTCCACAGCATCCATGGGACCTGGCAACATCCCAGGCTGCGTTCTACATGAACTACAGAACGTACTGGCACCCCACCTAAGTACCATGTTCAATCATAGCCTCACCTCAGGCTTTGTACCCACTGAATGGCACATGGTGACGGTTATCCCACTCCACAAAGGGGGAGCCACAATGGACCCCGGGAACTACCGCCCCATTATTCTGGTGAGCCTGTTCTTCAAGGCCATGGAACATATTATCATGGAACTTATAAACAAAGACATTGGTAATCTCCAAACTCTGGACCCCACCCAGTTCGGGTTTGTAAAAGGCAGATCATGTCTCCTAAACCCGATAGACTTCTTTGAAACAGTCACCAAAGCCATAGACTAGGGTAAGGTGGTTCACACAGCCTATCTAGATCTCGCCAAGGCTTTCAACACCATCCCCCACTCTGGAATTATAGATAAACTCACTAAACTAGGTATAAATCCCTATGTCACAAGATGGGTTGCCAAATGACAGAACCCACACTGTAAAAGTAGCAGACTCCAAATCCGACTTCAGACCAGTGACAAGTGGAGTACCACAGGGTTCAGTCCTGGGTCTTCTCCTGTTTGGTATCTATACTTCTCTGAAGTACAGGCTAACACAAGAAGGTCTTTGGCTAATGAAGTTAGCAGATGACTGCAAACTAGGAGCCATAATCAAAACTCCTAATGATGTGGACATCCTACAAAAGGGCCTCACTGAGACAGGTGCCTGGTGTCAAAGCCATGGCCTCAAGCTCAATGCCAAAAAGTGCATTGTCATCCCCTTTGGTAAAAACTCTGTACCCATGAACTACCTCATAGGTAGTAGTCTACTTAACACCGAAAGTGTTATAAGAGATCTTAAGACACAAGTGGACAGTAGTCTCTCCTTTGATAATCACATCGCCACAGTAGTCAGGAAAGCCTTCTACATGGCACACCTCATCACAAAAGGTTTCTCATCCAGGATAAAAGAGGTCATTGTTCCCCCTCTACTCGTCACTCATTAGACCCATTATAGAGTACAATGCCCCTTTTGGTATATACCTCACAAAACATCTACAACAACTGGAAAGGCCACAGAAATACCTCACAAAGAGGATTACCAGCCTCAAACAGATGCCCTACGCAGACCATCTCAAAAAACTCCGGCTTTACTCTGTTGCATATCGCCTACTCAGAGATGATCTCTGCCTAACATACAAAGCTATGTCAAACCCAGAGCTGTTGGAGATGCTCCACTTAAAGAAATCCCAATCCCTCCGAGCTGCATGCTTTAGTGACCTAAACCTTGTCACCACAATAAACAGAACAAGCTGAAGGGAAAGATTCCTGTCCCAGAGACTTCCCATACTCGGGAACAAGCTACCCATCTATGTCAAGCAAAGTTCCTCATTAGCACTCCAAGAAAAATCTTGATGATTGGATGGGAGATGGGAAATTCACCCTGGGGATCACTTCTGTGGCTCTGCTTGACAGGGGCACAGGAAAATAATTTTCTTGGGTGGTGAAAGCTAGGGTACATTTTTGTTTAGGCTTATATAGCCCCTAGGGCCAATAGCCTAGTACCTACCTATGAACCAATATGGTGGTAGGTGAGGGTGACAGTAGTTGAATATCATGTGTCTACCCTTTGAATTCCTTGCTGTCTTGCGGCATAGAGGACATTATGGAATGCCATTTATTATCACTGGTGCCCAAACTCTGCTGAATATCTGCTATTTTTCTTTGAGATTTATGTGGCAAATTAGTGGCATTGTCTGTCCAGGCTATAAGCATGCTGTGTTCCTGGTGCCATTTGTAAAATTTTGTCAATGACTTTTAAGATCTGTTATCCTATTACCTTTTCCCTCTTCGACCACCACACTTTCCTTTTTATAAGTAATTGAATATTGCAGATTTTTCCTTTTGTCATCACTTAACTCACCAGACATATTTCCATATTAGTTTGCAACTGACCACTGTTCTCCATCAAATCATAGTGCAGATAAGAAAGTCTGTCTTCCTTTGGTTATAGTTTAACAAGTTGTTTCAAGTGTAATTTTTTATTGACTTCACTATTGGTTAGTGGTGTGTGTGGATGAGTTTTTCTCTCTAGTTTTTTATTTATTTATTTATTTTACATTTGTTGACCGGGCTAGTCTAACTGGATATATGTCCATTTTCAGTAGAGGCCCGGGGAAATAAGCTCCGAGGAAGCACAAAAATATAATGACATATACAAAGATTAATTTCATGTTAAACATTGCTAGAAAAAAAGACCAGGAATAATCTCAGAGTTCCAGGGAAATAAGCTCCGAGGAAGCACGAATATAATAACATATACAAGATTAATTTCATGTTAAACATTGCTAGAAAAAAGACAAGGAATAATCTCAGTGGTCGTTTGTTCTTAGTGTAGTGCTAAGTAAAAAAACACTTAACATAATACAGATGTAGTTGCAATATGACATTTAAAGGACAGCAGCTGAGTTAGAATAAGTTATTAGTAAGCAGGTTGGCATAAAGAAGGACAACAAAAGTATGAGCTGCAATATTCAGAATATATGTTAGAAACAGGTTTAATTAAAGAGGTTATGAGGAGATAATAAGAAAAGATCTAGAAAGGAATGTTTGTTGTTAGTAAGAAAAGGAACAAGGATATAGAAAAGAGGAGCATAGGTAGATCCAAGGAAGAAAGGTAATATATCAGTCAGGTTTAGTACAAGGGCATAACCAGTGTGTTCTGAGAAAAGGTTTCAGTTTGTTTTTCAAGAGTGATAATGAGGGAACAGAGGTAAGTTCAGTAGGAAGAAGGTTCCAGGATTTTCCAGCAGTATTACAGAAGAGAGAGTCTCCAGCCCTGTTGTTAGATTTACAAATATTTACCAGCAGTCTTTGTGACGAACGTAAGGTCTTAAGATTGTTGTAGGGGACAATGAGGGTAGATAGTATAGGGGTATCTGTCGGATGGTAAAGGGTTTTTTGGACAATGGTAAGTTGGTGGAATTTAAGCTGATTTTGTAATTCAAGCCATCCTAGTTGCTTTAGGTTAATAGTGGTGGGTTCTGAAAGGGTTTCCTGTGGCAAATCTGGCTATGCTATTGTAGGCACTTTCCATTTTATTAAGGTTGGTTTTAGAGAGATTAGTGTATATGGGTGAGGCATAGAGGAGATTACAAATTGGGTGAGTATGAGCAATAGTTTTCTTGCTGCAGGAGAGAGAAAGGGTTTGATTCTGTAGAGAGAGCCCAGTTTTCTGTTAACAGATTTTAAGGAATTATTAATATGGGCATCAAAGTTAAGGTTATCTATGGTGATACCAAGTCATTTGGTAGTCGAATCTGGGGATATGAGTGCTGTTATTGGATGTTACTGTGAGGTTTATTGGGGGGGGACTTACTAGTAGGAGTGAAAAGGAGGAGTTTAGTTTTTTGGGGTTTAGTAGGAGACAGCGTTGAGTAAACCATAGTTCAACTGTGTTAAAGACCTTTTGGGTGAGGGAGTAAAGTTCAGATATGGATGTGGCTGAGCATATAAGTGTCAAATCATCTGCATATTGTATGCATGTAGCTTGGGGGATTGCTAGGTGAAGGTCGTTGATAAATATAGAAAATAGGAGGGGTCCTAATATGGACCCTTGGGGACCCCTATATTAATGGGTAGATGGGTGGATAGAATATTATGCCAAAGCATGGCCTGTTGTCTGTTTTCTAGATAGGATTGGAACCATTTTATAGCAAATACATCTAGTGATAGAGATTTGAAGATATTTATAAGTATTTGGTGATTTATCATATCAAATGCCTTAGATAGATCTATAAACAGTGCAGATGAAAGCCTATTAAGGTTACGGTTTTTGTTGATACAGTGAGTGAAGGAAGAAGGGCAGTAGTAGTGCTGTGTGAGGGTCTGAAACCATGTTGTGAGATGGAAAGTAAGTTATATTGGATTAGGTGGTCTAGCAATTGTTTATGGATGCATTTTTCCATGATCTTAGCTAGGGGAGACAGTAGGGCAATGGGACGGTAGTTGGAGAGTTCAGTGGAGTTACCTCCCTTATGAAGGGGAATAATATGGGAGACCTTCCATATGCTTGGGATGTGTCCTTCAGTGATAGTTCTATTAATAAGAATGGAAATGGGGTATGCAATAGATTTTGGCTGCCTTTTGTAAGTATTCAGCGGGAATCATGTCAGCTGAAGGAGTACATGGTTTGATCTTTTGGATGAGGGCTAGACTGTATGTAGTTGGTACTGGTTGGAAGAGAAAAGGAGGGGGTGGGTTAGTGATATAGTTGGATATAGGCAAGTCCTGAGTAGATAGCTGATTAGTAAGATTTTGAATGGCTTCCTTGAAATAGGTATTAAAGGTATTAGCAGTCTGTTTCGGATTCTCTTGGTCTGTGTCTTGTGAGTGTGGTGTGATGGATTGACCTGGGTGTAATAATTGATTAATACTTGCCCAGAACTTTTGTGGTTGATTATGGTGGGTCTGTTGGAATTGTAAGTAGTAGTTTCTTATGTCAGTCTGCACTGCTTTTTTAGTTTTGTTTCTTAGTTGCCTGAAGTTTTGTTGATCTACTGGGTTTTTAGTTGATCTTGATTTGTTCCAGTATTTATTTCTGAGCTTGATTTTTTGCCTGGTTTCTTTTGAAAGCCATGGGGCAGGTTTAGTTCTCATTCTTATAGAGCGAGTTGGGGCATGGTGGTCTAGAATGGCTAAGAAGTTAGAATTAAAGTAATTGACAGCTTCCTCCAGTGGGAGGTATTTTAAGGGAGACCAGTTGCATGTTCTTAGTTCCCTTTGGAAGAGATTGGGGTTAAAGTTTTTCTTTTTTCTAATTGTTCTAGATATGGTTGGGTTGGGTAGGTTGGTTTTATGCCTGGTGATGTAGGTTAGTGAGTAGTCACTTACATCATCTGGGTGGGTACCAGATTCATATGTCTGGAGATGACTATTTGTGAGTGTTCAGTCTAAGATACTTTCTTTATTATTAGGCTTGTGTATCCTGGTAGTGGCGGTAATGGTTTGTGAAAAAACCAAAAAGGTTTATATGGCTTGTAGGGTTTAAACTGCTAAAACATTTCCAATCAATTTTAAAATCACCTAGGATGATGGTTTCTTGAGGTAAATTATGAGACAGGCAACAGAGGATATTTTCTATTGTTGCAATATTATTACCAGGTGGGAGATAGGTACAGATAATAAAAATGGATTTGACTTTGTTAAGTTGGAGCTTGGTAATAAGAATTTAAGCGTTGGAGACTTGAGGTGGTAACAAGTTGTAGGTAGTAATCTGTAGGCTGGCTTTAAAAAGGATTGCTACACCGCCACCCTTTTTGGTTGTATGGTCAAGTCGCAAAATATTATAACCAGGTGGGATGATTTCATTGTCTTTAGTTGAAGGTTTTAACCAAGTTTCTGTTAAACAAAGAATGTCGAAGGAGTAGACATCTAGAAGTGAGTGGAGTTGTGTAACTTTGTTATTAAGGCTACGTATGTTGAGGTGAGCAAATATCAGTGAGTTAAGTGGTTTAGTAAAGGGGTGGATAGGATGGAGGTTGGGGTTATGGAGTTGAGTAGTAGTAGTAATAGGGCCTGGGTTGGGATGAATGTCACCATCTTTCAATAAGAGTTGTAGAGATTGAAGTCTAAGATCTGGGAATTTAGTATATAGAGTGAGAGATGTTCTATGCTTGGGAGAGTCATATCTAATTTGGGTAATCCTATGGAGTTTTGCTGGTAAGATAGCTAGGAATGGATGTTATGTTAATATGGTTATTGAGAGTAGGTAGAGTAAGAAAGGTAGATAGTGTGTTGGGGTGGAGAGTTTGTGGATATATTGGGTGTTCATAGGAGGTTAGCAGGTAAGCTAAAGTTAGGGGTGGTAGAAGTATGAGTAGCCTCTGTAAGAGGGTTGAGTAGGTTAGCAAATGCATCTGGGAGGGTAAGTTGTTAGGTTGTAGTTATTGGTTTGGAGGTATGCTAAGTGTGGAAGGAAAATAGGTGTAGGGTGTGGTAGGAGAAATTGGTAGAGATAATTGAAAGTAAGGAAGAAAGGTGGTAATTAGTAATGGGATGGGATATGATTAGTGTGAGAGGGAGAGGGTGTGGTTAGCTGGTATAAGAGTAGGCCCCTGGGGGTGGGTGAGATTTGGGGGTAGGGAGCGGGTAGAGACAAGTGAAGGAGAGAGTGGAGAATAAACTATCAGCAATGCTGATAACTGAAGGTAAGTAGGTGATCAGGCGTGGGAAAGATCAGAGGTATATCAGTAGTCTGTGAGATTACAGAAAGAACAGGTAAGAGTATGCAGTTGAAGTAAGGGGTAAGGGAAAAAATAGTAGCAGGTCTATGACCTAAGGGGTATTTTGTGTGAAACAGAGGAAAACTACAGAATGATTAAAGCTTGAGATAATTATAGGAAAGAGGGTGCCACCTAGTGGGCAGATCCAGTATTGCAGGTAGATATGTAGGGAGCTGGCTGGTGGCTGGTTTTGAATCAGGGATGGAGTGAATAGCAGGTCAGAGGGGGGTGTACATGAAGTAGAGGAGGTTAGTTAGATTCAGGGTAGATAGGAGGGGGTAGTAAAGGCTGCTGGATGTTCAGGCTTGTAGCTTACTTTATAACCCCTGAAGAAAGTAGTAGACAGTAGTCAACCACATACTTCCTTGCTTCCTTGAGAGAGGGTGCAGGGCAAAAAAAAAGGCAGTTTAGATGAGGCTGCATAATTGGATAGGGTCCTTTGTCACCAGGTAGGTAGGCAGTTAGAGGCTATCTCAGGAACAGCACAGAGGAACACAGGGTACTTTGGAGAGAAAGAGAAGATAAATGTAGAGGAGAAAAAAGGTTAGCACATGTTACTCAGTAATGGCAATAAACAAATAATTAGCTTGCAAAAAGACATAATTAATAAAATAGCTTCTATGCATTCACTTATTTCAGAGAGAGGTTGTAGAACTCAATTGTAAGGCAGTAGTACTGTAAGAGTTATAAAGTAGCAAAGGCACTGTTAGGACAGCTATCCATATGTTGACTTTTAAGTTATAATACATACATTGAATGCAAAAAAAGAAAAAGGTATAGTACATACACAGACTGCAGTTGTTGGAGTGTAATATATAATTAATTCAATCTTAAGCCAATTTGTATATCTGTTCACTAGGGCAATAAAGACCAGCCTTACATGCTTTAAACTAATACCATTAAAGCAAAGGAGCCAAGTGTATGGCGTAGTTCGAAAGCCGAGAAGCCAAAATAAAGAAAGAAACACTCTGTTCATTAAATCACATATAGTAAATAGCTGGAAGGGAAATAATACCATTAGTATACTTAGATTAACTCCATGAGGGAGGGGCACTCAAAATAAGACGTTCTTGATTAAACACGGACAACTGATATCATAAGAACGCCGAGACTTGCTCCACGAGGGTGGCGCAGCTATATAAAGCCGTTCCAGGCAGAGAATGGACTTTTACAATGTTAGTGCTCCCAGATCAGTTCAAAGTGGGAGTCGCTGATTAAAAATAGTCCATTCCAGGACTAGAAAGGACTAATGGGATATGAAGTACATCGATAAGTAGCTCCACGAGAGTGGAATACTGCTACCAAATAGTTCCAAGCATAACACAAAAAATAAGATATTAATAGCAGCCGTTTCACTCGTAAAAGGGATAATAGGAGCAACAGCAGTTTAAGGCAGCCGATGCAGGCTTGTAGGGAGGTGGCTGATCAACGGCAACATATGTAAGGTCCACATGGGTGGTGTAGTTGCATTACTCGTTACAGGCTTGGAAACCAGTTAAGAAGAAAAACAATAGCTTAATCAGCTGCAGAAAGTGTAAACATAGTTGTTTTTGTAAGGATACAGCTGACTACATTTGAGGGCTGTGCATTACTACCAGCAGCACTTTAAGGGCTACCAATATAAATGTTTCGCCTGTTTTGTTTTTCATAACATCTTTACTAAACACCATTGTGATGTTAGATAAAGGTTAAGAAATCACTGCAAAGGAAGTGAGAGGAAAACTGGTGCCACAGGCTATGTAATAGCAACTCATTTCTAAATCTGCACACTGTCAGAATTTGTATAGTTACAAACCACTAGGATAGAAGCCATCCATGCTGCATTTTCAAAACATCAATATTCTAGTTAGCAAACCTAGGTTTTACTTTTGTAAATTAGCCAAATAAGTTTGATGCTTGACATATTTATTAGCTTATTTTCAGACAGTTTACTGATTTTGTGTTACTTAATGCACATGGATATAACCATTATCTAAATATTCATATGGTTGTCTTTTAGTCAGTAAAAAGCTCTTTGATTATATTTTTCTACAAACATTTAAGTGTTTTTATCTTTGCACAGCAAGTGATGAACTTGTTATAGTTTCTGTCCAATAAATGCCCTTGGTGCCCTGTCTTGCTGGTAGATGAAACTCCTAGAAGAGATCGGTCAGTGGAGGAGATGGGGTTCTTTTGACAAATGATGAGATTGAGATAAACAAGACTACTAAACTGATCTCCAGTATAGCTGAAAGTGCATATACCACAAGTGAAAACTGTAGAGGGGTCATTTCCCCAGAGAATCCAGCTGTTTGTTTTCCATATATGGATAAGATCACTGACCTAGCAGGATATAATCTGATTTTCTCTTGGAGTTAGATTCACAGTAGAAGTGCTTAGAGACCACTACTGGCCTATAAAGGGCAACCCAGTGGAGCAGGATATATAAGGTATAGCCAGCGTAAGCTGTTCTTCTAAAAGAAGAGGTTTTCAAGCAGACTTTCAGTGGTATTAAGACCTAGTAAGTGTGGTAGAATGTGTTGAGTGGAGCCCCTAGCAGGCCTAAATGTTGTCATCTCCTTTTCTGTCTACCCATCACAAAGTCCTAAAATATCTTGTGGACAGTAACTGCCCAGAACAGCTCCTAAAAAGAGAGATCATTATGAGTGGCATACATACTAACCAGTAAGGAAAGTAGTAGTGTTGTCAAGTGGAAGCATATTTGGAAAGAATGTTTCCATCTTTCATTCAAAAAAGATCAAAATATCTTCAAAAACAAGATCTACTCCTACCTTTTGCATCAAAGGAAAGTAACCATGAGCATCTTGGAATGCCTTGGGCTGCAACCGGTCTGTTAGCTTACCCTTGCCTTGGTAGCTCTGTTGGTATTCAGGCCAGGACACAGGCCGAGTCTGTGAAATAACCAGAGCGTCAGACTGCTTCCCATCCCCTTGGGGAGTAAAGAAGAGCAACAGCATCATCGGTGCGAGTGATAGTATTCCTTAATGACTGAGTCATCACCGGCATTGTGATAGGTGACATTGTCAAGTAACATGGCTCTCCCCATACCCTTCCCGTTGGGCTGTAATGACAAGAGGCACATCACAACCAATGTGGAACAGAGAGTGACTAAAAGGTCAGATTTTAGATGCCATACATAGCAGTGAGAAGACTTCTAGTTCATTTAAGATAGGTAGTTGATATAGAAGGCCTTACTTCCAGTCACTCACCCACTCAGACTACCTTTTGTGATGTACTTTTTTTCACTGAAGCAACTGAGAGTCCCTCCTGCATTTCAGAACAGAGTTGAGCAGCAATATGTAGGCTTAAGAATTTCTCAAAACTGTCAAATATCGTACTACTAATTTAATGATCCAAAAAAAAGTAACAGGCATACACACCAAATGCAACTAAATAACAAAAAAAATGGTCCGTGTATGCAACACCAATAACTTGGAGACGGCAGCAAATATAATAAAAATAACTTTAATAAAGTCCAGAGAGCTTTATTGGCAGCTCACATTGTAAGCCACTATTGCCCTAGGACTGATTGAGAATGGGTTTGTTATACCTGCTCTAGGTCAGCAAAGTTATAATATTGTGAAGCTACAGTATTATTTTATTTTGTTTATATGTAATTTAATTTATCATTCCTTATCTAAAACTTGATATTTATTGGACATTTCAACAAACCTTTATTCTTTTTTTGACTTTATTATTTGTTGGGATAGATTAATTTACTGAATTTTGTAAAAAGTTTTATTAAGTGTACTGTTATAAATATGTAGTGTGCAACTTTAAAATGAGCTAAACTTGTGATTGGTTGGTGAATACATTTAAATAGGCGATGACTGCTTTGTATAATGGTTCTGATGAAGTTTCTATATTTTGTGAAATGAAAGCCCTCAACATGTATTTATTACATTTATTTTATTGTATTTTCTGCCATTTCTGTGATATCGGTGTCACATACACACACACCTGATTGTTGGTTACTAATTTCATGCTCCCAAATGCAAAACTATGACTGAAGAAAGTTTCAGTGGTACTTCAGAAACCTGTGGCATTGTGGTTACATTTCTAAACCATGTTATTCTTAGTCTTAATAACCTAGGCAAAGGAATTCAGTGGGGGCAAAAAAAACATTCTTCCCTGATCAAAGGACTTACATTTATTCCACTTTTCAAACCAGAAGCAAACTGAGATTCTTCACATCCAGCATAGGGATACACACCCAGCTCCTGAATATTTAAGGACTATGGTCTCCATATTAAAAGGAACACCCTAGCCACTACAGAGATACTTAACTACACAGATAACATTCACTTACTATATAGTAGTAATTTCAGATGTCACAACAGTGGATGATATCCCATATTCCAAAGGCAGAAAACCCTATCATATGCTCTAAACAGATGAAATGTTCTCTGTAATGGAACTAGTCTGATATAGTTCTCATTCCAGAAGAAAACTGGAGTCGTACAAGAGTAGATCTGTCCACTTCACATCTGAATCACAATTTTCTGTTTTGCTCCAGGCTCCTCCACAGCTCAACTTGGATGACAGATCCCTTTTCACTTTCAGTTGGCTTCTGGGTTTATTGCATTAGGCTCTGTCAAACTTGTTTGATACTACTTATAAGAAGCTATAAGAACATATTGTTTTTTAGGTTTTTATTGGCCCACACAGTATTGATTCACACTTTTGCAGATGTCATTTGTTGCCTTTTACAACAAGGTTTTAGCTCAGGATGATACTGGAAGTCTGCATGCAATTCATAAAGCTCTGTTCAATACAAGAGATTTCAGGTTTGTGCTAAACATCCCACTTTTTCCTCCAGACATTTCTTGGGTTCTCTGAAGCTGTGAGGCCCACAACCAGAAACAATCCATTTCTGAATGGGTCAGAGTTTGTTTGGTGTCAAGTAGTGATCCAGTTTCAAATTCAGTTAAGTTTTGCAGTGTCTTGGTTCCTTGTCTAATGCTTGTTTGGCCAACTCTGCTATAAAAAGTTCATGTTTGCCTTCCCTGTCTCTTTACTTATGTATAAAATTATAGCATTTAATGTTGCTGTAAAGTGGTCTTTAAAGGTGATTTCTCATTTTAGGCCTCCAAAGATAACGGCTTAGAAATTTAAAATTTCTGAATGAAAAGCAAGGTGCATTCTGTGGGAACCTTGTTAGTTGACCAAACTCAGGTATATCTTCTGGAAACACTTTTGGTAGCATTTAACTCAGCCAGAAGAATTCCTGAAATGGCATGTTTAATGTGCAAAAAAAAATCTTAGTTTTCTAGCAATTTATGGTATTGCTGAAAAACAGCACCCTTTTATGTCTAAGGAAGTCTCTAGTATTTTTTCTTTTATTCCATCAGTTGATAATTCTGCATATCCTGTATCTGCATAGACAGGTTTACTACTACAGTAAAGGAATAAATGAAAAGAGATTATCTGCCTTAGCTATTTTTGCCCATTATGGAAGAAAAACAGAACAATCCAGTAACAAAAAGACTGGATCTGATGTCATTTTCATTAATTCAACTGTTGGGTTCAGATCCAATCCTCGGATCTGACTCTGCCACTTTTTCCAGCTTATGAAACACAAAAACTCTCAAACTCCTTCCTTACCCATAATGACCTAGTCACCCAACATACCTCAGATCTCCTTTGCTACCTTAAGGTACGGATGTGGTCACTGTATGCTCTTGAGTTTAGCGACTTTTTTTCTTTGCATTATAGTTTATATCTTTGTAGATTTTTATATCTTATAGCTTTATAATCTTTTGTTGTTTTATAATCTTAAGCACTTTCTCCCTTTCCCATTTTAAATTATTTTTACATACTTGTGTATTTCTTGAGTACCATTGTTGCTATTCTCCCTTATTGCCCTTTGTTATACTTTTTAATACTCCTCTTTTTACCAAAGCTGGTATTTTTTCCTCTATTCATCTTTCTCTAAAAAAACATTTATTCTTAAATTATGACTGAGAATCCTTCTGGTCTCAAAACGTGTGTAGTCTGTAGCCATAAAATACCATTGTCTGATGCAAATTCAAAGTGTGTCCATTGTTTAAGTTCAGCTCACCTGGATTCTAATTGTGATATTTATTAGGCCTTCAATCCTAGTGCCTTACTTGATGGAAAGAACAAGCTAATTTTAAGAGGTCAGCTCCCCTCTAAGTCTGCTTAGATATCCTCTGGTGCTCAAACCCCCAAAAAGGCTGACATGAAGGGAGAATCTCTTCATTAGGAATTGAGAAAATGTTCCCTAGATCTGACTACTTCCTTTGGTCTGATAATCCAAACCTCCATTTAAAGTGGCTAAAGTTTTGTATCTGACCTCTTTAGATCCGAAATCTCAACCAGAAAAATCCCCTCAGATCTGATCGCCATAACTGGTTCCGGATTATGTTTCTTCTCGGCTCCTCCTTTTTTTGGAATGATTACCGAGGCACCACTCCAGACAATCTTCTACAGCATCCTCTATACGATACTCCCAAGAGTCTGACCAAAGCCAATGTGGATAGGATGATGAAGAAATTCCTCTTGATACACATTCAAATAGATTTGTCAGTGCTTCTCCCCCATTATTGGCCCTTTCTCTGATCTGACCAGTGATTTCAGTGCTATTGGTTCCAAAGATTCTGGAGTCATCCGCATTGGATGCAAAGATACTTGTATCTTCGACTCTGGTGGCATATCTGAGTGGCCTGGCACTAAACAGTTTGGAGTTGGATGACTCGCGGAGCTGTAGCACTGACGCCGGATCTTCTCCAA
This sequence comes from Protopterus annectens, assembly GCF_019279795.1. NCBI lineage: Eukaryota > Metazoa > Chordata > Ceratodontiformes > Protopteridae > Protopterus > Protopterus annectens. The sequence continues at coordinate 374,590,186 of NC_056739.1, read as the reverse complement.
TGCTGTTGGAGCTGTTGCTGCCACTCAGAGCTTTGGTGTTAGTTTGGCTCCGACTCCCTCCTTGAGTAGTCTGCCTTCAGGGCAGAGGATAAGCGTGTCTTATCAGAGCCGTCAGTTTCCTTCTCTCCAAGACATTCCACATTCAAGGTAGTGAAGAGAGTATTCTCTATTCCAAGAGTTTGGACTTCTCTCCCCTCTTTGGCTCCGGCTATCCAACTACATTCAATTCTGCATCTAGAGCCTCAACCAGCTGTGCCACTGGAACAGCCAGCCCAAACTAGTCTCCAGACAACCCAGCAGGGTACAATAATCTCTTCTGACACTTCTCCAGAGCATTCACAAAAGAAGTTCCCAGGAAGAGAAAGTGTAAAAGGAGGCACTTGGACTCTTCACAAGATTCTGTCACAAAGGATACTGACTTTGATGAAGGGGAAGGGTCCCAAAGATCACCCCCCAATGACATCTCATTTGGAGACATTCTAGAGGACATTTGGAGAAATTCTAAACCAAAAGAGTGGTTGGTCCCCCCATTAACCCTTCCCAAGAGAAGTTTGTATTCCTGGAGACCTTTGGAGCTAGCCTGTTTACCTCCTAGATGACCCTGCTCGCCATTGAGCTCATTGATTTGTCTCTTGAAAGGTGCTGAAGGAGCCAGATAGGATCTTGGCACCAGGTTGGGAGGGTGGCCTAATGGTTAAGGTGTTTGCCTTACAAACACAAGGTGCAGGGTTTGAGTCTCTCAAGGGATAATTGGCTAGGCTTAAAATGGCTTGCAAGGGCAGTTAGCCTAGTACTAATCTATGATCTATGATCTATGATCTGAAGGACAGAACATATTGGTTTAAGTGTCAGGGAGAAACAGTTGATACCATGGTCATAGTGGCACCCACAAAGAAGGAACTAGCAGAGCAAAGTACCTCTGTCCATCCCCCTAACAAGGAATTTAGGATGTTGGACAGATTTGGGAAGTGTGTCTATGCTTCTTTGACCTTTACCCTTTGGTCACTGAATTATTTGGCGCACTTCATGAGGCTCCAGAGGGATTTGATTAAAGGAATTACCAAATTCCTCACTAGGATGATATCCTCCGAGGCAGAGAGCACTATTGTCTCACAGTTGGCTGTCCTTCAGTCCATTTCAGACTCATTCATGAGGCTTATCTTCCATGCAGCTGAAGGTACCTCATGGGTGCCAACATGCCTGGATGTGCTTATGTAACTTTGTGGAACCCTTCAAATCTTCTTTAGTCAATACTGCTTTTGACAGAAGTTCCTTATTTGGCTCCAAGTTAAAAGACAAGCACTCTAGGTGTGAGCAGGAAGTAAAAACTGTGTCTGCTGTGGGCATACATTTTGACCCCTCAACAGACCTTTTCTAGGAGTCAATGAGGGAGATGGAAATTGTGGTACACAAAATTCCATGGTCCCTTCCAAGATCCATGCGGAGAAAGTTCCATCAGGAACAGAAGATAGAACTCTAATGGACATCATCTCTGCAGCAAAGGTGGTCCACATAACCAGGAATCTAGAGATAAATTCTCTGACAGATCCTGTCAGTGCTCCTGAAAGGAGGCCCAGCTGTCCATCTCTGGAGGCAGTCTGGTCATTTATCCATGCAACAGAGAACCTGGCTAAAAATTACAAAAGATTCATGGGTCCAGAGGATAATATCCAGAGGTTATATAATACCATTTTCTCATCCACCTCAACTAGTAATAAACAAAAATACCCAATGTTCCACCCAATCAGAGGGAAGCAGTAGCACTAGAAATAAGCAAGCTGCTGGAAAAGTCATTCAAGAAGTAACCTCAGGAACAGAAAGAGTCGGGAACCTATTCAAGATTATTTTTAGTGCCAAAGAATACAGGGGACTGGTGACCAGTTTTGGATCTCGGCAATCTTAAACAGTTCAGTACACAAAGTTCTGGATGGTCATGGCTCAGTCCATTCTGCTCCTTCTGCACAAGGATGATTGGATGTGCTCAATAGATCTTCAGGATGCATACTATCATGTCAAAATGAACAGACAATCCAGGAGATATCTACACATACAGCTGAGAGCCAGTCATTACCAACTCTGCCCTTTGGTCTCACCACACTCTCCCAGGGTATTTGCCAAGTGTATGGCAGTAGTAGCAGCTCACTTGAGACTGCAGGGATTCTGGGTGTTTCCATATCTGGAGAACTACATACTCCAGTTATTTTCTCACCTGGGGATTTCAGTCAATCACAACAAATCTAATCTGGAACCAGCACAGATATTGGAATTCATTGGTGCCTTAGTACAATCACTCAAACAGCCTCTCTCCCTCTGTCAAGAATTCAAACTATTCACTTCCAGGTCAGAAAGATCATTCAAAGTTATTCTGTTTCAGCTTGACTGATCCTCCAAGCTTTGGGATCCATGTCGGCGGCAGTCATTCTGGTATCACTGGCAAGGTACCATATGAGGATTTTTCAGTAGACAGTAGCAACTCAATGGTCCATTCCCTACCAACCATTATCCAGTCAGATCAGTAGCACAGGCTTGCAGAAATTATCTTCTATGGTGGCTACACTCCATTCAAGTACAGGAAGGTCACCCCTTTGTTCTCCCCCAACCAAAGGCCATAGTGACCATGGACCCCTACCAGATTGTGAGGGGCACTTCTTGAGAAAGACAGTCCAAGGTACATGGTCCCCTGAAGAGGCCAACATGCATTTCAATGTCCTGGAATTGAGAGCTATCCTCCTAGTATATTGCAGGCCTTTCAAGACACTCTCCCCACAGGGACTATTGTGAGCCTCATGGACAATGTCGGTGGTCTGATACGTCAACATACAAGGGGGATCTAAATCTTACCCCCTTTGCCAAGAAGCTATGACAGTGTGGCAATGGATGATCTCATCCAATTGATTTCTGATAGCAAAACACATTCCGGTGAAATCCATTGTGCTTGCAGACAAGTTAAGTAGGTCTATTCTAAAGCCTCATGAGTGGCCCCTCAATATGAAGGCTGCTGTTGATGGGGACAGCCATGCTACAACCTATTTGCATCTTCCCTCAACAGCAAGTGCAGCAGGTTCTTTGCCCTAATCCCCCCACTGGGGAGTCGCTGAGGGATGCTGTACTTCATGATTGGTCCCCGGTCTCCATTACACCTACCCCCCATTATCTATAATCCCCAAATTTCTTAGGAAAGCATCTCAGCTGAAGAGCATTGTTATCCTCATTACCCCGTACTGGCCTCGTCAGATTTGGTTTCTGTTTCTTTGGCCTTATCTTCTTCAACTTCCATGAATTCTGGATCCAACTGCAG